>NC_134584.1:44343415-44643415 GCF_037038515.1 Microtus pennsylvanicus
ACAGGAACCAAAAAAGCTACGGAGAAACCCTGTCTCGAAAAAATCAAAAAAAAAAAAAATAGTAATGTTGACTCCACAGGAGAACTGTATTTGTGGTATAGTTGGAAATTATATCTCAGGTTTGGCCTGGGAGGTTACAATGTCCAGTGTTTCGTTGGTTTAACAATTTAAAATATGCCAGGCTGTGTTGGTGTACGCCTTTAGCACTCAGGAAGCAGAGGCAGGCGATCTCTGAGTTGGAAGCCAGCCTGTTCTACAAAGTAAGTTCCAGGAGAGCTAGGACTGTTACACAGAGAAACCCTGTCTTGAAAAATCAGTAAAAAAAAAATAATAATAATAAATGTGAACTTCTTCAGTAAGCAATGGGGAAATGTTTCAAGGTTAGTGAAGAGAAGACATCTTCAAAACTATTTGAGATTTCCGCGTGGTATACTTAGAATTGAAGCGAAGGCCTCACGTACAAAGGCAAATTCTCTACCACTGAGCCCTTTCGCCTGCTTTTTATTTTGAGACCAGGTCTCACAAAGTTGCCCAAACAGGTCTTGAACTCACAATCCTCCTACCTTGGCCTCCAAAGTATATCCATATATGTCTACATATCCCAAACAAAACTTTTCTGACAGTATCTGTAGTTGTCTTCTGATGTAATCTATTCCTTGTCATTTAAAAGGGAATGGGTGCGGGAGTAGGGTGAGGCATGTTTCCAAGCCTGAGGGCCTGACTTTGATCCCTGAGGTCCTATAAGCTGTCCTATGACTTCTGGAAGCATACAGGCAGGGACGCACAATTTTTTAAAAGGATGGTTATGGCTCCCACAATTTATGAGTTCATGTTTTAAACACTTGAGGAGGTATGTGACTTAGTTTCAAAGCCACTGGTTTTAAACAATGTTAACCAATGTTAAAACATTATTTTAACTAGTTAAGAAGTTACTATAAAGCCGGGCGGTGGTGGCGCACGCCTTTAATCCCAGCACTCGGAGGCAGAGGCAGGCGGATCTCTGAGTTCGAGACCAGCCTGGTCTACAGAGCTAGTTCCAGGACAGGCTCCAAAGCCACAGAGAAACCCTGTCTCAAAAAACCAAAAAAAAAATAAATAAATAAATAAAAAAATAAATAAAAAAGAAGTTACTATAAGTACCTAGACATAATGTAAGGAAAATTTTTATCAATGTTTATTAAGAGTATTAGAAAGTAGAGGAAACAGCATGCACACACAGTTACCACCCCAAGTAAAAGACAAAAAAAAAAAAAACTAAAAGACCTCCCTAGAAGTCAGTATTCTTGTGTGTTATGTGTGTGTGCACATACGCACATGTTTCTTAAACAGTATCGTAGCACAAATAATAAAAACCCAGAGACAGATATTGGGGTTCTACAAAAATATTCTCTAGTGTTTTTTCAGTTGTATTAATTTTTGGCTGTGTTCCTGACTTAAAATATCAGTCTAAAATTTAGCACTAATTGTTGTTTTTCACAAACCTGAAAAATGGTCGGTGGAGCAGCAACTTGAAGACAAAAGGAGAGGAGATCTGAAAAAGAATGAGTAGTTAGCTTTGAGGAACGATGTACTGGAGAAATAGGATGCTTCTGATAGTCTAAGTAATACCTGATAAGGCAAGTTTGCCACACAAGCATCGAAGAACGGCAAATCCGATTTCAATACATCTCCCACCAGGACTTGAAGTTTACTGGCCAGAGGCCTGATAATAAGGAAAGAAATTTTAAGAGAATGTTGTTTCATAGGATTGAAATGTACTTTAATTATTATATATACTCACGTGCCCTGAACTCTTTTGTGAAGTTCAGCTACTAGCCTTGGATCAAGTTCACAGGCAACTACCTATATTAACAATAAGAAAAAAAAAAACTTCACTGTTGAGTATAAATCTTTTACCACCAAGTAATAACTTCTATGAGCTACATCTTAACATCAACACCCACTCTGCTGTCTTGTACCACCATCCTGCTTGCTCTGTCTCCATGCTTTTAACTGAAGATGATGAAAAGCATACATTTTATGTAACCAGTGTTTTCAGACAGCACAAGACCTGCTCCCAGAAGCTCTCATCATCTGATATCCAGAATAGAAGGCATAAGGTCGCAAGTGAATCAAAGTGGATGGAGCTGAAATTATTTTATTATAATAAATAATTATATTTCAGCAGAGGTTTCACTGAATTCCATGACTCTGTCTATAGGGCAGACACTGTGTTCTTCTGTTTGACTCCCAGATCCATCCTTTATCTCTTGTACCCTATAGGCACCCTATACAGGTCTTCTGTTGTTGAGCTTGTTCCTAATAACTTTTAACTTCATTGTTTTGTTTCAGGCTTCACAACAGTTCACTGTACTTTGCAATTTAGTTTTGGGTTAGCTCAGGATTCCTATTTTATTGTTACTCCTTTAACAAGCATGTAACCCATTCCTATCAATTCGTGCCTATCCCCCATCAATACACCAAGGGTAGGTTTTGTGTTCTTGATAAATACATTTTATTTTCAGTTAAAATTTGGAAGAGCTCAATAATTACTATTGAAACAATGACAACTAATTAAAACATTTATATTTGTAAACCAGCTGAACTAATTTGGTGGTAACACATGACAGCCCCCCCCCCTTTTTTTTTTTTACCTTTTTGGCCTTTTCTAACAGCTTGACGGTCATGTTTCCAGTCCCAGGCCCAACTTCTAGCACCACATCAGTAGGTCTTAACGCAGCCTAAAAGAAAGCACAACTCCTTATGCTTCTGGCCCACCTGAACACATAGCTTATAAATGACTGGTTTTATTCATCAACACACAAAGAAATTTTACTCTAGCTTCATTATTCTTGTTAACAATAGTACCTCAAAGGCATTAGGTATAAATCTCCATTTCCTAACCTACAGGAATATATTCAACTTCTGGAGTCAGAAAAAAAAGTAAAAACAAACAGTTCTATGCATGGCTTCCTGCTTTCTACACTGGAGACAGGTACAGCAACCTGTAACTAAGTCTGCTCCTGTCAACAAGTTCAAATGCAAAGAGCATGATGGGCTTGCCTAGGGTCAGCATGTGGCAGCAAGATCTCTCAATTCTTAACCACTGTGAAGTAAGAATATAGCAATCTCACAAACTGTGTGTGCATATACATGCAGCTAGCATATTCTGTAAGACTGGATTACTAAATTCTTTCTACAGCTCCAGGATGTCACCCTTTAAGCATAGAATTTGTACCCTCTGTATTTACCTCCTGGCACTCAACCATTCATAACCACAACATAGTAACAGATACAGAATAATCCTCCAAATAATTTATATGCAGTACCATTCCATATATTTTTCAGAGGCAAAAACTGTGTGAGATCGACACCTTTAAACTCTAGAATAAAGAGTAAGTGATACGGTGCTTAGAAAGTGGTCAGAATTACAGACGCTTGCAAGTTCAAGGCAGGTTCTGGTAGTATTTGAAGCCAGCCTGAGTTTCATGAGATCCAGTCTCAAAAACAAACAAGCAAAAGATCTCCAAAAAGTGATGAAATCATCTTGAAATTAATGGCAAGAACCAAAAGAAGTCCACCTACGAGGTAGATAATTCACAGAAAGCTGAAGGACTTGAAGGTCGGGAGCAGAAACGAACTCAGAACGAAGCATGCAACAGAAGGCATGTGAATGAATCTTGGGCCACTCAACTCATTCAACACATAAACACAGCACCATTTTATGTCAGGCATCCTATCTCATTTTATTTTCTTAGAGTCTCCCTCTATAGCACAGGCTGGCTTTGAACAAAACATCACCCTGTCTCGGTTTCCCCAAGTGCTGGGATGAGGGCACACGGCACAATGTTATACCAGGTAAGTACTCCGAAAAAGATGACACACGCACACGCTATGTGTTTCCTCGTCTACACCCACCTTATCGATAATGCTGTTGACAATTAGAGGATTTTTCAAAATGTGCTGTCCAATCCCTGTGTTGAACATGAGTCCTGGAATAAAACACGAAGCAGTCTTAATTTTCCAACTTTTCAAGAATCGATACCAGGCCGTCCCAGAGACACAGCAGGGGCATTTCTGCACCAATGATGCCACAAGCGTCCCGCTTTACGGCTGGGGTTGGGGTGCAGCTTTAAGTCCATCCATCCCTCCTGCTAGCAGGGAACACTAGGCGCGGGGAAGGGCTGGCGCTGAGCTCGCACCCTCCTCTGAGCGGCCGGGAGCGCAGGCCACAGTGAGCCTTCCCCGCCGCGGGTCAGTCCGCACCGACAGGCGCGATCCACCCCCAGCTTCCTCCACGCCGCACCTCCGGCCCGCTTCAGCTCCCTCTTCTGCTCCAGCCGCTCGCGCCGGCGGCCACTCGCCGCGGACTTGGCCTTCGGCATCTTCTTGGGAGTCCCAGAGCAAGCGAAAGGAACCCAGCGCCGCGTGTTAGTCGCAGTCAGCACCGACACGACCAAGGCGCCTGAGAGGTCCACTTCCCCGCCCACTGAGATCAGAGACCCTCCCTGTCAGGGGCAGGCTGGAGCCCAGTGATGGCTGGGAATTGTAGTCTCTGCTGAGTCGCCACAGGAGGACCCTGTTCGAGCCCGGTGGCCGCCGGGAATTGGAGTCTCGGCTGCAGCAACGCCTTCTCCAGAAGCCAGGGTTCCCAGAAGCCACCGCGCTGTTGAGCCACGCAGTTCGGATTGGCTGGGTCCGGGTTGGCCAGTCCCTGCGACCTCTGCCCCTCCCACCCCCTCGCCATTTCCGTCCCCATTCTCCCCTATTTCCCCGGCCCACCGTTCTCCCGCGTGTCTCCTGTTTCCCAGGAGGTTGTGGGGTGAGAAGCCTAGGCATGATGGATAAGGTGCCAGGGCTGTTACACAAAGAAACCCTGTCTCGGAGAAAAACAAAAGCCAAAAAAAGGAAAAAAACTGTTCCCAAGCCTTGGTTTTAGCCCTTCCTTCCTTTGCTGTAATTCGAATTCTAGAAAAATTTTCAGCTATTGTAATAGTTTTACTGCTAGGGGGCTCTCACCAAAGAAGACCACGGGGACACTGTCTCTGAGCCTATTGCAAGTCTTCATTCCAGACTGCTGACGACAACTGGGTATTCAGTACTAAAGTGCAGCCCTGAGCCTTTCTTGTGGTCCATATCCTGACTGTAGAGTCCCCAAGGTTTCCATCCCGCAGTTGTTAAGTAGATAGTTACAAAAGCCAAAATATGCGATTAGTAAAAATAAGGAGTTGTTTTTCTTAAGCTCCTCCCTTACAGTTACTAGCAACATATTCTGCAAAACAAAATTCATCTGAGGTACAAAAATGGAGTCACTACTGACAACTTAAAGCCCTTGTCACTTCATTTTTGTCACTGTTAATATGCACAATACCGGAGCGTCTATAGTATGCCAGTCACTGCCATATGGTAGGAGGGAGAGGATGGACATGACATTATCCCTGCTTATTAAAATAGTTTACTTTTTTAAGGGGAGGGGTGCAGTCTGATACACCTGTTGACACCCAAGACTGCCAGGCTGCCTCTCTGGGGCATGGCACAAGCCTTCTCACTGTGTGTCTTGGTTTCTGTTTTTCTATTGCTCTGAAGAGATACCAGGACCAAGGCAACTCTCACAAGGAAAACATTTAATTGGGGCTGGCTTCAAGAGGTTTAGCCCATGACCATCATGTCGAGAAGCATGGCTGTGTGCAGGTAGACATGGTGCTCAGAAGGAACTGAGAGTTTTCCATCTTGTTCAGCAGGCAGCAAAAGAGACTGTGTGCCACACTGAGTGTAACTTGAGTTTATGAGACCACAGTGACACACTTCAAGGTGGTACCTCCTAATAGTGCTACTCCCTATGGGACAAGCATTCAAACATATGAGTCTATGGGACCTGCTCCTATCCAAACAACCACATTGTGTCAACAGCTCAGCACAATCTGGACTTCATACTCGATGCCAAAGCTAATGATGAGACAATTCTGAAAAGACCTTTCCTTTTTCAGGAACAGGAACAAGAATGGGAAAAGATTTTCCAAGAACAGGAGATTGCAGGGTCACTGCACACCTGACAGGACCACAGCTATTTAGCAATTTACGCACACGTGCGCGAGCGCACACACACACACACCCCACACACAGGGCAGATTTGCCAATTTGAGAATTACCCACATGTATTGGTGTTGCTGAAGCTTCAGAGCTAGGACAGTGACGAACAAGACAAACAAGAAGCTGACAGCTTTTTAAACAAAATAGAAGAAAAAAAGAAAAGACATGAAGCAGGACTGTATTTGACAGATGAAGAATTTATTTCCTGTGGCTCAAGGTGAGGTCATCAACAGATACTGGCCAACTGCTGATAAGTGTCCAGTTGAGGAAGACGTGGATGAAGTGGTGTATGGTGAAGTTTTGATTTACCAAAATGTTGAAATTCTACACCTTAAGCAGTTTGGAAATATCTCACTCTTAGTGGGGATGTTGATTTGTCAAAAGGTGACTTAGAATATACCCAGACCATCACGGACAGTGGCAAAGAAGACAATACTGGCAAAGATATACTGATTCTGGGAAGTGGGAATGGGGGCATATATGGGAAACACTTAAACTGAAACCAAAGGTGGTCACTATGGTGGAGACTGATGGGCTGGTGATTGACAGATGTAAGAAATGGATGGGAAGAACATGAGGTGTCATCTGAGGTCATCTTAAAGGGGGCTGTTATCAGGTTATCAGAGTAATGTATTCCATTACTGAGTAGATATGCCAAGGAAGGGAGAGAGCTCAATTATGTGATTAATGATTTGACAGCTGTCCTAATCTCTACATCCGCACATGAGAATTTCTGACTGATTGTCGACATTTCAATGAAGTGCTAAAATATGGAGGGAAATACTTCACACGTGGGGAACTGTGGCAGTCTGGCAATGCTTGTCTCCATGAAGAACAACTGAGACATCAGTGTTGTCTCGTAGACTTTGATGCCCTTTCATACCTGGAGTTGCATTTATGCCATTTGAAATAACATTAAGCCTTAAAGATGGGCATCCCCTGATGACAAGTGCCGCACATCGCTTTCTTGACCTCTGTGCCATATATGTCATCAAATGAGTCGGGCCATTGATTGTGAGTCTGTACAAGTATTTTCTTTTAAAATTATCTCTAATGTTTAAGGAACCAATGGAATGCAGCTTAGATATTCCTTTCTTTTCCGTTTTTCTTTCCTATCTTTTTTTTTTGGGGGGGGGGGAGTGGACAGGGTTTCTCTGTAGCTTTGGAGCTTGTCCCGGAACTACCTCTTGTAGTACAGGTTGGCCTCGAACTCACAGAGATTCATCTACCCCTGCATCCCGAGTGCTGGGATTAAAGGCGTGCGCCACCACTGCCCAGCTTGTAGTTTATATTTTCATAAGCTACTAGGATGGTCAAGTTTTTGAAGATCAAAAGAAAGCGGAGAAAAAGGTGAAATTTATTGCCTACTTAGAATATGATTTTTTTTTATTGCTTCTTATCAGTGTGGGACCCTTTTGGGGAGGTTAGTTTTTGGTTTCAGGAGACATTTGATTTGGATGTTGGGAGGAAAAAAATTATTTGTTCTGGAGAGAAGTCCTTTTTTTGTTTTTTGCTTTTTTTGTTGTTGTTGTTGTTTTGAGACAGGGTTTCTCTGTGTAGCTTTGGCTATTGTGGAACTCATTCTGTAGACCACGCTGGTCTCATTCATACAGATCTGCCTGCCTCTGCCTCCTGAATGCTGGGATTAAAGGAGTGTGTCACCATCACCCAGGTGGAGTGAAATTCTTGATGGTGCCTCCCCCACTTCTGAGATTGACTTAGATATTAAAATGTGGAGTTTATAAGAAAGGTGGAATGAAAATTGAATTAACACAGCTTCACTTAAAACTGCAAAAGATAAAAACAATAAAGTATCAAAGGGACAGCTGAGCAAGTAAAACCATCAGCTGGAGCACTGCAGATGGAAAGAAGCTAGTCCTGGAACTCAGCCCCTCATTTCTTTTTCTTTTCTTTTCTTTTCTTTCTTTCTTTCTTTTTTTTTTTTTTTGGATGTTCGAGACAGGGTTTCTCTGTAGCTTTTTGGTTCCTGTCTACCACTCTTGGAGACCAGGCTGGCCTCGAACTCACAGAGATCCGCCTGTCTCTGCCTCCCGAGTGCTGGGATTAAAGGCGTGCGCCACCACACTCTGTCACCACACATACCACTAACAAATTTTAAAAGGGGTGGGAAGGTTGAGAGCATGACAGTTATAATAACAGTGCTACAATTTCCATTCCAGGCACTATAAGAGTACAGTATTACTTTATTATCCTTCCAACCCTGTTGTGGTTAATTTTTTTGTACATTAAGTGAAGATTTGTCTATGTTGTCATCTGTCTAAGGCGCCTGATTAGGTTAATAAAGAGGTGAATGGCCCACAGCTAGGCAGAAGAGAATTAGCTGGACTTCCAGGGAGAGAGAGAAACTAAGGTTTAGAATCTGGCATGGCAGGAGATGCCAGCAAGTTACCGAAAGAGCTGGACATACAGAATAGAGGAGAGATAAACAACCACATGGCAGAACATAGATTAACAGAAACATTAATTTAAGGTAAAAGATATGGTTGAGAACAAGCCTAAGATAAAGACCAAGCTTATAATTAATAATAAGTCATAATTTGGGAACTGGTGGTCCAAAGAAAGTCAGATGAAAAAGTCCAACTACAACAGCCAGAAATAAGAAAATGCAGAGAAAAACCATACCCATAAAGCTAGCTGTCTTAGGGACTCTATTGCTGTAAAGGGACACCATGACCATGGCAACTCTTATAAAGAAAAACATTCAATTGGGGTGGCTTACAATTTCTGAGGTTTAGTCCATTATCATCATGGTGTACATGGTGGCATGCAGGTGGACATGGTGCTGGAAAAGGAACTGATCATCATATGCTGGCAACAGGAAGTGATCTGTCTCACTGGGCCTGGCTTGAGTATATAGATGAGGCCCCAAAGCCTGCCTCCACAGTGACACACTTCCTTCAACAAGGCCACACCTCCTCCAACAAGGAGACATCACCTAATAGTGCCATTCCTCTTAGGGGCCATTTTCTTTCAAACCACCACACTAACCAAAAATTTTGAGGAAGATAAAGACATGGAATAGCCAGGGAAGTACATAACATAAATATTACGTGGGAATCTTAGTGATTCCCACAGTTTACTGCCCCTAAAAGAAGGGTGCAACTCCTCTCACTAGTTCTTCAAAACATTTTTTTTTTTTTGCCTGCCCGGAAGGTATACAAATTTTGTTTGAGGGTTAGAGACTTGGTAGCCAGCATTTTTTTTTCTTTTTTTGGATGGGCTCTGTTTTGTGGCAGCGAGCAGGGGTGCTATGGCTCCTTTAAGAGAGGTCTTCCTGGAGATTCATCATTAGCAGTAAAAAATGTGTGGTGGTGACTTCCTGGCTCACCAGCACAAACAGCTCCAACTCTTTCCGGAGGTCTGTCTACAGAGCACTTGAACTGGGTTTGTGGGCCTGGTTTAAGAGGCTCTGGTTTAGGAGGAAAGTAGCTGAGACCATGCCCATGGTTCAGCACTCCCTGCCTGGGGAGGTGGGGGTGGGGTGGGGAGGATTCCTGCTACCATACACAGAGATATTTCCAGGCTGCTCAATGTACTGCATGGCCAATTTAGCTTTTTTCACAGATTAAAAAGGGTTTAAGATGACTCAATGTTTAAGAGTACATGTTGCTCCTGCAGAAGGCCCAAGTTCGATTCCCAGCACTCACACAACAGCTCACAACTGTTTGTAACTCCAGTTCCAGGAGATCTAATAGCTGCTTTGACCTCTGGGTACCAGATAAGCACGGAACACAAACATGAAGGGAAAACACTCATACACATAGAATTGTGATATAAATAGATCTAAAATAACTCTTTCTTTTGGTGTTTTGTTAGGTCTTCATCCTCTTCGAGATGGTCTCCGCAGGTAAAATATGCTAGTGATTGAAGCCTAATGAACTTGAGTTATATCCTTGGAACCCACATTTCCTACCCCTCCCCCAAAGCTGGATTTGTTGTGTAGCACTCCTAAAGGTAGAGATAGCTTGGGAGCTTGAAGGCCAGCTATTCCAGAGTACCCTGCACTGTGGCAGAAACCTGCCTCATGGAAATGGAAGGGGTGACCTCTGACCTCCACATGTGTGCCATGGCATGGATGCAGATGGACTCTCACACACTTTTTAAGTTATTCAAAAGTAATAGGCCGAGAGGTAGTCATGTGGTGCAGCACAGACCAATTAGCGGCCATTTTGAAACCACAAGGAAGATCTCTCTTAAAGGACCTGAAGTGCCCCTGTTTACTGCCAGCAAACAGAGCTCATCCAAAAAAATGCAGCTAAACTTGTGTGTGTGTGTGTGTGTGTGTGTGTGTGTGTCTAAAATTTCTTTCCAAGCTCTCTCAGTTTTTATGTATAGTTAGATGGCACACATTGGTGTACCAATCTGTATATGTATGCTGCGAATATGTCTTATTGCCATTGGTTAATAAAGAAGCTGCTTTCAGCCAATGGCTTAACAGAGTAAAGCCAAGCTGAAAGAGATATATAGAGAGAGTAGGCAGAGTCAGGAGAAGCCATGTAGCTGCCACCAAGGCTGATTCCTCTGCTGGAGCTCGCGGAAACTTCGCTCATAGGCCATAACCTCGTGGTGACGCACAGACTAATGGAGATGCGTTAGTTTAGGAAATAAGAGCTAGCTAGCAATACACTTAAGCTATTGGCCAAGCAGTATTACAAATAATATAGTTTCTGAGTGTTTATTTTGGGTCTGAGCTGCTGGGAACGAACAAACAGCCTCTACTCAACATGTATTATTATTATTTTTTCTTTTTCAAGGCAGGATTTCTCTGTGTAGCTTTGGAGCCACACAGACAAGACAAGGCTTGTCTAGACAAGGCTGGCCTCAGTCTCACAAAGATCTGCCTGCCTCTGCCTCCCAAGTGCTGCGATTAAAAGCGTGCACCGCCACCGCCAAGCTTACATCATTTATCTTGATCCCATTCATTTCTCAGTCGCTTTGCATTCCCCCTCTGCCCCTGTACTCCCACCAAATAAAACAATATTTAAGAGGGAAAAAAGAGGAAAATATAGAAATCTCGTCATGGAAGCTGTAGTGTGGCACAGTAAGTCACACTGTAAACCCTTCTGTCCACAATCTTTGCTTCCATGTTTTTGTTGCAAAGTGTCATTGGTCTGGTTTGAGGCTTCTACTACACTATTGATGCTGTGTCCTCAACAGGACTCTTCCAAGGTATCCTGATGTGACCTTGTGCTGTGGAAATCCTGCAGCTCCAGGTCTGCAGGTCAGGTCCCTTCATGTGCTCCACAGGACATAGAGGGGCAGGCCAAGCCATATGCCTGTGTCTGGGTCGGGCAGACATAAGGTTGGTCTGTCATATGAGAAATGAGGACAGCTCTCCCATGGTCACAGCTTCGGGGCTGGCTCACCATACCTCTGTTTGCAGAGTTGACTCTATTTAGCAGGGCCTGCTCCTGGAGACGGTTCTTCATCTGATCAGCTTGAGCATCAAAGTTAATTCTAGTAGAATATGGAAAATGAAAATTGCTTCATAGAATCAGTCCTTTTTGTCACGTGCATAACAGGCGAGCACTCTCCCACTGAGCTTTCTCAGCCTATCCCAGGCTCTTTAGATATGTATAACTTCTTTATTTCGTTCCTTTTGAAGTTTCATGGGTGGTTTGTTTGCTTTTGGAGTCACAGTTGCATTTTGTAGTTCTGGCTCACCTGGAGTACACCATGAAGCCCGCTCTCAAAAGTGTGCCAGTCCTCCTGATTCTGTCTCCCAGGTTCTGGAATTGTTGCGCTGATTCCTTTTCCCCATAAATATGTTAATTTATGGTTTATTTCTAAGATTGGGGGAATATTATTGAGTATTCCATTGCTGTAACAAATCACATCCCTACATATTCATTGCTATGTTAGTCACATATGGTTTTAATATTCCTCTTTGTCATTCTGGTCCTATACATTAAATACATCTTTCGCTCCACTTTACCTGAGATAAAGTTCTGATCCCTAAAAACTGAACATTACGTTCTGAAGAGGCCAATTTAAATGCCAAGATTATGATGAAATTATTGCTCCGTCTGCACCTGTGTCAACCAGACCTTCAAAGACAACATCATGTATTTGTATTGAGGGAATTTTTATTTTTGTATTGATTTTAAAAAGTCTTTGTATGAGAGACATTCTTATAAAGAAGAGCTTACTGTTGTTTTTAGTACAAATTTCAACGCTTGTATTTACTA
Organism: Microtus pennsylvanicus; assembly: GCF_037038515.1. Lineage (NCBI taxonomy): Eukaryota > Metazoa > Chordata > Mammalia > Rodentia > Cricetidae > Microtus > Microtus pennsylvanicus. The sequence continues at coordinate 44,355,694 of NC_134584.1, forward strand.
GCTATTGAACTTAAGCATGTTGACTTATCTGTGTTCCAGCTTCTTCTTTTGTAAAATGGACATAATAATGGATCTCCCTCACAGGATTGTCTTGGGGATTAAAATGGGTCATTCAACCTAAAGATCTTGAGACTGTATTGTGCACATCCTAAGCTAACAACAAATTCTATTGGACTTTATGAATACAGTTAATATTCCTCACAAGTTCTCTTCTTAAAAACAAAAAAAAAGCGTAAACTAGCTTGCAGGGCTAGATAGCACTGGTCCTTTGAAATCTTTTCACCCGTGGTATTGCTGTGGAGTAGAACACTCAAGTTCAGGAAATAGAAAATGTAGATCTTGAGAGACATGCACGTAGTCTGAACATCTGGGATGTGGAGAGTCACGAGTTGATGGTCAGCTACAAAAAAGGCTGTGATCCCAGCCTGGGTTCGTGAGAGCCTCTTAATTCTCCGCCGACACAATACTAAAACAAGACAAAATAAAAGAAAGCAAAAATCAAAACCCACACAAACAAAAAAACAAAACCGCAAAACAAAGCCCGTCCAAACTTGAACAAATTCCTATGGTGGCAGGGTTCATGCATGGGATTCTTTTGATAACGCTCTTGTGCTGTGACAGACCCATTAAACAAGTAGTTGATATCTAGAAGAGTGAAGATGAAATGGTTTTGACTTACACTTCAACCAGCCCAGGAAAACAACCGATTTTCCCGGGACTTACGGTTTCCATAGTAACGGGTACCCACGCCTGCGCACGGCTCCGTGTTCCACGCAAGCGCACAGGGCTGTGTTGGCTGCCGCGCGCCTCTGGGTTCGAACACGAGCTCCTCCCTCCTCTCCCCTCCTCCAACCTATCGCCTATCATCCTCGGCCTCGCTCTCTGCGCGCCGCGCCGGGATCCTGTGACGTCATTTTAGCGCGCCCGCGTGGTCTGGAGTGGCGACAGGGAACATGGCGCGTTCCTAGAAGCCGTTTTCGGCATCAGTAGGCGGCAGCGTGCGGACTAGCAGCGTGGGGGGCGCGGAAGCAACCGACGCCACTTCGTGTGGACGAGTGGAAAGGGGCGGGCCGGGCTGTTCCGGACCGAGGCACACGGTGAGGCCGGGCCGCGAGCCGCGAGCCGCGCGGTTGGAAGGGACGAGTGGACTGGCCAGAGGGACCCCGCGAGCCGAGGGCGGAACGTGGGTCCACCTGAGCTGGACGCCGCGGGCCCTCGCGGCCCTGCAATAGCCCGGGGGGAAGCACAGGCTCCCGGGCTGCGGGAAGCCTCATCGTTGGGTCTACGGTGCGCGGTGGCAGGGTCTGAGTGACAGGCTGAGCAAAGCTGAGGGTACCCATTGTGTCCCCTGTCGCCGGCTGGGGCGGTGGGTTCTATTTGTCCTTGGAGGCTTGGGGTTGCACAGTGCAGGAAGACGTGCTTCTGCCACCAAAACCAGTGTATGCTGTTAACTGTACAGGCGACCTTGCTGTGGAAGCAGTGCTGTGAAAGCTTTAAACATTAGTCCTTCTCTTTTAAGGGAAAAAAGACTTGAACGTTTTTCGGAGTGGAGATTCTTTCTGAGGTATGGCCGCCGGTGCTCAGACTCGGCGACTCCTGCAGCTTTACATTTGGGAATATTTGTGATTCAGCAAAAATTATGTCGAGGCCCATAGCATTTGGCATTTCTCCTTAATCCTCTTAGTACGTGGCGAACGAGAGAATCGTACAGCAAAGTGATTTGCGTCAATCGCAAAGCGTGGTCATTTCTGGTGCCAAGGTTGTAATCGGCATACCTCCTCATCACACATTAAACAAACGCACACAACATATGTTGTATGCGATAGCGCCTTTAAGATTTGCTTATTTTTTAGAAGGAAGCAAGGAAGAACAGTCTGCAACCATGGATAGGGATTTCTCTCTTCCATTTCCACATTGTTTCAAATTTCTCTGCTTTGGTTGAGGGCAGAATGACTTCATTAAATGGACTACTCATGGCTCCATAGCTTTCCTTACGTCGTTGTTCCACACTGAGAACAGTTTTTGTGAAATTAGAAAATTTCTCTATGTTGGTTGCGATAAGATTGTAGGTTTTTCTTTCATTCTGTTTTCTGACGGTATCTAGCACAGGGACTGGTGCAAACAGTTTAATTATGGCAGTGGTTTGTGGATGTGTGTTATAGCTGTAAGGCAGAAGGGTGTACTCTGTCCTGATTACACTTCTCAAAGCGAAAAGAGGATTCTCAGAGATATTTGGATGTAGCAATATGATTGGAGGTTTTAAAGAAGTGTGCAAAAATTGCTTGGTAATTAAACAAGTATTTAGATTTTGTGATGTTACGAATGTATTTGCATTCAGAACCAAACTAGAAGGCCGAAAAAAATGCTTGCAGCATTTGAACTTAAAATATACTGAAAATGTTTCTCCAGAATGAAATTATCCATAGTTAGGGAAAGACAATGTTTGGTTTAATTTTTAATCTGAATTTATGTTCTTGTCCATGCATGTATGTGTATGTCATGTGTGTGCTGGTGCTGGCACAGGCAAAAGTTGTCTTGGATGGATGAAGTTGTTTATCTTGTAGTGGAATTACAGGCAGTTGTGAGCCACCTGACACATACATGCTGGGAACAGAACTTGGGTCCTCTTTGTCTTTGTCAGTAGCAAGCCATTTGACAGCCAAGCCATTTCTCCAGTATGATTAGTTGGTTCTTTTTTTTTTGGTTTTTCGAGACAGGGTTTCTCTGTAGCTTTGGAGCCTGTCCTGGAACTCCCTTGGTAGACCAGGCTGGCCTCGAACTCACAGAGATCCACCTGTCTCTGCCTCCTAAGTGCTGGGATTACAGGCGTGCGCCACCACCGCCCGGCTGATTAGTTGGTTCTTGATATTTGTTTTGCATGTGTGTATATTTAATCTTCCTTCTAATTTGTTATTATTATCATTATTAATTTTGACAGGCTCTCACTATGTAGATTTGGTTGGTGTAGAGCTCCATGTAGACCAGGTTGGCCTTAAGCTCATGGAGATCTGCCTACCTTTCACTCCCCACTGCTGGTGTGTGCTACCACATCAGGCTTAATGTAGCATTACCGTTGGTAATTTTAAGGTTTTTTTTTTTTAATCTTTATTTTATTTTTGCAGTGTTGAGGCTGAACCCAGAGCCTTGCACATGTCTTACTACTAAGCTATTTCTGTATCTTCGTTTTTGTCTTTGGTTTTCTTTTTTGTGGTGTTAGTGGTAGAACCCAGGGACTTATGCATGCTGTGCAAACAGTCGTCCCCTGCACTGCCGCCCCCTGGCCTTGGTTCTTTCTTGGACTGTATGCATATGATGGGTATCGTCAGCTAATCCCAGGGTGTTTTACAGAATGGCTAATCACATCTTTTGCAGGTGTGCTTCTAGAGTGTCTTTTGTTTGATTTTCTAATTATGAGACTGACCACCACTAAACCTACAATTATAAGTTTTGTTGATCATAAGTTCAATTAGTGTTCTACATCTTTTCTCCTCAGAATTTGGGAATTTTGTAAAGTATACACTTCCAGCGCAATTGAAAAGTTACTGAAATAGAAGCTACATACCAAGGTGTTTTTAAAACTTATTTTTTATTAGTATATGTTATATGTGATAATAGGTGCCATTTTGACATTTTCGTACATGTTATAATATTTTTTGATCATATCCACCCCATTACCCTCCTGTGCCCCTTCCATTAATACACTTCCTGTTCTAACTAGCTCCTTTCTATCTTCATGTCTGTCTCTCTCTTGTTTCTGTCTATGTCTCTATCTCTTTGCTATGATATTAATTAGGATTGTTTATAGGAACGTTGGTGAAGATTTGTTTACACTTTCATGGGCATTCAACAATAATTTAGTCTCAGTACTTTGACCATTGTAGTCACTGCTGACCATTGCAGAAAGCTTCTGTGACCAAAGCAGATAGTAGCACAGATCTGTAATAATAATAACAACAGTTATTTAGAAGGCAGTTTTGATAAGTACATCATGTCCATTTTGGAAAATAGCAAAAGTAGGTTCGCTTCTAGGGCCTCTAACCTGTCTAGCCATGGGTGTTTGACTGGGTTTACAGTGCCAGATGTGAAGACCCTCCTGTCAGTGGGCATCAAATTCAATCAGACTGCAGTTGGTTAACCTAGTAACAGACTTACCATTATTGTACCGGTGGCCTCATCCTGCCTCAGTTGTTAGTATTGTTGAGCACAGGGCTCACATAACTGTTTAAGACTGTTGATGACAATTCTTCCCCAGCAGTCAGCATAGCTCTTTCTAACACTATGAGAACTTGCCAGCAGAGAGGGAGCTTCCAATCCAGTTCTAGCTTGATTTCTCTATATCTTGTGAGTGACGTATGTGGCATTTTATTTTATTTAGCTATACAGCCTTACATTCTCATTCTAGGGAGTGGCAGTTTGCCTGTGTTGTGTGGAAGTCTTGGGCCTCCCTGACCTAGGGATGTTTTCTATTCCTAACAGTGAGGGCCCTGTTTAATAACTTATACAGATTCTGCATTTTAATAAGAATTCCAGAGTAGAGGAATGTTCAGTAAAGTTTTGAGATGTACTGCTTTTGTCAGTGGAAGTGTGTGTGTGTGTGTGTGTGTGTGTGTAAAAATCCATCATTTAATTTGAAGTGTTTTGTTATTCTGTTTCATTTGATCAAAGAAGTGGGTTTAGACATAGTAATGCTATAAGATCATACATATCTGTACTTGTAACTCTGACTCTGATTCATCCTATTGTTTTTCCTGGTCACTGTCAGGCTTTATTGTACCAGCTGTCCCAAACATTTGTGAGTGACAGATAGGAATTCAACAGTGAGCTTTTTTTTTTGAGTGGAAGTTATTTACTTTTGTTTGAATGTTTTGCCCGCATATATTTCTGTGCCTCATATGTGTGCCTGGTGGCAAGGCCTGAAAGGGTGTTGGATCTCCTGGAACTGGAGTTACAGATAGTTACGAGCCATTGTTTGGATCCTGGGAGAGACTCAGGTCCTCTGCAAGAGCAGCTAGTACTCTTAGCTGATGAGCTATCTCTCCAGCCCAACAACAAACATTTTTTTTCATTTTTAAATTAATTTTTTCATGCAATATATTTTATGTTTTTTACCTTCCTCCATCTCCTCCCATATCCTCCCCACCTCCCTATCTACCCAACTTTATGTATTTTTGCACACACACACACACACACACACGAAACACCTCCTCAAAAAGCAAAAAAAAAAAAAAAAATCAAACAAATAGGCAAAATACCTGTAAGACAAAAACAAAACAAAAACCCCAAAACAAAAAATGAAGCTAAAGGTTCATAAAAATGCTATTGGTTTTATTTTGTGTTGGGCCTGCCCTGAAGTATGGTTGATATACTCAGTGGTACTTCATTAGAGATAGCAGATTTTTCCTTTGCCAAGAAGGTGTCAGTTACAGATAGCGTCTTTGTTAGGGATGGGATCCCATGTCCATTTGCCCCCTCAGTGCTAGGACCTGGTCTAGCTTGAAGCTGTGCGTTTCTTATTTATGCTACTCCAGACTCTCATACCACATAGGAGTTGATGTGTGCATAGGTTCTGATGTCTGGGAGACACTGTTTGCATAGAGTCATCCATCAGCTCTGGCTTTCCCAGTCTTTCTGCCTCCTGTTCTCCATAGATTCCCAAGCGTTGAGGCGAGGGGTTTAATGAAGACATCCTATTTTGAACGGAGTGTCCCAAACTCTCACTTTCTGAACATTGTCCAGTTGTGGGTCTCTGTGTTAATTTTTGTCTCCTGCAAGAATAAGCTGAGTGAGGCATTGGTCTGTGACTGTAGTGGAATGTCATTATGAGTCATTTATTGCTGTTCCTGTGACAGAATGGTAGCAGTAAGTTTTCCTCTAGGCCCATGACCTCTCTAGTCTCATATTTTTGGTCCCTGTAGCAGTGTCAGGTGTGGGTTCCATCTCACGGAGTGACCTTGAATCCATCAAAAAGTGATTGGTCACTCTCGTAATCTTTGTGGCTGTCCACTAATATATCTACTCACACATCGCTCCCAACAATGAACATTTCTTAAATAGTAGCTATGGAGCCTAGTAATTTTGTATGTTCCTAGTAATGCTTTTCTATTTCTTGCAGAGACTATTGACTTTTGACTTTCTCTTCTTTCTCCTTAAAGGCGTTGTTGCTGTGTTACCTACGGATGAGGTATATTACACTAGAAATTTATTTTCTAATAGTTGCGGAGGTCGGTAGTTCTCATTTTAAAGTGCAGATAAATTTAATTTTTTATAAACCCCTGCTTTAGGGTTTTAGTGCTGTGAAGAGACACCTTGACTTACAAAGGAAAACATTTCATTGGGGTTGACTTAAATTCAGAGATTTAGTCCATAATTTATTATGGTAGGAAGTATGGCAGAATGCAGGCAAAAGAAGCTGAGAGTCCTCCATCTGGGTCAGCAGCAGCTGCAGAAAGAGAAAGTAAGGCCCGTGTCTCCCCTCCCCCCCCAGCTTGAGCTTCTAAAATCTCATAGCCCACCCTCAGTGACATGTTTCCTCCCACAAGGCCACACCTACTTCAACAAGACCCCACCTCCTAATAGTGCCTGTCCCTGTGGGCCTATGGGGGCCATTTTCATTCAAACCACCATAGTCCCTTTCCTTGTCTCATGCTAAACTGTAATTCTTCAAAAGTAATTGGATTAAAATAAGTTTGGATCATGTTATGTAGGGAATGTAACCTTCACCTGTCTGACAGCCACAGCATGCACTGATCTAGGGATCTCTTATGCAACTTTCAAGACTACGCTCCTTCAGTTCTCTGTGAGGGAAAGCCTCTGCTAAGCCTGCTAGAGTGTAAACTTGTGAGTTTTTCCTCCGTAACGCTTACCATATCTTTATGGTATATTTTAGCTTGTCTTTTTCCCTTTGTAGAATTGAATGCAAAGATTCCTTTCCTATATTTCTTTTGGAGTGGTGCACAGCTCATATAGGCTGTTTCATGTTAAAGACTGAATGTAAGTGGAATTATCAGGGATTGATACCAGTAATATTATGTTCTGTGAAGGATAGACTGAGGAGGATTGAAAAGGGAGAAGTGACTGCTTTTTGTGGATTTACACAACTGTATGTAGAGAGCAGGATTTATTAAAAATTGATTGGTTACTTTTTATTGTTGTTTGTGTTTTGAGGTAGTGTTTTACTATGTAGTCCTTGGTAGTCTGGAACACACTAACTACGTAGACTGTGACAGTGTCAAACTAGAAGTGATCTTCTGTGTCTTCTGAATGCTGGGATTTCAATTGTGGTACACCATATTTGGCTAGAAAGATTTCACTAATTTAACAGAAGTGTTTTGTTATTCTGTTTCATTTGATCAAAGAAGTGGGTTTAGATATAGTAATGCTATAAGATCATACGTATCTGTTTCTCGCCCGCCTTGCAGTTCCTGAATAACCACTCAGAGGCTTAATATTACTTATAAATGCTTGACCAATGTCTAAGGCTTAATAGCTATCTCTTACATTTACATTAACCCATTTCTATTAATCTGTGTTTTGCCATGTGGCTGTAGCATTACGTCATTTTCTACATGTCTTGCTTCCTTGGCAGCTGGCTGGTGTCTCCCAGACTCTACTCTTCTCCTGTATCTCTGCTTGGATTTTCCACCTGGCTCTATCCAAAACAGCTTTATTTGTCAACCAATGAGAGCAACAGCTATTCACAGCGTCCAGAAAGACCATCATCCCACAGCAGAGGTTAGGATATATAGACCATTAGAGTACAGCCTGTTGATTTGAATTTAATAACCAGGGAATAAGGACTTAAATTTGTTCCAAGTGTATCCTAGAAACTAGAATAGCACCTGGCAAAGAGTAATGAAAAATAGCTGTTACTGAATGAAATCTTTGGCCAAATATGGTGTGTCACACTTGAGAGATTCAGACGTTAGAAAATCTGAGTTGAGGGGTTGTCATGCTTCACTTCACTTGTCACCGTGACACAAACTGGTCTCTTGGGAAGAGGGAACCTCAGTTGAGGAATTGGCCTTCACCATGCTGCCCTATCGCCATGTCTGTAGGGGAATTTTCTTGCTTAGTAATTGATGTAGGTGGGCTCAGCTCAGTGTAGCAGTGCTATCTCTGTGCAGGTGAGCATACCTGCTTGCTTTGTACTGTGATGAACTATGATGGTATATGGACAAAGAATGCACATTTCTTAACTTTATGTAGCTCTTGGTTTGTTAGATAAGATACTTACTTTGTGGGAGCTGGTCCTGGGAATTGAGTGCAGGTCACATCAGGCTTGGTGTTACCATCCTACTGGGCTTGCTTTTAGTTTGAGACAGCGTCTTACTACACAGCCCATATTAGCCTTGAACTCAGGGTGCTGGTATAGTTAGATACTGATGAGGACCATCTGCTGGTTGCAGACTTTTTATTGTATCCTTATATGGCTGAAAGAACAAGGCAGCTCTCTAATGTCCTCTTATATAGGCGCATTTGGACTATGCATGAGGGATCTGTACTGATGATTTAATAACTTCTCAGCTCCAAATGCCAAGATATTAGACACTAGATTTTAGCATATGCCTTGGGGAAGGTTTACAGTATTTAATATGTAACAGTATCTTCCTACCTCTCTTTTCTGAGACAGAGTCTTGCTATGTGCAAGGTTTGTGGTTAACTTAGTTTATTTTTCAATTATTAGTGAGTATGCGTTTCTCTCTCTGTGTATTGTGTTTCACATTTGCATTTTATCTTTAAAATGATTTTGATAACAGATGTTGAGGTAGGAAATGGTATTTAATCAGAATTTGGAAATTTGCAGTTTTGTGTATGTCAGTTCTCCAATCTCACTTTACTTTAATTTTATTTATGAAACAATAAAAGCAATGTCCTTTAGAAATATAATTTAAGTAAAAGTAATTGGAATTGTGGGAGTTTTAAGTAATGGTGTAGCTAGTATAGAAAACGTAGAGGTCAGGTGGGGAGAAGGTGTTTGTGTGACTGTGCGTTTGTAATACATATACTGTGTACTCACATGTGCTGACTTACCTTTGCAGGCTTCCATGGATCTCAATAGTGCCAGCTCTGTAGTTCTCCAGGTCTTAACCCAGGCCACCAGTCAGGATACTGCTGTTTTAAAGCCCGCTGAGGAGCAGCTGAAGCAGTGGGAGACACAGCCAGGTTTCTACTCAGTGTTGCTGGTGAGTAGTTCTTGAAATAGTTTGTCTTTAATACAGTGGGGGTGCCACTATTTTACTAGTTCTTTAAGTATGGAGATGGACTGTTAGTTTAGTGAAACTGCTGCAGACATTTGGCCGTCATTGTCACTGTCGTCATGGTAATGTGGGCTCATGAGAATGTTTCAGTTATTTGTTGATGAATCAGCATTTTAGGTATTTTCTTTTTATTGTTCTTACTGTAATTTAATTAAAACCTTTTCTGTTTTGTTTGTTTTGTGTTTTTTACGAGGCAGGGTTTCTCTGTGTAACAGCTCTGGCTGCCCTGGAACTCACTCTATGGACTGGGCTGGTCTGGACCTCACAGAGATCTGCCTTCCTCTGCCTCTTACTATTTTTGTTTTGTTTCATTTGTTATTTTGCAACAGGGTTCTCTGTGTAACAGTGTTAGCTGTCCTGGAATTAGCCCAGTAGACCAGACTGGCCTTGAACTCACAGAGATCTGCCTGCCTCTGTCTTCCCAGTGCTGGGATTAAAGGCGAGCTCCATAACTGCCTAGCCTTGTACTGTTTTGGTGCTTTCTTTTTTTTCTCAGTGATGGGCAGCAAACCTAGGGTCTGGTGCATGCTAGGCAAGTATTCACCATTGAACTGATTCCCCTTGTATCGTGTATTTAACTTTAAAACATTGTTTTTGTTTTTGGCTCTCACTATGTAACCCTTGTTTGCCTGGAACTTGTTTTGTTGACCGGACTGACCGCCAGTACAGGAATATCTTCATGTCTCTGCCTCCTGGCACACACCCCCACCCGCCCATGACTGGCAAAATACTGTAGTTTTTTTTCCATCTAGAAATTTAAATTTTTGTTAGACAGGATCTTTTATATTTTTTACTTTGCTTTTTTTTCTTTTGTTTTTGAGGCAGGAGTCTTATGTAGCCTAATGTGGTTTTGAACTCCTTATTTCCTGCTCTTACTTCCTGAGTGAATATATGACTTATTAATAACTGCTTAAATTCATTTTTCCTGTGTTTCTATTTTCGTGTATTGCTTTGTGTTATTTATACATTAATTGCTATATTGCTACATTTTCAAAAGTAGTTTTATTTGTGTATATGTGTATAGACTCTTTGGGGGAGGGGATTGAGACAATTTCTTGTTGTATGGCAGGTGTTGACTTCAAATTCAGTGATCCTCCTGTCTTAGCTCCCCAATGTTGGGATTAAATTTTTTGAGTGTGTGTGCCTGCATGTATATATATGTACACATGCATGTAGTGCCCATGGAGGCCAGAAGACTGCATCATATCCTTCTGGAACTGGAGTTACAAATAGTTGTGAGCCTCCATTTGGATGCTGGGGACTAAACCCAGGTGCTCTGGAAGAGCAACAAGTGTTCTTAATTAACTGTTGAACCATTTCTCTTGCCCCAGAAGCATGATTGCTTTGGTAAGTAGTCTTGTTACTGTGAAATAGGGCACCAGATATTGCATGAGTAATAAAAACCCAAAGACAGATTTTGGGGATCAAGCTGAAAGATCAGAGAAGCAAAGCAGCCAACCACTGGAGAGCTCTTACCTCTATGAAACCTTTAGACTGAAAAGAGAGACAGTTTCTGTCTCACCCCACCTTTTATTTCTCTCTAGTGCTGGGATTAAAGGCATATACCACAACTGTCCGGCCTCTATGGCAAACTAGTGTGGCTGCTGGGATTAAAGGCGTGTACCACCACTGCCTGCCCTGTGTGGCTGACTTGTGTGGCTAGCTTTGCACTCCTATCTTCAGGCAAGCTTTATTTATTAAAACAAAATTTCACTGCATTTTCTTATATTGTGTTTCCTATTGCTGTGATTAAAATGCACTAACAAAAGCAATTTATGGAAGGAAAAGTTGATTGAGGTTCAGTCACAGTTTAAGAATACGGTCCATCGTGGATGGGAAGATATTCTAGCAGGAGCTTGAAGTACTTGGTCACATTGAATCCATGGTCAGGAAGCAGAATGCAATGAATGGTTAGGCTGAGCTACCTTTTCTCCTGTTTCTACAGCCCAGGACATTTACCCAGAGATGGTGTCTCTACTTTTCGAGTAGGTCTTATCTCAATTAACCAAAAAATAAGACATCACAGGCACGATTCGTGGCCTTCCTAAACAAGATAATCCCTCACATGCATGCCTGGAGGCTTGTGTCCCAGGTGATTTTGGATCCTGTCAAGATTACCCATTACAATGTCAAACATGTATTAACAACCCAGGGACTTAGACTCCTTAGGGTCTTTGAATCAGTGCTGTGGAGGCACCTATTATTTATTTATCCATTTATTTTTGAGACAAGATCTTGTTGTGTATCCTTGGTTAGACTTGAACACTTTGAATTTGCTGCCATTATCTTGCCTCTGCCTTTTAAATGCTGGGATTATGTGTGTGGCATCATGCCTAGCTACGTTTTCTTTTGAAATTTAGAACATATTTATTTCAGTGAGCTCTCTCTCATTTCTTATCTCTTCTCTCTGTGTATATATATTGTTACTTCTGATTTTTTATCAAGGAAATTTTCTAACGTACTTGAAAGAATATTATGAATCTTTACATGTTCATCTGTTGATTAAACTTAGTTAAATGCTATTGAATAGGGATGCTATCTTCTTTGATGGGGTTGGCCAGGTCTCACTATATATCTTAGGCTGACCTGAAACTTGAGATGTACCTGCCTTAGTATTCTTGATGCTGAGGTTTCAGGTAACATCTGGCTAAGTAGGCCTGCTTTCTTAGTCTAGATTGTAGAATATATATTTTAAGAATATGTACATATGACATATGTAGTGATGAAATTTAAAATCAATACAAAATCTGGGCTGAGGTCATAGATCAATTGCTAGAGTACTGGCCTAGCATGCATGGAGCCTTGGGTTCTGTCCTCAGCATCTCATAAACTGGTCATGGTGGCACATTTCTGTGATCCCTGCATCTGGAAGTAGAGGCACGAAGTTCAGAGTCATTATTGGCTATATAGCAAGTTTGAGACCAGGATGAAATACATGAGATATTTTCTCAAAAATCAAACACATAGGGCTGTTTGGTAAAGTTGGTGAAGTGTTGTTGGATAACTCTAGCATGAATAATAAAAACCCAGAGACAGATATAGGAGTTTCTACCAAACCTCAGACACCATGCTACCGTGAGTTCCTGTTCCCTTTATATTCCTCTCCCCACTTCCCTAATGCTGGGATTAAAGGTGAGAGCCACCACCACCTGGATCTCTTTCTGGAGTGATCTTTTGTAGCTCAGAATAGCCTTACAGAGCTCTGTCTGCCTCTGTCTCACAAGTCCTGGGATTAAAGGTGTGTGCCACCACTCCCTGACCTCTAATTGCTTAGCTTTGCACTCTGATCTTCAGGCAAGCTTTACTTATTAAAATACAAATAAAATATCACTACAGAGGACCTGAATTTGATTCCCAGAACTCAGTGTAAAAATGTCAGGTGTGGCCGGGTGGTGGTGGCGCTCACCTTTAATCCCAGCACTCAGAAGGCAGAGACAGGTGAATTTCTGTGATTTCGAGGCCAGCCTGGTCTACAAGAGCTAGTTCCAGGACAGGCTCCAAAGCTACAGAGAAACCCTGTCTCGAAAAACTTAAAAAAAAAAAAAAGCCAGGTGTGGTAGGGTTGGAGACAGGATGATCCCTGTCTGGCCTAATTGGTGAGCTCTAGGCCAATGAGAAGCCCTGTCTCAAAGGAGGCAGTGCCATTTCTGAGATACCTGGAGTTGTCCTCTGGCTTCTGTATGAAACCATCCACAAAATGAATGCGCATACAACATGCTTGAGTACATACCCACATTAAAAAAATAAAGCGGGGGGGGGGGGGGCTGGAGAGATGGCTCAGTGGTTAAGAGCACTGACTGCTCTTCCAGAGGACTCGGGTTCAATTCCCAGCACCCACATGGCAGCTCACAACTGTCTGAAGATCCAGTTGCAGGGGATCTAACACCTTTGTACCAATGCACATAAAAAATAAAGTTAAATAAACCATAAAATATTTAAAAAAAAAAATAAAGCGGTTAGAGAAATCCATGCTTTATTTTGGTATGTTAATTATACTTTTAAAAGATTACATGTTCCTTCTAACATTATTTGTTTTCTCATTCACAGAATATTTTTACGAACCACACCCTTGATATGAATGTCAGGTGGCTTGCTGTGCTGTATTTTAAACATGGAATTGATCGTTACTGGAGACGTGTAGCACCTCAGTAAGTTCCCTCAGTCCCAATTGTAATCCATTCCAAATTTAAGAAAAATAATACTCTACCTGTGTAATCAGAATAATGTGTCAAGTGTTTAATTGGGACAACAGAGATGTTAGTGTGATTTTTGCAAGGATGAAATGGAAATTTGCAAAACATTTGATATATAAATGAAAAAAGTCCAAAAGTGTTCTAACTCCCGAAGAAATGTTATTGTTATCCTTCATAGATTTGTATCTTCCTATTCCACATGTGTGTACGTACGTACATACATAATATGTATGTATGCATGCATGCATGTATGTGTTTTCCTGCCTGCCTTCCTGTCTTGATTTTCAGCTTCTGAGGATCTGAAGATCAAGCTATGTTGCTAAATCATCTTAAAGAAGTAAAACGTGCTGAGTAGTGGTGGCGCACACCTTTAATCCCACCAGCACTCGGGAGGCAGAAGCAGGTGGATCTCTGTGAGCTCGAGGCCAGCCTGGTCTACAAGAGCTAGTTCCAGGACAGGTTTCAAAGCTACAGAGAAACCTTGTCTCAAAAAACCAAAAAAAAAGTAAAATGTTTTGATTTTGAAAAGGAAATCTTATATTATGTTCTTATTTGCTGAATCTTCATTTCTGTGTTTTGTGTTTTCTCTGGGAAGAATTGTTGGATAGATTACATTTGCAGTTTCATTAGATGAGGTTTTAACTGTAATATAGGGGTAAAGTGAGCAGATTCATCTTAAGAATTGATTAACACATTATGTAATTTATGGCTAGGCAGTTTGAATATGTCTTTGGAATTTTGTTAGAAAATAAATTTTGGTGAAAAATTACATAAGCTGTGGTCTCCAGTAGATGGCACTAAAGCTCTTTAGGTTTTCATTTTTATAAGTAATTTAATTTGTTTTATTCTGAGTACTTCAAAGTGCCTGTCTGTAAAACCTACCCAAGAATGATATGAGAAGGAACTGCAGTGTTTTTAGACTATAAAGACTATAAAGTGAAGCTAACCCTTTTTATTTCTGGAGTAATTGATGATTTGGTGAGAAAAAGAAGCAGTTAATGGTGAGAAATTGTGTGCTTGTTTGTTTGCTTTTGGGGACAGGGTTTTGCTATATATCTACAGTTAGATATGTAGCCTGCATAGACCAGGATGGCCTGGAGCTTAACAGGTAAGCTCTTGCTTGTGCCTCTTAGTTCTTAGACTGCAGGCATGTGCTACTATGCCTGGCTAAATTTTGCCTTAAGTTAGCGTAAATTAAATAGTTAAGTAAGGAATTATAGTTTTAAATAGTTAAATTGTCTTTTAGTGTATTGAGGTAAAAGTAGGCATGAAGAGGAATACACTTATAAAGGAAACAAGAATGGCAGATTAGTAATTGATTTTATCTGCAGATTTGAAGCTCTTCAAAGTTTGTACTTTTACTGTTAACTTGGTAAAATTTTTATTCTGACCATTATCTTCATATGATGAAAATCACCTGACTTAAGCTTATACATTATTTTCATATATCATTCAGTTTAACTGGGTCATAGGTAGATGCTATTAGTTTCAATTTGGGATGTAGTCTGAATTAATTTTAACTGGAGTGTTTTACAGGTTTGCTAATAAGACTTGGTTGTGGTTCCCAGTGCATATGTGAAGTAGGTATAGTACCACACACTCTTTTCCACCGTAGTACACTGGTAACTTTTTACACATCAAACACTTTTCCCTCTTCTTAGTTTAATTTTTTTTTTCAAATTCACATTATTATTATTATTTTAAAGTCTATCTAACTGCAGGCTACTGTCAAATTCCTCTTCTAAGTGCTAAGATTGTAGACATTTGCCACCATAGCTGTATCATGGACTTCGTATGTAGATCTGCTTTGGGATTCCTGTTTGGTGCCACCAGGCTTTTTGTCTTTCTTTTAATTACTGCTCTTTTTTTAAAAAGTAATATTTGATGTGTTTCCTATTTTTGGATCTGATTTAATGTTCTCATACTAGCTTGTTGAAATGGAAACAGATAAATTGATATTCAGTCTCCAAAAAGTTAATAGAACTTTTTGTTTGTTTTTGGTTTTTCGAGACAGGGTTTCTCTGTAGCTTTGGAGCCAGTCCTGGAACTTATAATTCTAGCACTTGGGAGGTTGACAATAGGATTTAAGTTCAAGGCCTTCTGGACTTCATAGTAAGTTTTAGGTCAGCCTTGCCTATATATTAAAACCCTGTGTCAAAACAAAACAACAGGGGGCTGGAGAGATGGCTCAGCAGTTAAGAGCATTGCCTGCTCTTCCAAAGGTCCTTCCTGAGTTCAATTCTCAGCAACCAAATGTAGCTCACAACCATCTGAAATGAGGTCTTGTGCTCTCTTCTGTCCTGTAGGCATACATGCAGACAGAATATTGTGTACATAATAAGTAAATAATATTAAAAAAAACCCAAAACAACAAAAAGAAAAACACCAGTATCAGAATAGAGCTTATCAATGCAAAATGATTTTTGTCTTAATGTGATTAAATTTACAAAGACTATAGTATTTCCAAATAAAGTTGTACTCAAAGATATTTGACTTAGAGAACTTGAATATTTTATTTTGTGGGATATAATTTAGCTCATAATATATGCTTTGCTTAAAATTTATTTAAAATGTATTTATTAATGTGTGCCTCATGCCTGATCTGTGGTTGTGCACATTTCATTGTCTGCTTGTGGAGATCAGAGGTTAGCATTGTGGAGCTGTTCTCTCCTCCCACCTTTTTCTGGGTTTCGAGAAATCAGACTTGTCAGACTTTGTAGTAATATGAGCAGCGGGGCTGCGTCCCCAGCACCCTGGCCGCCTGGTTAGCTTATGCTCTGAAATAACAACACACAAACTGTATTCTTTTAACACTGCTTGGCCCATTAGCTCTAGCCCTTACTGGCTAATTCTGATATCCCGATCAACCCATTTCTAATAAACTGTAGCACCGGTCTTATCGGGAAAGATTTAGCATGTCTGACCTGGCGGCTTGCTTCATTGCGTGGTTCTGCCCGGGAGAGGGGAGGATGGCCTCTGCTCCAGAGAGCAGAGCTGTCGAGTCTGAGCTCACTTCCTCTTCCTCCCAGCATTCTGTTCTGTTTACTCCACCCAGCTATGTTTTAACCAAGCAGTTTCTTTATTGCTTAACCAATGAAATCAACAGATTGATATATGACACTCCCACATCAAGACTTGAGTGGTGTTTACCCACTGTGGCATCTTGTTGGTCCTAAAAGTTTTTTTTTTTTGAGACAGGGTTTCTCTGTAGGTTTGGTGTCTGTCCCGGAACTAGCTCTTGTAGTCCAGGCTGGCCTCGAACTCCCAGAGATTCGCCTGCCTCTGCCTCCTGAGTACAGAGATTAAAGGCGTGCGCCACCACCGCCCGGCTTCCTAAAAGTTTTTTAAAGTTGTATAAATATTTGTGGTTAATCTTTCTGAAGTCATAATAGACACACTGTCATAGGTAGAATGGGAACCAGTAAAATGAAGATTAAATTTTAATTTAAAAGTAGGTAATATAGGTTTGAGTGGTGGTGTTGCACACTTTTAATTCCAGCACTTGGGAGTCAGAGACAGGTGGATCTCTGTGAGCTTGAGGCTAGCCTGGTCTACAGAGCTAGTTCCAGGACGGGCTCCAAAGCGACAGAGAAACCCTGTCTCAGAATACCAAAGGGGAAAAAAAAAGATAGCATAAAAGCCGGACATGTGTAATGGTGGTATTATGTAACATGAATGGGGGCCAGGCCTGTTTGTTTGTTGTCCAGTCTGTAACATGGAGGGCTGCCTGACTTGTTTGTTGTTGTTTTCTGCCCAGTTTCCCAGCTGTTAGTCCCAGAGAAAAATCACACAGAGATCTCTTAAGTTATAAGGCTGATTGGCCCATTAGCTCTAGCCTCTCACAGGCTAACTCTCACATCTTGATTAACCCATTTTTCTGATCTATGTTAGCCATGTGGCTCAGTACCTTTCTGCAGTGGGGCAGATGACATCCTGCTGCTTCGGTGGTCTGGGCAGGAGTGGGAGGAATCAACTTCCTCCTTCCCAGAATTATCCTCTTCTCATTACATCATTTCTACTTCCTGTCTGGTTTTGCCACCTATATTTCCTGCCTGGCCAATCAGTGTTTATTTATAAAATGATTGACAGAATACAGATAATTCTCCCGCACCAGTATTACACATTTGTTATAAAACTTGAAGCAGGAGGATTTTGAGCCTGAGGACAGTTTGGGCAATGTAATAAGACCCAGTCTCAAAACCAGATGAGCACAAATAACAATAAAAAAAGTCAAAATACTGAAACACTGTAAAATTCGGTAATATATAAGTTCTATAGTAACTTCTCTATTTAGCTCTATAGTTTCTTTGTATGTAGTAAATTATTTTTAGTGTTATGTGTATCCTTTGCAAAGATGTAAAATAGAAGACTAAATTGATCTATTATCTACCTCATCTCATCTCATCTCATCTATCTAATCTATCTTTCTGGCTGGCCGGCCTGGAACTCATTACATAGATCAGGCTAGTCTCAAATTCAGAAATTGTCTTGCATCTGTCTCTACAGTGCTAGGATTAAGGGTGCTCACTAGGATGCACAGCCAACTTATTTTTCTAGTTTTTTAAAAAACCATTTATTTATTTGTGTATGCGTGTACACTTATGTATTGCTTTTTGAATGCTGTGGTGCACATGTGGAGATGGAGGACAATTTGTAATAGTTTTTTCCTTTTACCATGTGAATCTGTGTTGTCAAGCTTGGTGGCAAGTGTCTTTTCCTGTTGACTGGTCGCACCAGCTATTTAAATTGAGTTTTTTGTTTGTTTTTTTTTTTCAAGACAGAGTTTCTCTGTAGCTTTGGTGCTTGTCCTGGAACTACCTATTGTAGACCAGGCTAGCATCGAACTCACAGAGATCTGCCTGCCTCTGCCTCCCGAGTGCTGGGATTAAAGGCGTGCACCACCACCGCCAAGCTTATATTGAGTTTTAGAAGAGTCTTCTAACAAATATTCTTTGATTTTGAATTTCTTTACCTGCAAATTTAAACTTTTTTTTAAATTTTTTTTTCAAATTTAAACTTTTATTTCTTATTTTATATGTCTGGGTATTTTTCCTGCTTGCATGTATTTCTGTGTACCATGTATGTTCTTAGTGCCTGCAGAGACCAGAAGAAAGTATCAGATCTAATGAAATTGGATACAGATGCCAAGGAGCTGTTGTGTAGGTTCTGGAAATTGAACCTGGTCCTTTGGAGAAGCAGGCAGTGCTTTTAAACAACGAGCCTTCTCTCCAGTTCCTACTTGTAAAATTTTATAGAAAGAATTTATGACAGAAGCCAGAAGTGTGTTACTGTTAATTCTTTTTTGTAGATAGCTGGTTTTATATCAGTAAAGATGAGCATCAACATATTGCATTATTATTATGGATTTGTTACTGTATTGTACTTTTTGTTTATTCACTTCTGAAGAAGGTTTAGGCTTCTCGCTTGAAGTGTGCCAGCATTTAAATAATGGGAGAAAAGAACTGCTATGAATTTTATCAATATAGCAGTTCTTTTCTCCTTCACTACTGGGTGACATTTTCTTGATAATAAATTTACTTTTTTACAGTGCTCTCTCAGAAGAGGAGAAGTCAACATTGCGTGCAGGACTCATCACCAACTTTAATGAACCAATAAATCAGGTCAGTGACAAAATGAAGAAATGAAAGCTGGGAATGTCCTCCCCTTCCTTTTTTTTTCTTTCTTGTTTTGTTTTTCTTTCTTCTTATTTTTCTTCTTTTTTTTGGACATAGGGTCTCTCTGTGAATTCCTGTCTGTCCTAGAACTCAATACTTAGACCAGGCTGGCATAGAACTCACAGAGATCCACTTCTATCTCTTGGAGTTCTGGGATTAAAGGAGTGTATCACCAAACAAATTTTGTTTTCGGATTAAAAGTAAAATCCTAGCTGCATATGGTGGTGCACACCTAGATTGCTGGCATACAGGAGGTTAAGGCAGGGGGATCAGAAATTCATCTTTAGCCACATGGCAAATTGGAGACCATCCTGAGCTACATAAAATTATGTTTTCATGCCTCTCCCTCCTGCCAAGAAGTTTAAGAGTCACTTAACTCATTGCTTCTGTTTGTGATGCTTATACACAGCTTCTCTGCAGACTTAGACTTTGAGCTGTTAAGATTATGGTTAGATTTGACAGTTAATGACAAAATTCATGTTACTTTGCAGTATAGTTTATACTTTTTAACTTCCTTAGGGCTTTTTTTTTTTTTTTTTTTTTTTTTTTTGGTTTTTCGAGACAGGGTTTCTCTGTGGCTTTGGAGCCTGTCCTGGAACTAGCTCTGTAGACCAGGCTGGTCTCGAACTCACAGAGATCCACCTGCCTCTGCCTCCCGAGTGCTGGGATTAAAGGCGTGCGCCACCACCGCCCGGCTCCTTAGGGCTTTTTTGTTTGTGTGATTTTTGTTTTTGTTTTTTTGAGACAGGATTTCTCTGTAAAACAATCCTGGCTGTTATGGAACTTGCATTGTAGACCAGGCTGACTCGAACTCACAGAGATCCTCCTGCCTCTACCTCCCGAATGCCGGGATTAAAGGCATGTACCACCATCGCCTGGCAACTTCCTTAGTTTTTAAGACAGTATTTAATGGAAATCTTAAAATAATTGCCCTTTCTCTATTTCTTAAAAGGTTTTTTGTTTTTGTTTTGTTTTGTTTTGTTTGTCTTAGGGAAGGAATGTTTGAGAAAGGTTCTCATACGGATCCCAGGCTGGCTTCTGCTTGAAGTCATCCTGCCTCAGATTTCCAAGTGCTGGGATTACCTGGTTATTGTGGTCTTACTCTCTATAAATTTGATTTAATACACTGTTTGTTACATGCCTAAAACATGGGGGTATTAGACACCAACAATTAATTTTAACAATTCAATGAACTACTTCTTTATTTTGAAGACCACAGGATTGACTTTAGATTTCTGTATGCATCACATTTTCAACTCCCAGTACCTTGTAGCACATAAATCAGAGATTATATGGTTTTACTTCGGTTTTCTCCCAGTGTGAAACTTTCTTCTAAGAGTAAATTAAATTTTGTGTACAGGTACAAAGTTCTTAAGTATTTCTAAAGTAATACTATTTATTATATTTGATGTGAAAATTTTGAATACTGTATCTAGCTGTATTTCTAATGTAGTTTTATTATGGCCTATTAAGTTAGCAGTTTTTAACCTGTGGGTTGTGACCCCTTGGGGTTAGAATATCCCTTTCACGGGGGTCGCTTAAGACCATCGGAAAACATTGATATTTATTGTGTGATTCATAACAGTAGCAAAGTTACAGTTATGAAGTAGCAATGAAAATCATTTAATGTTTGGAGGTCACCACAACTTGAAGAACTATATTCAAGGGTACATCACCAGGAAGGTTGAGAACCACTGCAGTAAGTGGCATCTAGTTTATGATTCCTTTCAAAGAAGATGAGGATAAGGGAGAGTGGTGCTGTTTACTGGAGGCGGTGGAAGGGTCTGAGGATAAAAACGGATCTTTGTCCTCAAGTATCTAGTATCTGATGATGCTCCCTTCTATTCTTCAGGCAGTGCTGCTTAAATGTGTGGACAAAGAACGGGCTTATACTGCTACAGTTTAAGAACTCAGAAGAGCGTATCTGTTGAGAGTGATTGTATTCGAAATTAAAACCAGGACTTTAAAAGAATTAGTGAATTTAAAAATAAACCATACTTAGTATAAATAATAATTTTTGGAAATGAGCAATAGCTATTCTCAGAATAAGAAACATTTAGTGAGAAGAGTAACTTTTTTCTCTTGAGTGTCTAGTATTGAAATGAGAGCTTAAATTTCCACATACGCTTTTTCATGTACTCAATTTGATATGTTATTTTTGCAAAAGTTACACAAACAAAATCTACCTTTCTGGGGATGGTGACACTCACCTATAATCTCAATACTTTACAGACTGAGGCAGGTTGTAAGTTTGAGGCCATTTTGAGTTACATGCCACCCCACCAACAAAACTCAAGAGAGATTTTAAAAAAAAGGCTTACCAATGTGTAATTAGAAATGTTTCATAGATCTTAGAGTCTGTGAACTGTACTTTGAGGACCATTGTCCTAAGTAGTTTAGTGTGATTTTAATCATATTTGTTAAACATAGTTAATTCCTAAGAGGTACTTTTAAAACATGAGTGTATTTTTATCCCTTGCCTTGACTTTATAATTATTTCTGATTATTACTTTTTTTTTTCCTTTAGATTGCAACTCAGATTGCAGTACTGATTGCCAAAGTTGCTCGATTGGATTGTCCTAGACAATGGCCTGAGCTGATCCCCACTCTGGTAGAGTCTGTGAAGGTCCAGGATGATCTTCGACAGCACAGGGCACTACTTACTTTCTACCATGTTACCAAGACACTGGCGTCAAAACGCCTGGCTGCTGACAGAAAACTGTTTTATGATGTAAGTTATAATTACATTTGATTATGAAAATAATGCTACTTGTATAAAGATGACTGTCATATTACATGTATTGCTGTTTTTGGAAAGATCATGAATTCTTTCTCATCTTTAAACTGCAGTGGTATGATTAGAAAGATGACTTAGGTGTCAGGGAGGAGGTTTGCTAGATAGGAAACAGTTTGAAAGCAAAGAAATTGGTTTGAGATAGTCAGTGTGGTTCAGATGTGATAATAAATCTCTTCAGGAAAGCAGTGGTAAAGGGAACAGCTACAGAGTTGAAGTTCAGGAATTAAGATTGGCATGTTCCGACCGTTGGTGATGGGAAGTAGAGATGTAACTGAAGGATTATTGTATTAGTTACTTTTCTTGTCATAGTGATGAAATGCTCGACAGAAACAACTCAAGGGAGGAGTTCTTTTGGCTCTTGGTTTCAGTCCATCATGGCAGGAAAGGCACCAGAGTGGATGTTGGCAGGCATATGTAGTTTATTCAGGCTCTTCAGACCTTGATGGGTCAGGAAGTGGAGCTCAGGCTAGTCCCCACCCTACTGACTCTACTAGCCTGTCCACAGTCCCAAAGGCTCTAAAACTTTGCAAAGTATAGTACCATTAGCTATAGATCAAGTATTCATCTTTTCATTTTTATTTTTTATTTTTTAATTTTTGTTTTAGACATGGTCTCTTGTAGTCCAGGCTGGCCTCAAACTTTTTGTGTAGTTGAGGAAGACCGAATTCCTCCATCTCCCAAGTGCTAGGGTTACAGATGTGCACACCACACCCAGCTGGTTTATCTGCATAGTTGAGCCAGTCCGTAGGGCACAGTGCATTCAGACTGTATCAGGTTTGTTAGTCTTTACCAAGTATTACTTTCTCTACTGTTCTTGGTATGGTTTTGGATCTGACTGTTTTTTGACCTTTCAAAATAACACTTTTATATTGTTGATGGTGACATTTAGATTGTACTAAATGATACCACTGAATTTTCAGGTATTTGTTTTGGTGTTCTTGCTTACCTTTGGTAGTTATGAAAAATAGCACATAATTAAAAAATTTATGATAGGACTCATAAAACTAGGGAATTTTTAGGGAGTTTTTAGGGAGTTGTTTGTTTGAGCCATTCCTTTTTCTTGTCTTGGTGTATTGTATTGCACAGGCTTTTCCCTGAACAGTTAGAGGGTTTCTTCCACTTCTTCATTTAGTGTGCGGTGTTAAGCTCCTTTCCCAGAACTTCTGACAGTTCCTTTTCCTCCTGCTTAAGCTCTAGGGTATAGATGCACTTGCATCCATGCTTTTGTTCCTCTTCCTCTGTGGGTTTAAAATAAAGGATGTTTTGGCAGAGCTCTAAACCAGAACACCTGACTGAGTCTAAGAGTTGTAAAGTTGAGATGCTTTATTTATTCCTAAAGGAGAAACCTAGCTGTACATGGGAAGGGATAATTGAAGAGCTGGCAGCTTGTGGAAAATAGGCCGTTTAATTGAGGGAGTCCAGAGACGAGAGTTTCAGAAGAGAATCTTTGTGAAGCCTTTTTCTTCCACAGAAAGCTAATCTTTTGTCGCTGAAGACTTTGTTTTGTTGTTGGTGCCCAGGGGAGTGCCTCTTTTTTGAGGATAGTTTAGGGAAATGGGAAGAGTGAAGCAGGTATTTTGGGGCTGTTTCAAAAACCCTTGTTCAATACATTCATTTTTGACAGGTGCAGTGGTGTGTATAGATAATTTCAGTTACATACCGGCTAAGGGCCAAGAGTTGCTTGAGACTAGGAGTTGTAGACTGCTCTAGACAACACAACAACATAATAAAAATGAAACAGCAGCTGCTGCTACAACAAATCCACATTAATTTTCAGTCTTTCAGTAACAGATGAGGTTTTAGAACAGTACTTTTGGGATTCTTACTCTTGAGGTTGTGGCGTACAAATCTTGGGTTATGACATTTTCCTTCTCTTCTTGCCCTCCCCCTTCTCCTCTATTTCTACTTTCCCTTCTTTCCTAGCTCAGCCTGCTTTAGACATGTTAAACAGCCAAGGGTGATTTTAACTCCTGTTCTTGTCTCTACCTCCCAAATGCTAGGGTTATATGCATGTTGCACCATGCTGGTCTTCCTAGATAGTAATTCTTAGAAAGTTTAAGCTAGGATTCCTTTTTATTATCTTTATTACTAACTATTGCTTTAAATACCCTATCATGTTATTCTAAGAATGTTGTATAAAAGAAATTCTTTTTGATAATCATAGGTTTGGTTACTTTGCTGTTCTTTTTCATGTTAGTTTGATTTCTGTTATTTTATTTTAAAACTATTTTATAGGTTTATTTTTATTGAACATGTATGAGTGTTTTGCCTACATGTATGTATGTGCATCATGTGTTTGCCCAATGTTCTTGGAAGTCAGAATTGGACACCAAATCCATTGGAATTATAGTTAACAGATGGTTTTGAACTACATGAGCTATGGAAATCGAGCCTGGGTTCTCTCCAAGAGCAAATTCTCTTAACTACTGAGTCATCTGGCCTACAGAGCTTCATTTTGTAGCCTTGGTTGGTCTGGAACTCACTATGTAGGTAGAGCTGGCCTCAGACTCACAGAGAACCACCTGTCTCTGCCTCCCGAGTGCTGGGATTAAAGGCATGCACTGCAACTCCCAGTTGTTCTTGCTTTATTTCTAGTATTCAGAATTAAAGTAATGGACAGTTTATCTACTCAGATCTTTCTTTGAATTTCCTTACCTTTATTCCCACTTCTAACGTTTTAAACTTTGACTTGCTTTTCTATGAAAAATTTTCTCAGAGTCAGATGTGTAGAACATTCTGGGCTACAGCTGACCTTTATTAAATATTACCCATCAATAAAAGTATGAATTGTTTTGGCTTTTTAAAACTATAGTTTCTCCTTATATGTTGCTTTGATTTTCAGATACTTGTTTTTAGTTAAGGCAGCCTCTTAAGTCTTTTGGTTGATCTTCATCTAGTGTGGTTTGAATTCCTTTATTGTCTGAAATGCAGGTGTCTACCTAGCCTCTGATACTAAACCTGCTGGACTATTTATCACATTGTGATGAATGTTCACTTAATTTTCTCAGATCACTGCAGTGTTACTTTTGTTGTAGTTGTGCTAATTAGCCTAGAAAACTGGACATGGTGGTTGGTGCTCAGTAACTGTTAAATGAACAATTAGGCTGAGGATATAGCACAGCAATCGAGCGCTTACTAGCAAGTACAAGGATCTGGATTCTGTTCCCAGCATTACAAAAACAAAGCGTCCCAAAAATAATAGAAGAGTCATGCTTAGAAATTACCATGTTTAAGATGGGCATGGTGGCATATGCTTTTAGTTCCAGCACATGAGAGAGACAGAGGCTAGTGGATCTCTGTAAGTTTGAGGTCAGTCTAGCTTCCTTGTGAGTTCCTAGCCAGCTAGGCCATGTAATAAGACTGTGTCTACAAAACAAAATAAAATAAAAGTATAAAACAAAGTATAAAACAAAAATTTTATAGAAAGTTTTTTTTTTTGAAGAATGCCTAGAGCTAGAAATATTTTGGAGAAAGTTGACTAGCACCTCTCATTGTGTACTAGATTAGCTGAATCTACAGACACAGACTGTCTGTAAGCAGTAGGTGGCAGGAAAGGATCCAGCCTTGTGGCATTGAGGGACAAGATAGCTGTTGCAGCTCACTAGGAAGACAACAGTGAAGAGTGGATTTGCTAGTTAGCGCTCCTCATCTTATTTTGGTAACCTACAGTACAGAAACTCTTCCTCTGATAATGCTTACTAGAACAACAAGATAGTCTTCAAGTAGCACTTTAGTTTCCTATCTATCTATCTATCTATCTATCTATCTATCTATCTATCTATCTATCTATCTATCTATCTATCTATCTATCTATCTAGACAGGGTTTGTCTGGATAACAAACAGTAGCCCTGGCAGTCCTGAAACTTGTTTGGCTTCAAACTCAACAGAGATCCACCTGCCTCCGCTTCCCGGGTACTGGGATTAAAGATGTGTGCCACCTATGAAAACTAGTCTTCAAGGAGGAGGCTTTAGAGTCAGATCCTGCTCAGGTCCTCTGGGTTTTATGTTTGAAGTGCATATTGTCTTCAGTGTTAGAAACTTGTCTTTAACCCATGGAGGCAACCAGCTATTGGCATGTTCTAATGCCACCTCTGCTCTTTTGAGACAGGGTCTCATGTAGCTTTGGCTGGCCCTAAACTTGGTATGTAGTATAGGACGATCACCCCCCTCCCCCCATACACACCCAATATAGCTGTCTTGGAACTCACTGGATAGACCAGGCTAATCTTGTGCTAACAAAGATCCATCTGTTTCTATCTCTTGAGTGTGGGGATTAAAGACCCAGTCTCATAGCTGGCTCTTGTTTTCTTTTAAGATTTATTTATCATTTATTTTATTATTATTATTTTATTTATTTATTTATAGAGTCAGGGTGATCTATTAGTTCTAGGGCAGCCTGGTCTACATATCAAGTTCCAGAACAGAAAGACTGCAATAGTCAGATTGTCCCAACTCCCCCTAAAATTTTTATTTTTATTTTATCCATATGAGTGTTTGACTACATGTATGTGTGTATATGGCTTGTGTTTCTGGTATCCAAGGAGATAAGAAGAGGGTGTTAGATCCCCTGGAAACTGAGTTATAAATGGTTATGAGTTACCATGTGTGTGCTAGGTGCCAAAAATGGGTCCTCTGAAAGAGCAGCAAGTGTTGTTTATTGCAGGGTGATCTCTCCAGCTCATGACCAACTCTTGAGCTTCCTGTCTCTACTCTCCAAGTACTGGGATTATTACAGGCTTGTGCCGTCATACTTGGGTTCTATCTTCCTATTTGTCTATTATAAAAACTGTTCTTTGATCATTTAATGTATCACATCTAAGGAAAGTAAAAAAAAATACTCCTGTCTTATTTAATTATTCTCTTCTCAAAGATATTTTTCCAAGATTACTTTAAGCCTGTAAGTGCACTATCTCAGAATCTTCTAATTAGTTTAGAAGAGTAGCATTCACTCCTGTCTTTTTTCTCCTTTGCATGCTGTTGCTTGAAGGAACTAGTCTTCCTGTTTGTGTCCAACCTTCTGTGCTTGTTGACTTGCTTTTTGCTGATTAGTTTCAGGTGATAGTGTCTTGGGTTTTACAATCTGTTGCATCACTATTAGTTATGAGTTCCATGACTTTAATACTTTATTGCTAACTTTTCCTAATAGGAATTCTGAGGACAGTGAACCTGAGTATTTAAGAATACTTGAAATGCAAAAACGAGTTAAGCTTACTATAATGGCTCACTTTCATGTTGAAAGGAGTTAAGTGTGTGCGTCTCAGCTAAATTCACCAAATTGTCAGTGGGTGGCACTCTGTCTTCTGTTTAGAAAGAAAACCTAACCAGTTGGAGTTTGGGCCAATCAGTTCTCAAGAGTGTTTTATTATATAGTTTTTTTGTGTAGTGTTTTACTGAACATCCTTTCCTTGCTGCATTTTTTAGAAAAAAATGTGGAAGAAATATTTTTATTCCTCCTACTTGGTTTACTTCATTGCCTTTTCTTTTCCATCTGAGCCTTTATAAGCAGACATCAATTGATGGCTCTGGTGCAAATGAAGTTTATGAATAGCTTGTGGATATGATAGTGGGCAGTGGTTCCTTTCTTTAAGTCTTCCCTTGTTTTACAGTAGGACTAAGAAATTGTGGAAAATGTCTGAAATGCTTGTCAAAGACAGTCATCGTGAAACTGACTTTATCCAGAAGGAGCTACTAGAGGAGGGCTTGCAGTTAGGAAGAGAGGTTGGGTGGCACAACGCTGAATGTAAGAAAATGGGAGTTTATAGTCAAAGAATCAGGAGAGGGTGGGGAAGGTGGGAGTGGCTGGCAGGTTACTAGGAGGAAATGTCCAGGGTAAGGGGCAGTTTCTGTTTAAAGTGACCTAACAGGATTCTGCTTCTGTAGGCAAGCTAGGATGATGAGATACCATTGGGTTTGTAGAGGTAAGGCGCCTAACCAGGTACCCAGAGTGACTGAGATGTGGATGGGAGAGGAGCTTTGACTGGCCGTAGTTCATACCTCATTACCAAAGGGATTTAGGAGAATCTGACTGAAGTTTAATCAAGGAAAAGCTGTTTGTCAAAGAGAGCTAGGATTGCTTCTGCACTGTAATCATCTGTTTCTGTTGTGCTTTAGATTAGCCTAAAACTCTTACATTGGAGCCTTAGTGCATGTCTGATGCCCTTACTCAGGTACTGTGCTCCAGATCTGAACGAGGAAACAAGGAATATTAAAGAAAACATTTTTATACTGTTCATTTATTTTTTTTTTTTGGTTTTTTCGAGACAGGGTTTCTCTGTGGCTTTGGAGCCTGTCCTGGAACTAGCTCTGTAGACCAGGCTGGTCTCGAACTCACAGAGATCCGCCTGCCTCTGCCTCCCTAGTGCTGGGATTAAAGGCGTGCGCCACCATCGCCCGGCATGTTCATTTATTTTTTATTCAAAGTTGTATATTGCCTCCATTCAGAAATAGTTGATGTATGTCAAACATATTACTTACATAATATTACATAATTATTATTATGCATGTGTGTGTGATGTGTGCAGACATGATTGTGCCACAGTGTTCATATAGAGATCAGAGGACAACATTGTGGTGTTGTTTTTTCTCTTCTTTCACTTTATGTGGGTTCTGGGGATCCAGCTTCCTGGGCCTTCTCACAAACCCTCTTTTGTTTTTTGAGACAGGGTGTCAGGTACCCAGGCTTCCCTCAGACTTACTGTGTAGCTAAGATTGGACTTGAACTCCTGATCTTCATACCTCCTTCTTTCAAGTTAACTGTTTTATTTGATTATCTGAATTACCAAATTTTCTTACATACGTATTTGGAGTCAGATTTTAAATGTAATGGATTTTGTGGAACAAGCAAAATTTATTTTAATGAATTTGATTCAACCATGAGGAAAATGTTCCTTTTATTCTAATCTTTTGATGAGGATATCTTATTTAGACTTTAGGGATTGAATGGAGAGGCTCTTATATATAGTGTAATTTGCACTCTGTGCGCAGATGGTATATTTTGGCAAAATAATTTTCTCCTGTGTCTTAGTTAAAGTTTCTGTTACTATGAAAAGATGTCACAACCATAGCAACTCTTAATAAAGGAAACCACGTAATTGGGACTGGCTTACAGGTTCAGAGGTCAGGAAATAAGGGTGCTGAAGAAGGGGCTGAGGGTTATACATATCGATTGGTAGGCATCAAGGAAGAGAGATAAACACTGGCCCTGGCTTGATCATTTGAAACCTTGAAGCCCACACCCCAAGTGACACTCTTCCTCCTACAAAGTCTCAACTCCTAAATGTGCCACTCCCTAGTAACTAAGCATTTTCAAATCTATGAGCCTAGGGGAGCCATTTCTATTGTTTTATCCCCCCCTTTGGTTTTTCGAGACAGGGTTTTTTTGTAACTTTGGAGCCTGTCTTGGAACTCACACTTTAGACCAGACAGGCCTCAAACTCACAGAGATCTATCTGCCTCTGCCTCTGCCTCTGCCTCCTAAGTGCTGGGATTAAATGTGTGCACCACCACTGCCTGTTTTTATTTTTTTTGGTTTTTGTTTTTTTATTTTTTTCAAGACAGGATTTCTCCATGTAGTCCCGAGCCATTCCTATTTAAATCTTCACATCCTGGTACCAGAAGTTAATGCTTAAAAATTATAATAATTAAGATCATTTTGTTCATTTGTTGTCATTACTTAAAACACTTAATATAAATCTGGCATGATTTTGAAATATACTGGTTCGTTCAGGGTGTCCGATTTTTCCTTAATGTTTGCCTTCTTTAGCAAATGCCAGTTTCTATGTTGTTGACTGTCTTCTCAAGCTTAATCTTTTATTAGTTTATTTATTAATGACACGGTCTCAGTGTGTAGCTCAGCTTGGCTTCAAATGTGAGATTCTCTTTCCTTAGTTTCATGAGTCCTGAAGTTACAAGTGTGCACCAATTTGCCTAGTTTAATCTTGTTTTAAATTAGGCTTCTTTTGCTTGTTTTTTTGTGATGGGGTCTCAGTGTGTATGACAGGCTCGCCTGTGATTCTCCTACAGCCTCCTGATTTTATAGGTTAATGCCAACCTACCAGGCTAGATTTTAATCTTATTTTACTTTGAGGCACTTATCACCATCAATTTTTCATTTCCTAGTGAATTTAGCATATGGTGGTATTGGAAAGTATTGAGAAAAAGATCCTGTGGCTATCTGAACTTGTTCCAAATTACATTTGTACATTACTTGTTTTACAAGGCTATCTCAGGCTGACCTTACCTTCTTGGCAGTCCTCTTGCGTCAACCTTCCAAGGGTCGGGATTTTAGTCATGTGTCACTGCTGTATCTGTACACTGTGTACATGGGAAACGTTGACGATACTGCTGGTTTGTGCTTCAGAGTGTCACACTGGCAGGTGGAGACTTACTGTATACTCAGTAAAGGAATCTGGTGTATGCTTCCGTCCTTCCCCTTCTTTTTTATGCCAAGGACAGGCATCAGGATCTGAAGCATGCCAGACAAGTGCTATATAAATGAGCCATTTCCCAGCCCATTGATCAGTTTTTAAACATTGGTACTGGTCAGGAACATAGTCTGAAAGTCATGTGGTTTGTATGTCTTTAGCTTTAAATACTTAAACACCGTGGAAAGAACTGCAGGAGGAACACAGAAGGTCAGACTAACTATCATTTATCATCGTGTATCAACATGTGTGACTTACTGAGTGATGGTCCATAAATGGTTGGAAATCTGAGCTTTCAATCCATTAGCGAGTGCAAAAAAGTAAGCCAAAAATAATCACCAGTTTGTAAATATAGATATTATTAGGGTAAACATTGTTTTAAGAGACTAATTTTTTAGGTTTGTGTCTCTGTGTGTGTGTTTAAAGCAGTAGTCTGTGAACACTAATCATTATATTGTAGTTAAAATCTTTGAAGCATCACCATAAATACTTTTTAACTATTTCAAGTCTCACTGAATATGTGCTTTTTGTTGTAAGACCATATGTAATTGCTTGTATTTGTAATTTATTATTAAAACAAGTGATGTGCAAATTTGATGCTTTTTCTTGCAGTTAGCTTCTGGAATTTATAACTTTGCCTGTTCTCTGTGGAACCATCATACAGACACATTCCTGCAGCAGATTTCTTCTGGCAGTGAAACTGCAGTTCTGAGTTCACTAGAGCGAACACTACTGTCCTTAAAAGGTACTGTTAAACCAGATGTGCTTCGGCACAGTTGCCACGTAGTTGCTCGGACAGATTTCTTTCTCTGTTGTCCTTAGGAAAAATGGGTTGATTTCTCTGTAAGATAAGAACTAGGGAGCTTTTTTTCTTTTCTAAGAAACTTATCAAAATACCAAGTCATTTCAAATGTATGAATTGTATGTTGCTTTGGTCTCAGTTCTCTGAATATGTTTTTTTTTTTTTTATGTGCTTCTATTTTCCCTTACATTTCTTAGTCTGGTCCCTACTTTTACCATTGTCCTTACAGTTTTAGTTCTAACTCGCTTGGTTGAATGGTGTCTCTCAAGTCTCTTTTCCTTAAACTTGACCTTTGACATTTTTGTGCCTCAGGCTTGCCTGGACTATAGGAGATGGCAGTAGGGAAGCTGTTTTTGGCTGTGCTTTCCTTACTGTGTGTGTGAGCATTCTTGTAGCATCATTTCCGTCTTGCCTTCCATGGACCAAGTTCCCTGTGTTCTTACTAGAGCCCGTGCTTCCTGTACCTCTGACCCACCCTTTCTCCTCCCCAAACCAGTCTGGTGGCTAGCACTTTGGTTCTTTGTTCTATTTGTTTTTCCTCATAGAACTTGTTTTTCTCTTCCTGAAATGAGCCCTGTTTTGCATTTTTAAAACAGTTTTGTTTATAAGATCTTTAAACATACTCAGCCCTTTACCTTGGGATCTCACTGTGCACTCTTGGCACTGTCTAGGGCATCCTTTACATGAACTGACTAGACAGTGTCTGCACAACTCCTAAGATGAGTTCTCTGAACACATGTGTGAATGGTTTTAAAGTACTGTCCACATTTTAAGAAATTGGACTGTAGACAATCATATGCCTAGCTTAATTTGTTTGTTTGTTTTCCCAACACAGGCTGATCTGGAACTCAGTATATAGGTAACCTAGGCTGGTCTTGAACTCAGAGCTCTATCTTCCTCTGCGTCTTGAGTTCTGGGATTAAAGATTTACAACACTACTACTACACCCAGCCTAAATTTAATTTTAACATATGGTCTTTGGGCTCATGAACACTATCTAATAGATAATTATATAGTAATATAGATAGCAATTCTTATTTAATAAAGTGACTTTAATTTTGACTTAGGCTGGGATGAGGCTCAACATTAGTGTCTTCCCTTGGTATTCAAGAGGCTCTGTGCTCTTCCCTATTCTTCCAGATTGTCTCATGCTATCATCCTGTTGTGGAGTGGTGCTGTTTTACATAAATTGCACTGTTGAATCCTTTAGTAACTATGAAATCAGATGTAGTAACCACATTTTCCCTGAGGAGAGTGGATATAGAAAAATTGCCTTAAGTAATAGAGTACTGAAAAAGGGACTTAAACCTGTCTCAGATTCAAAATCCATTACCTTAATTGCCCCTGTGCATAAGGATTTTAGTTACCATAAGATGTAATATTCACAATTAAGCACTCTGTTCCAGATATGAGAACTATTTAGTTTTATATTGGTTTTAGGAGATATACTTTATTTTCATATAAGCTAAAGTTGAAGTTTTTAGTTGTATCTTAAAATTTCTAAGAATAAATTACCCTTAATGTCAAAATCTTACTACAGTTATATATCTAGTATAGCGACATGTGAGAACAACCACTGTTCATGTTGTTCAGAAGAACCAGATTTTGTACTCACTCAGATGATTACCTATCTGGATCTGCTAAGTGGGAAGTGTCTTTGAGTTGGTTGAGTTTGTTATTCAGATTCATTATAATTATGATTGTAGTAGAATAAAATATGAAGAAATACAGTTCAAATGAAACTTTCTTTGCTTTTCAGTGCTACGTAAGTTAACTGTGAATGGATTTGTGGAACCTCATAAGAATTTGGAGGTGATGGTAAGAAACAGAAAGGATTTATGACAAGTGACCTTGGTAAAGTGTTTGGTGTTTTTTCTGACTGTCTTTTTATCTGGTATTGATTTGGAATAGTTTTTAATTAAGTGGTTATCTAGGTCTTTCTTGTGTTTTTTTTTTATCATTCTCTCTATGTTATAGTGAATTTTATAGTTGTCTGCTTTCACCATATCAAAGTGGCTGTTACATAAAGGAAGGGAAATGGCCTAGGATAGTTTTTCAACTTGTAGGATACACTGACAGCGTTAATTTGAATTTAAGTCGAAGTGAATCCCTAAGATTTTTAATGCTGTTTTAACATTATTAGGTGAATTCTAAATTGTCAATTAAGTCTTCGATATTTTTCTATATTTAAAAATGAAATATTTTTCCTTCTTAATAGTGATACATGATCTTTACACGAAGTTTGATGAATAAATACATGAGCCTTAGATATAGTTAGTTATAACATGTTTGCCTTCTCATAATGTGAGGCCTATGTTAGACTCCTACCTAGCACTGCAAAATAAAATCAACATTCTTTTGCTATGATCAAGCACTCATAAAAGAAAGCATTTAATTGTGTTTATGGTTTCAGAAGGTTACAGCAAAGGCATGTTGATAGGAGATCAAACACCATGACCATAGCCATGGAGAAGGCATTTGATTGGGCTTTTGGTTTTAGAAGGTTAGAGTCCATGGTGTAGCAAAGCTTTTTTAACAGGAGCAGCTGAGAGTTCACATCTAAATCTGCAAGCAGGAGGCAGAGAGGACACTGGTAATGGCATAAGTCTTTTGAAATTTGAAATCTGTTCGCCAGTGACACACCTCTTCTAACAAGAGCACACCTCTTCCCACACAGTTCCACTAACTGGGGACCAAGTATTTAAACATATAATCCATGGGGGCTATTTTCATTCAAAACACTACAACCTACAAACTAAGGGTGTGTGTAAACAGTGTGTGTGTGTAAACAACCTTATACTAGCCCATATAGGTTGTTATCTTAGTTACAGTTCTATTGCTGTGAAGAGACAACATGATCAAGGCAGCTTATTAAAAAAAAAGCATTAATTTGGGGGCTTACTTACAGTGTCTGAGGGGTAGTCCATGATTATTGCAGCAGGGAACATGGAGGCAGGCAGGCATGGCGCAGAAGCAACAGTAGCTGAGAACTTACATCCTGAATTGTAGGCAACAGTTGACTGGGCCTGTATAAAATGAAGGTTTTTCTCCTGCCTGCCGGTTCCCGAATAACCACTCTGAGGCTTAATATTAATAACAAACGGTTTGGCCTATTAGCTCAAGCTTATTATATATTATTATAAACTTATAATTATTATAAACTTTATAATTATTATAAACTCTTACAACTAAAATTAACCCATTTCTATTATTCTGTATTTTACCACGAGGCTCTTGTTACCTCACATCTTGTTTCCCCGGCAACTGCTGGCATCTCCCTGACTCTCTCTTCTTCTTCCCTATATCTTTGCTTGGATTTCTCATCTGGTTCTGTTCTTCCTGGCAAATTGGTCAAATCAGATTCTTTAACCATATTGACGCATATAGAAGGACATCCCATGTCAGGCATGGCATGGGCTTTTGAAACCTCCAAAGCCCACCCTGTAGTGATGCAGCTCTTCCATCAAGGCCACATTTCCTAATCCTTACCGTACACTCCACTAACTGGAAACCAAACATTCAGTGAGACGGTTGCGACCATTTTTATTCAGCCTGCTACAGTTGTACTATATATTCACTGTTGATATATATCTTTTTTTCTTCTGTGCACAAGCTTATAGCTCTGTAATTTCTTCTTAAATACATGATGAGGTTAGTCCAGTTTACATGTTCTGTGGGGATATTTTGGGGTTGAATGAAGTTGAGGGAAGTAGTACATTTAGTTAGGGCCTCCTAAAAGATACTGAAGAGTCTTCCTGTTGGTTTGCATTTGATGATGCATTGTTGCTGAGCATGATACACACCTGTAATATCATTTTCTTGGCATGTTCTGACAGGAAGACTGCAAGTTTGAGGACAGATTGGATAACTTAAGCAAGACCATATCTCAAAATAAAAAGGGGTGGGAATATACCTTAGTGATACAGACTTGCCTAGCATGTGTAGGCCTTGAGGTTGTTGTGTTCATGACCCTTTTCCTTCAGTCTGTAGCCTATTGGGCTTCTAGGCATATTTGACCAACTCTAGCTCTTTCAGATACTTGTATAAAAATTATGTTTAGAATCCTTGACAAAAAGTATAAGGTTATGTTTACAACAGAATACATTGAGACATCTTAAAATGTATTCTTTTCTAGGGTTTTTTACATGGAATATTTGAACGTCTCAAACAGTTTCTGGAGTGCAGTAAGTCCTTCCATTGCATGTTGACTTTAGAACTGATATTCAGTGCTGTTTATTATTCATTAACAGCTGAGATTAATGAGGGTTAATATAGATTAGTGAATTATTCCTAACGCATCAGCAGCTTCTACTCTGTACATGCAAATCTGTAGATAGCGATTTGTCTCAGTGTCGCATTTGGGCCATCTGAGTGAGGTCTCGGGAGTAGAACAGATCCTGTATGTGGCTAGAATGAGTGAGGTCTCGGTAGTAGAACAGATCCTGTATGTGGCTAGAATGTGTGAGGTCTCGGGAGTAGAACAGATCCTGTATGTGGCTAGAATGAGTGAGGTCTCGGGAGTAGAACAGATCCTGTATGTGGCTAGAATGAGTGAGGTCTCGGGAGTAGAACAGATCCTGTATGTGGCTAGAATGAGTGAGGTCTCGGGAGTAGAACAGATCCTGTATGTGGCTAGAATGAGTGAGGTCTCGGGAGTAGAACAGATCCTGTATGTGGCTAGAATGAGTGAGGTCTCGGGAGTAGAACAGATCCTGTATGTGGCTAGAATGAGTGTCTTAGAAGTTGGTAACTAACTATTGAGGCTGAATCAGAAGCTTAGTTTTGCCTCCATATACTTGTCCCAAGACTAGAGGAAACCCTTTCCTAAAATTCTGTGTTGTCTGTGTGCTCCTTCCTTTAACTAATACTGCTGCCCTAGGCATGGCAATTTTGTTTAAGAAGTAATATGTATAGGATATGCCCAGTCCTGTTTAGATTATCTCTTTTAGTATAGTTTATATTTCACTGATATAAATGTCCTTCCTTAAATG
Organism: Microtus pennsylvanicus; assembly: GCF_037038515.1. Taxonomy (NCBI): domain Eukaryota; kingdom Metazoa; phylum Chordata; class Mammalia; order Rodentia; family Cricetidae; genus Microtus; species Microtus pennsylvanicus. The sequence continues at coordinate 44,391,833 of NC_134584.1, forward strand.
ATACTTTATGCAATCTTTTGTAATCCAAAGCTCATAAAGAAAGTTTAGCATTTATGTTTGTGTTGTACTGGTGACTTGTTATCCTGTCTTTTCCATATATGTGATTGTGAACACCTTTGCTTGGGATGCATTTGTACTCGTGTGTGTGTGTGTACAGTGAGTGTGAGTGTGCGTGTACAGTGAGTGTGTGTGTGTACAGTGAGTGTGTGTGTGTACAGTGAGTGTGTGTGTGTACAGTGAGTGTGTGTGTATATGTGTGTACAGTGTGTGTGTGTACAGTGAGTGTGTGAGTGAGTGTGTGTGTGTACAGTGAGTGTGTGTGTGTACAGTGAGAGTGTGTGTGTACAGTGTGTGTGTACAGTGAGTGTGTGTGTGTACAGTGAGTGTGTTTAGATACTTGCTATCTGACTCTTAATCTCATTTGTAGGGGTTGTTGATTATTTTATACCTGTCATTTTTAATATAGCAAACACTTTATTGAACCTGTTGCCAGGCATTTTGTATTGTGTAGTTAAATTAAAACAAAACAAAACCCAGGTCCCTTTGCCCTGGTCATCACCAAGACGGTACCAAAGTTAGCTGAATGAGGTGTATGTCAAAGCGGATTATAGAGAGTGATGAGAGAGCAAAGGAACGGAGGAACTGATAGTATCCAGAATGTGCAAATTAGGAGGAAGAGTTTTCAGAATAAAAGTATGACAAAATAATAATAATGAATACGTTATTCTTTAGGTGCTTTGTGTTTGAAAAATGCTTCAAATACAACTGATTTAGTCCTTAAAAATGTGATTTGTAAAAAAAATGTGATTTGTAATTTGTTGCTAAAATTATCATTTTTTAAAAAAATGTGTTCACTTTATATTTTAGAATTAATTTTGTTTATTGTAACATTGATGGTTACTCTGTTTATTAGGTACAAATCTTGTTACTGCTTTTTTAATCATGAATTTCTTATGTGAAATATCTCTTTTTTGTTAAAGTTTTAATGCTTTTTGTAATTTTACAGACTATTAAAAACTTGAATTATATTCTTAATAGGTAGAAATATAGGTACAGATAATGTATGTCGAGATAGGCTGGAAAAGACCATCATTCTTTTCACTAAAGTGGTAAGTGTTCTTTTTTGTTGTATATGTTTTTTTTCAAGTAAAACACACCTCATATTAGAAAGGAAAATATATTTGTATAATTTTTACTTTAATGGAAGAAAACATGTTTTAAGTCTTTGGAAAACTGAAATCACCTTTGTTATCTTTAAACTTTAAGAACATGTATAGTAATTAAATTTGCCTGTAAAATGTCATAATGTGTAAGTTAACTGGATGTAAAAGAATCAATTCTAGTTGGTTATGTAGTGGTTGATGGATTGCCTAGTATGCACTAAGTCTTCCGTTTTGTTAGCACTACTGGGAAAATAAAATCAACTATAATGACTATAAACTTGAGTTTTCTAAAGTTCATTATTCTTAGGTCTAGTAGAGATCTAAGGGGAAAAAAAGAAAAAGCAGTTCAGCCAGAAGTAGATCAGATGCAGCTGGTAACTATAATATCACAGGGTATATTCAGAATGAATATCAGAGTATTTTCACAATTACCACATCTTTTGAATGGAATTTATGGTTGTACTGCCCAATGGCTGATAAAATCACTTTTATATAATATTTTATGAAAATTGGGGCTTAGAGAATTGGAAGAAATAAAAAGAACTGTGTTTTATCACTTAGGAAGGCCTGATTGGAGACTGCACACAAAATGGGTACTTGAAGATGGTCAGAATATCTGTTTTTTTCTTTTATCGATGCTTTATTGTGAGGGTTAGATTTGAATGTCAGTATCTTCATTTCTTACATTCTAGGTAGTATCAATCAAAATCAAATCAATTTAACCTTTAAAAACCCAATATAAAGCTGATGTGTGTGTTTGTTTACTTGATTTCTTTTCTATTTATTTATATAGTTTGAGACAGACTCTTCTCTGTGTAGCTCTGGCAGTCTTAGAACTCAAATATGGTTCATAAAGAAGGCAGTCTTATTTTTAATGTCTTCTTACTATTGTTGTTTTAAAAAGCCTGTAATATATACCTAACGTTTTTTATATCGCATTTACTCATTGTTACAAAGTTAATAGTATCTTTTTGTTCTCTGCATTAGAAATTCTAGAAAGTTCTTTATGAGGGTAAAGCTTGGAAAAAAAAATCTATGATTTGTGATATATTCCAAGAAGGGTCATAGTGTATGTGAATCTGTTATGCCCGGAGTTCCCATGAAGGTTAAAACTAGTTAAATAGTTATTAGAAAATCGGAGTAATATATTCTATAAAGATTTTGTACAAAATACCATTCAAGCTTTTCTTTTCTTTATAGCTCTTGGACTTCTTGGATCAGCACCCCATTTCATTTACTCCCCTAATTCAGAGGTCACTGGAATTTTCTGTAAGCTATGTTTTTACTGAAGTTGGTGAAGGTGTTACGTTTGAGCGATTCATTGTCCAGTGCATGAATCTTATTAAGATGATTGTCAAAAATTATGCTTATAAGCCATCCAAAAATTTTGAAGGTAATACTCCACTGATTTTTTTTTTAGAAAAATTTTAATCCAAGTGTGATGTAATTACTATCTTAATACAGTTTTTGTGAAATTCATTTTAATATGAAAATTCTATTGTTATGAGAAACACTTTACAATTTAATTTGTGAATATTGGCTTTTAAAGTCAAATTGTTTATATTTCCTGACCTGTTTTGTAACACAGTAGATGATTTGAAACTTATACAGTTTAGGAATTATTCCACAATAGCCTTTGCAGCTCCTTATTACTATTTGTTCTTATTCTTTATAGAATAAAACTTTTCTCTGACTTCTTACAAAGTTGAGTTGTTTGTAGACAAGGCTGAATTATATGCTGTGTTATCTGGAATGCTTTTGGTATAGGTGTGAAGGTGAATAAGGAAGTCTTGTAGCAAGGTAGGAAGAATGGAAGAGATGGATTGGGAGGGAGATCATTTTCTATGTTGGGACAACATAGCAATTGTGTATAAATTATAGTAGTTAGGATGCAGCTGGACTGATGGACTGATAACAAATAACGGGAAGAGTACCTTAAAAATAGGTTCATACTGTTCACGAAGAGATTCATACTCAAGTATATCTTTTCTTCTGAAAGTACATTTTTTATCTTACTTAAAAGATCCGGCTTAGAGAGAATGACTAATCTATTAACTGGAAATTTTATTTTTCTAGATAGCAGCCCTGAAACAATTGAAGCCCATAAGATTAAGATGGCATTCTTCACATATCCCACCTTGACAGAGATATGTCGAAGATTAGTCTCTCATTATTTTTTATTAACTGAAGAAGAACTGACAATGTGGGAGGAAGATCCAGAAGGCTTTAGTAAGAATTAACTTTTCAGTTTTCATATGACTTATCTCTCTCTTTCATAAATAAGTATGTGTTTGAATGATAGGGGAAAAACATTGCATTTTAATATAGCACTTCTGATTTTGGCTCCCTTTCCTGTCCTGTCGTGTCCTGTCTTTTCCTTTCCTTTTCTTTCCTCCCCTCCCCTCCTCTCCTCTCCTCCCTTGCTTTTGTTAAGGATCTTTCTCTGTAGCTCTGACAGATTGTCCTGAAACTCACCATATAGACCAGGCTGGCCTTGAACCAAGCGCTGGGATTAAAGGCGCGTACCAGTACACCTTTGCCTTTTTAAAATGAAATTTGGAGCTCCAGTGGCGCAGTTGCTTAATGTGTGTATGCTGCTACACAATTAACTTACCCTCTCTTACCCTTTCAGGCAAAGTGAGAAGTAGAACATAAGTTTCTTACTCAGATGCATAACACAGTTTTGTTCTGGAAAGAGATGTGTAACATTTTTAGCTGTCCTTACCTGGACATGGTGGTACACATATTTAGTCCCAGCACTCCAGTGGCAGAGGCAGGCAGGCAGATCTCAGAGTTTGAGGCCAGACTGGTTTACAGAGCAAGTTCCAGGACAGCTAAAGCTACAAAAAGAAACCAAGGAGAAGAAAGAAAAGAAAAAGAAAATAACTTGTGTTATGTAGTTTAGAATGAAAACATAGAATTAACTACTAATCTTTTATAGGTTAGTTTCCATTTTGTGACTCCATATTGATCCTATACTGGAACTAGCTCTTGTAGACCAGGCTGGCCTCGAACTCACAGAGATCCGCCTGCCTCTGCCTCCCAAGTGCTGGGATTAAAGTTGTACACCACCACCTGGCTTGTATATTAATTTTTATAGGACAGGAAAAGTGTATCTTCTACCCCAAGCTTGTTTTTTTTTTAATTTTTTAATTTAAAATTACATTTCACTTATTAGTGAGTAGATGCACATACCTGCACAATTTTTTTTCCTCTATTCTTTAGGCCACAGGGAAGAAACTTTGGTTGTCAAGCTTGGCAGTCAGCACTGTTACCCTGTGAACCATCTTTCATGCACCTGGGAATATTTTTAAAAAATATTTATTTATTTATTAATTATGTATACAATGTTCTGTCTGTGTTATGCCTGCAGACCAGAAGAGGGTTGTGAGCCACCATGTGGTTGCTGGGAATTGAACTCAGGACCTTTGGAAGAGCTAGCAATGCTTTTAACTGCTGAGCCCTCTCTCCAACCCCACCTGGGAATTTTTTTTTAATTGTTAAAAATGCTCTTTTCTTTCATCTTTATATTCCTTAACAGTTGTGAGTTTCAGTAGTTGATAGATGAATAGCAAAGGTCTGCCAAGGTTGTTATAGAAAAGAGAAGAATCCTGTGTCTATGAAGCGTCTTTGTTGGGCTGCATAGATGCTTGAGTACAGTGTTTACCTCGGGGAGTTTGAGGATCAGAACTTGAATCCCTAGAACCCTTGTCAAAGCCACATGGCATAGTGGTGCCCCTCTCATCCCAGGGTGCAGGATGTGGGGACAAAGAATTACTGAGAAAATGTATTAACTAGATTTGCCTAAGTGGAGAGTCTGGGCCCAGTGAGAGACCTGTGCCACTGTAGCAGGTGGACAGTCATTAAAGAAAACACCACTTATATGCACTTATGCACCCCTACTCAATTGGACACACATATAGCACTCACATTCACATGTGTGAATACACGTATAGAATACCTCTGTGTGAAGCCCTTTGGCTGCACCAGGACATAGGCGATTTTACCCTCTTTCTGTAACTTTGACTAGATGCCCAAAGTTGTACATGTTTCTTCAATATTTTAAGATGGCTTTAAACTTTTGGGAACACTTATCCTCTCTGCTTTTATTCAGAAATTATTTTAAGCTATTTGTAAAGTGGATTATTTCATCACACAGTGTGTCCTTTTTTTCTAACTAGAATCTTATTTTTTCCTTTTTTTAAATTTGTTTTTTTTTAAAACAATCTTTTCTCATTTTGCATATCAATCCCAGTTCCCACTCACTCCCTTCCTTCTGCTCCTTCCAACTTCCCGCTCTCCTTCCAGTCCTCAGAGGGGGTAACACTTCCCATGGGGAGTCAACACAGTTTGGCATATCACTTTGAGGTAGACCAAGGCCTTCCTCCTTATATCTAGTCTGTGCAAGGTATCCCTCTAAGAGAATGTGCTCCAAAAAGCCAGTTCAAGCACTAGGGATAAAGCCTGCTCCTACTGCCAGTGGTCCTACAGACTGCCCAAGCATCATAACTGTATCCATATTCAGAGGGCCTAGTTTGGTCCTATGCAGGTTGCCCCACTGTGAGTCCAGAGTCAGTGAGCTTCCATTAGCTCAGGTTAGCTGTTTCTATGGGTATCCCCATCATGGTCTTGACCCCTTTGCTCATATTGCTCCTCCATCTCTTCAACTTGGCTCCATGAGCTCAGCCCAGGCTTTTCTGTGAATCTCTACATCTGCTTCCATCAGATGCTTGATGAAGGTTCTGTGATGACAGTTACGTGGGAAGGCCAGTTCAGAGACCTCTCCACTATTGCTTAGGGTCTTAGCTGGGGTCTTCCTTGTGGATTCCTGGGAATTTCTCTAGTGCCAGGTTTCTCGCTAACCCTCTAATGACTTTCTCAATCAAGACAGCCCCTTCCTTGCTCTCCCTCTCTGTTCTTCCCCCATCTCAGCCATCCTGTTCCCTCGTGTCCCCTCTCCCCCGAACGCCATGCTCCCGATTTTCTCAGATCTTGTGTTTCCCCTTCACAGGGGGATCCATGCATGTCTCTTTTACGAGCCTCCTTATTACCTAGCTTCTCTGGTCTGGGGTCATGTACTATAGGCTGATTATCCTTTTCTTTTTTGAGTTCTTGTATCATTTGGGTATCAGGTAACTGTAGCCTTATAAAAAGAGTTTGGCATTGTCCTTCCATTTCTATTGTGTGAAGCAATTTGAGGAGTATAGGTATTAGCTCTTTTTTGAAGTTCTGGTAGAATTTTTGCACTGAAACCATCTGTTCCCAGAATTTTTTTTGATTGGGGGACTTTTGATGACTGCTTTTATTTCCTTAGGAGTTATAGGTCTATTTAAATTGTTTACTTAGTCTTGATTTAATTTTGGTATGTTGAACCTATCCAGAAAAGTGTCTTTTTTTTTTTTTAAATATTTTCCAATTTTGTGGAGTACAGGTTTTTGAAGTATGGCCAAATGATTCTCTGGATTTCCTCAGTGTCTGTTGTTCTTCCCCCCTTTTCATTTCTGATTTTATTAATTTGGATGTTCTCTCTCTGTCTTTTGTTTAGTTTGGATAAGGGTTTGTCTATCTTGTTCATTTTTTTCAAAAAACCAGCTCTTTGTTTTATTGATTCTTTGTATTGTTTTCTTTCTTTCTATTTTATTGATTTTAGTCCTCAATTTGATTATTTCCTCTTATCTATTCCTCCAACTCTGCTTCTTTTTGTTCTAGAGCTTTTAAGTGTGCTGTTGAGTAGCTAGAGTGAGATTTCTCCAGGTTCTTTATGTAGGCATTTCATGCTATGAACTTTCCTATTAGCTCTGCTTTCTTAGTATCCCATAGGTTTGGTTATATTGTGCCTTCATTTTCGTTGAATTCTAGGAAGTCTTTAATTTCTCTTTTTTTCTTCCTTGCCACCAGGGGTGATTCACTTGAACATTGTTTAGTTTCCATGAGTTTGTAGTCTTTCTGCAGTTAGTGTGGTTGTTGAATTCTAACTTTATCTTTTTTATTATTATTATTAGTTATGTATATGACATTCTGCTTGCATGTGTCCCTGAAGGCCAGAAGAGGGCACCAGATCTTATTACAGATGGTTGGGAGCCACCATGTGGTTGTTGGGATTTGAACTCAGAACCTCTGGAAAAACAGTCTCTTAACCTCTGGCCATCTCTCCGGCCCCGAATTCTAACTTTAAACCATGGTGATCCAAAAAGCTATAGGGTTATTCTAATTTTTTTGTATCTGTTGAGGTTTGCTGTGTTAACCGAGTATGTGTTCAATTTTAGAGAAAGTTCCATGAGGTGCTGAGAAGAAGGTATTTTGTGTGTGTGTTTGGGTGAAATGTTCTATTAAATCTATTTGAGTCATGACATCTGTTAGTTTTCTCTTAATTCTCCTCTAATGACAGACTTATTCGTTGGTGAGATTCGGGTGTTGAAGTCTCCTACTATTAGTGTGTGTGGTTTGATGTGCGACTTAAGCTTTAGTAATGTTTCTTTTACATATGCTGGTGCTCTTGTATTAGGGGCATAGATGTTCAGAATTGAGACTTCATCTTGATGGATTTTTCCTGTGATTAGTATGAAGTGTCCCTCTTCATCTTTTTTGTTCGATTTTAGTTTGAAATCTGTTTTGTTAGATATTAGGATATGTACACTCACTTGTTTCTCAGGTCCATTTGATTAGAAAATCTTTTCCCAACTCTTTACTTTGAGGTAATGGTTTGTCTTTGTGGTTGAGGTGTGTTTTCATGTATGCAACAGAAGGATGGATCATGTTTTCCTATCCATTCTTTTAGCTTTTGTCTTTTTAAAGGTGAATTGAGTCCATTGATATTAAGAGGTATTAATGACCAGTGATTGTTAATTCCTGTTACTTTTTGGTGGTAGTGTTTATGTGTTTCCCATCTTTGCGGTTTGCTGGTATAAGGTTATCTGTTGCCTGTGTTTTCGTGGGTGTATCTAACTTCCTTGGGTTGGAGTTTTCCTTCTAGCAATTTCTGTAAGACTGGATTTGTGCATACGTATTGTTTAAATCTGGTTTTGTTATAGAATGTCTTGTTTTCTCTGTCTGTGGTAATTGAAAGCTTTGCTGGGTATAGTGTGTGCTTGTTTTCTTGTTCTTTAATGTCTGCAGCACATCTGTCCAGGACCCGCTGGCTGTCGGGGTTTCCATTGAGAAATTGGGTGTAATTCTGATAGGTCTGCCTTTATTTGTTTCTTGACCTTTTTTTCTTTGCAACTCTTAATATTCTTTCTTTATTTGGTATGTTTAGTGTTTTGATTATTATGACAAGGGAATTGTTTTTGTTGTTGTTGTTCAGTCTTTTTGGTGTTCTTTAAGCTTTTTAGATTTTCCATAGGCATATCCTTCTGTAGGAAAAGTTTTTTTTTTTTTTTAGGAAAAGTTTTTTATATTTTGTTAAATATATTTTCTGTGCCATTGAGCTGGCGTTCTCCTTTCCCTATTCTTAGCTTTGGTCTTTTCATGGTGTCCAATTTCCTGGATGTTCTGTGTTAAGGATTTGTTGAATTTAACATTTTTTTTTTTGACCAATGAATCTATTTCCTCAATTGTATCTTCAGCTCCTGAGATTTTCTCTTCCATCTCTTATATTCTGTTGGTTATCCTTACATCTGTTGTTCATATTTGTTTACCCATATTTTCCATTTCAGAAATGGTTTGTCTTTTCCTTATTGCCTCTATTTCAATTTTCAAGTCTTGAGCTTTTTGATTTGGTTTTCTTGGCTCTCTTTAAGAGATTTACTGGTTTCTTCCAGTTGTTTTCTTTTCCTCTTTAAGGGAAAATTTCATTTCATCTTTAAGGGTCTTTTTCATCTTCATGAAGTTATGTTTAAGGTTATTTTCTTCCTCTTGAGTTAGGATGTTTAGGTCTTCATGTCGCAGGACCACTAGGTCTGGTGTTACCATATTGCTCTTTAGGTTGTTGAATGTGTTCTTGCATTAGCGCATACCCCTCTCTTCCTCCAGTTGGTTCAGTCAGTGTCTTTGTCTCTTGGTCCAATCCTTACTGTCGGTGTCTGTGTCTCAGGGATCAACTCTTGGATGGATCATGTAGTTGCTGTCTATATCTTAGGAGCCCCACTCTTGGTCTCTCTGTGCAGATGCATTGTGTATCTCAGTGTACCATTGAGGTCACGGGGATGGGTAGGTTCAGTGGCACCGTGAGACTTGTTGATTACAGGGATTGATGGGGGATGTTGGAGCAGCCTGTCCGTAGGAGGGTTGCCTGCTGGCTGGCTGGTGCCTGTGTGGGGGGGGGGCCTGGGGTTTTGTCTCTGGGTCTATGGCCTAGAGACTGTGTTGTCTAGTTGAGGAACTAGCTGGTCACTCATTCTTGGTCCACTCTGTCAATATTACTTTTTTTAAATGTAGTGTATATAATTTTATAATGTGTAAATGAATTTTGAATATTAAATCCTTAGGGTTTTTTTTGTCCTAAAGTATTTTTGCTTGAACTTTAAACATACAGAAAATTTGTGGGAAGTGTGACAAGTTTTAACTTGAGAATCATGACTGCACGCATTAAAATGATTCTCAGAGTTGTAATGCCACATTGTGTATTTTCATCTGTTGGGGAAATGCGGGAAGTTTGAGCTTTTTTTTTCCAGCAAATTTTTTTTCGAGAAAGCAAAAGTGCTTAAAAGGTATTTAAATGAGTGGTTCATGGAGAGTGTAAAGTACAAAAATGTGATTTGTAGCTGGAGGAAAGATTCTCAAGGATGGGCATCTAGTGTTAGGGTTCAGACAGTCACATGAGTGCTATGCTTTGGCAGCATCACTTTAGGTTTCTGGAGAGCATTACTTTTCATGTTTTTAATTGCAGCAGTGGAAGAAACAGGAGGAGACTCTTGGAAATACAGTTTGAGGGTGAGTATTAATGGAAAGAAACTTTGATGGGAAAGCCCTAGTGTTCATTGACAACTCCACATTGGAGTTGGACAAAGTTAACTGTAAATTATGGATTTTAGTCTGAAATTTTTTTATTAGGATGATGATGGTAGGCTGCTATTTTCTTTGTTAATTTGCTTGAGAAATAATTGTTATTGTATAAGTAGAAAACATGTCAATGAAATATGACACTTTTGCTTTGGAATGGCCCTCTTTATATTTTCTTGATAAAGATTTTTTTGATACCTTTTGGTTTTTCAAGACAGGGTTTCTCTGTGAAACCCTGACTGTCCTAGAACTCTCTCTGTAGACCAGGCTGGCCTCAAACTTAGAAATTTGCCTCCCTCTTCCTCTTGGTTGCTGGGATTCAAGGCATGCACCACCACTACCAGGCTTGATACTTTGTTTGTTTGCTTTGAGACAGGGTTTCTCTGCGTAATATCTGACTGTCCTGGAACTTGCTTTGTAGTTGAGGCTGTCCTCAATTCACAGCTATCCTCCTGCCTCTACCTCGTGAGTGCTGGGATTAAAGGCAGCTCTGTTTGGTTTTTCGAGACAGGGTTTCTCTGTAGCTTTGGAGCCTGTCCTAGAACAATGAACTAGCCCTTGTAGATCAGGTTGGCCTCGAACTCACAATGATCTGCCTGCCTCTGCCTCCTGGGTGCTGGGATTAAAGGTGTGCGCCACTACCGCCTAGTTTGAAGTACCTTAATTTTTAATAAAGTATTTTTTATTATTTCATAGTTTGTTTTTTGATTTTTTTTTACAAAAAACGTGGGTATTTATTTAGTGGATTATGGAGGGGAAATGGGAGAAGGGAGAAGAGCAGAGAGAGAAAAACAGAGATGGGGGGTGTAACATGAGGTCCTGCTTGTTGGGGTTTCTGTCCTGCCCAGTTCCCACAGCCGGCAAGCCCCAAAGAAATTACACAGAAGTCTATATTAATGATAAACTGATTGGCCCATTAGCTCAGGCTTCGTATTAGCTCTTTTAACTTAAATAGTCCATTATTCTTATCTATGTTAGCCACATGGCTCGGTACCTTTTTTGGCAGGGTAGGTCACATCTTGCTTCTTCTGTGGTCTTGGCAGGACTGGGGAGAAATGGGCTTCCTCCTTCCCAGTATTCTCCTGTTCTCATTGCCCCACCTTTACTTCCTGCCTGATTGTCCCACCTATACTTCCTGCCTGGCCAATCAGCGTTTATTTAAAATATGATCGACAGAATACAGACAATTCTCCCACACCAGGAGGGAAGGGGAGGAGGGAGAGAGGCAGAAGCTGTCTCTTCAGGAGAGAGGAATGGAATGGAAAGGACTTGCTTTACAGTTTTATACACTGATATAATGATGTGCTATATTACCCTTACCACTTAGTATGATTCTCAGAGATCAGCCTATTGCTTTTGTTATAGGATGCTTTTAAAACACATTATTAGTAAGATAAAATTATCGTCTTTATGAACATTTGTAAAAATACGTATCAAGCTGTTCTTTTTTAATTATTTTTATATAACTTACTAATTTTTTCTGTGTTGTGTTTTTTCGGGAGGATGGGGTTTCACAGTATAGACCAGATTAACCTTGAACTCAAAGAGATATCCCTCTTTCTGCCTCCCACGTGCAGGATTAAAGATATGTGCCATCACATATAAGATTGGTTTTGATTGTTTTTGTTTCTACTTTAAATATTTTATTCTTTTATTTAGAGACTAAATCTGACTATATAGTTCTGGCAGGACTGGAATTCACCATCTAGACTAGACTGGCTTAGTTCAGAGAGCTGCCTGCCTCTGCTTTCCAAATGCTTACATGCTTGGCAAGATTTTATTTTTATTTTAAATTATATGAATGTATAAATGTATGTGACTTTGTGTAGGTTTGTGCACATTAGTGTAGTGCCCATGAGTGTAGAAGTAGATATCGGTCCCATGTGATTGGAGATATAGGCAGTTGTGACTTACTTGGCATGAATGACTTTTTAAGCAAATTTTAAAAATGTATCTGCACGTTTTGCCTCCATATATTCTGTGCACCTCATGTGTATCTGGTACCTAATGAGGCCAGAAGATGGTACTAGATCCTCTGGAACTTGTGTTATAGAGGGCGTTATCTGTATTGGCTGCTGGGAATCAGACCTGAGTCCTCTGGAAGTACAGTCAATGCCCCCTCTTATTTTTAAATGATTTATTTATTATGCATATAGTGTTCTGCCTGCACACCAGAAGAGGGCATCAGATCTCATTACAGGTGGTTGTGAGCCACCATGTGGTTGCTGGGAATTGAACTCGGGACCTCTGGAAGAGCAGGTAGTGCTTTTAAGTGCTGAGCCATCTCTTCAGCCCCATGACTCAGTGCTTCTTCGTTGTTGTTTCTGCTATTTATTTATTTACTTATGGTTTTATTTAGTTAGCAATTAATTATTAATTTTGATTTTTTTTTTTGAGACGTTTCTCTGTAGCTTTGGAACCTGTCCTGGAACTCATTCTTTAGACCATGCTGGACTCAAGCTCAACATCCACTTGCCTATGCCTCTGGAGTGCTGGGATTAATGGCATGCACCACCATTACCCGACTTTTTATTTTATTTTTTATTTCTTAAAGATTTATTTATTTTATTTTATGTATATGAGTGTTTTGCTTGTGTTTACAATGTGAACTATGTGTGTGTGTTTTCTGTCCAGTAGTTTTATGGGCATCGTATCCCTAGGAACTGGCATTATAGTTTGTTGGGTGCTGGGAACTGAACCTGGGTCTGCAACAAGTGCCATTAATCACTGAGCTATATCTCCAGCCCATGCCTCAGTGCTTCTAAGAGTCCAGGTATGTCTGGAGAACTGACTCAGCGATTAGGAGCATTTGTCCCTATTGAAGAGGCCTCCATGATAACTCACAGCCATCCTTAACTCCACTTCCGGGGATCCATTGCCTTCTGGCTCCTTGGGCACCAGACATACATGTGGTTCACTTACATACATGCAGGCAAAAACATAAAATAAATATTTAAACAAAAAAATCCAAACAAAGCATTCTTTTTGTAGCTTAATAGTTTTGTTACTGTTTGTATTTCTTAAAAGAAATGCTGTTTTTCATGGTAAATTGAGTTTATGAACTACAGTGGGTGACTATGTCAATGAAAACACATTATTAAATATATTAGCTCTGTTCTAGATACTCAGTCATTTTGCTTGCATATAAGTGAGTATGGCTGTAGAATGATTTTTAAAGTACAGTGAATTAAAGATTCTTTGAGCTGGGTGTTGGTGGCATATACCTTTAATCCCAGCACCGAGGAGAGAGACAGGCAGACCTCTGAGTTTGAGGCCAGCCTGGTCTACAGATCTACAGGAGTTCCAAGACAACCAGGGCTACACAGGAAACCCAGCCTTGAAAAACAACCAAAGACAAACTTTGTATCTATAACACCAAGTGGTTGAAGCAATGAAAGAAGTTTCCTGTGTGAATTGGCTTTATCATGCATTCCTTTGTTTTATTTTTTTAGAAATAGTGCTAGAGATAGAAGCCTGGGCCTCATGTATGTCTTACTAGGAATCTGTTCAAGCACTGAGCCCCAGCCCCTATAGTTTTGTTTTTTAATAAATCAACAGTTGGAAACATTTGTTTTCGAATTTGAAGAATGAGTGTCCCTTTTCTTTATTGCAGTAGCCAATATAATATGACATTTTTTAAAAACTAGGAATCTGTTCTTTTTTTCTCCCTCTCTAGCCTTGCACTGAAGTATTATTTATAGATATATTCCATGAATATAATCAGACTCTTACTCCAGTACTACTAGAAATGATGCAAACTCTTCAAGGTAAGCTCTTTATAATGGTTTGCCATTTAATGCTGAGTCAAGATTGCCTAAATGTTTCCTGTGGTCACTGCTCTGTGTCCTGGCCATACACTGAATATGAATTTGAGAAAGACTGAGTGTGTTCTTTCCTGCAAAAGTGGTATTGAAGTCAGCCTGGAATTACAGTTTTGAATAGGATACATCTTGCTGTTGTAAACAAATAGCACCAAATGACAGGTGTGGGAAACTCTCTAGAGCGTGTTGTAGAAAGTTAGAAAGGCTCAGGTAGTTTGTTAGCCTTATAGTTGTAGCAGATTGAAAGGAGATAGATTTAAAAGATGACAAAGCAAATTTTGGAGATTTGATTATTGTACTTTATACACAAGTAGTACTTTATATACTAAGTAACTTTGATTAGTCTGTCAGATGACAAAGCAAACTTTGGTTATTTGATTATTGTAGTGTTAATTGCTAAGTAACTTTGGTTAGACTGAAGCTTCCGGATACTATGTTCACGCCGGCTTTGTTCATTCTTTACCTCAGTGCTTGGCGTACTTTATTATTATATGTTGATTGATTACCTTGAGCAACTAATTGATGTGCTGGGAACAAGAAAGTGATCAAAAGTGCTCCTAAACTTCTAAGTCGTTGCTTCATATACAGTGGCATGCATTTTTGGAGTATTTTTAAATTAGAAAATACCTTCAGAGAGAAAAGGCTTCAAAGACTGAAGGAGTTGAAGACCCCTCAGACAAGCCAGGCAAGGCTTTTTGCTGGAGGGATGGAGGAGTATAGGAGTGTATCCAGGAGACGAACATGCTGGTAGATGCTGCAGAAACGCCTAGAAGGTAGACGGAAAGTAGATTACCCAGTTAGTTGGGTCAAGACCTGAGTAGGTAGATATGTGAAGAAACCTGAACAGGAGGATCTCTTGGAGAGAAGGAGATTCTTAACCTTTCTTGTTTTCTCTGAATCCTATTAGAGTTTGTCTCTTTAAATTATATGCCAAAGGGAAAAATAAGATGTCCATTGATTGTAGTAATCGTTAAAAGTAGTTTATGTCGGGCGGTGGTGGCGCACGCCTTTGATCCCAGCACTCTGGAGGCAAGGTCAGGCGGATCTCTGGGAGTTCGAGGCCAGCCTGGTCTACAAGAGCTAGTTCCAGGACAGCCACCAAAGCTACAGAGAAACTCTGTCTCGAAAAACAAAAAAACAAACAAAAAGTAGTTTGAGCTTTGTTTATTTTCATGTGGTTTACTTACAATATATAGTTAATTTCTTTAAGGACAGTTAGAAATTACTAAACTTGATGATGCCTATACTTCTTTTGTTACTCTGTTTTGATTTTGCACACTTTTTAGTCTATTCTTAACTTAATTTTTTTTTAACTACTTTAGGGAAAGCCAGATTTGTTGACTAGTTTTATGTCTGTTTGACATAAGCTAGAGTCATTTAGAAAGAGGGAACCTCAATTGAGAGAATGCCCCCACCAGACTGGCCTGTGGGCAAGTATGTGGTACATTTTTTTGGCTGATGATTGATGTGGGAGGACCTAGCGTACTGTGGACAGTGCCACTGCTGGGCTACTGGTCATGGGTGCTGTAGGTATACAGACTGAGAAAGTCGTGATGAGCAAGGCAGTGAGCAGCATTTCTCTGTGGTCTCTGGTTCAGTTCCTGCCTCCAGATTCCTGCTTTCATTTCCCACCCTGATTTCCCTCAGTGATGAAGGGTAACTTGAGAGTTGTAAGGTGAAATAATCTTTCACTTCTCCCAAGTCACTTTTGACTTGGTGTTTTATCATAGCGATAGAAACCCTAACTATTTGGGATACATTCTCCTTGGTTATTTTCTGCTATTAAGTTTTTCAATGACTTCACAGTTGAGTTTTCTTTCTGGTTTAGTTTTCTTATTTTGGGTGTACTTATTCTAGTTGATTGGAATGCTAAACTTAACAATTCATACTTACCAGTAACAAAGTACTTTGAAAAACATAATATATATATATATATAATATATAATATATTTTATATAATATATATATATATTTTAAAGAAGATACATTTAGGTTAATTGTGTTTTCCAACTATGGGGTCGTCCTTCATGAATAGTACTTCACGATCTGCCTACACTTCATTCTAAAGTCTTTAAATTTCATAGTGAAGTCATTCCTATGAGATGTATATACAGTGGACTACTACTTAGCATTAGTAAAGATAGAGTCAATATCATTTATGGCAACATGAATGGACTTGGAAAATACTATGTTAGTGTACTATTTCACATGTTTTCACCTACACATAAATATAAAATAATCAAGTTCATAAAAGCCAAGAGTAGATAGTGTTGAGAAAGGTTACTGGTGGGGAAGTGAGATAATGGTCAGAGCACAGAACATCAGTTGGGATAACTTAAGGCTGTTTTATAAATGGTGGCAAAAGATAGTCAGCAGGAGGAAATATCAGATGCCAATTAAAAAAAAAAACATTAAGCTGGGTGGTAATGGCACACACCTTTACTTCCAGCACTTGGGAGGCAGAGACAGGTGGATCTCTGTGAGTTTGAGGACAGCCTGGTCTACCAACTGTGTTCTAGGACAGAGAAATTCTGTTTTGGGGAAAAAAAACACATTCAGTATTTAAGGAGGTAGGGTAAGTATTTGAGGTGATGGGGTATTAACTAGCTTGGCTTAATTACTCTACATTGTTTGTACAAATTATAATCTTTTTATACATCACACATGTCTATGAATCATATATTTAAAATACAAGTTTAAAATACTGCTTTTTAAAAGTAAGTTTTGCCCTAGAAGACAAGTACTACATGTCTTACTCGCATGGAATAAGTGAATATTGGTCTCAGAAGTTGAGAGAAGAATGGTGACTGCAGAGGCTGGGGAGAAGTTGGAGTGGATGGGAGGAGAAAACTAAATAGGCGGCTAAGTTCTCATGTGCTGTCGTACAATAAAGTAACTATTGAATAATAATTTGTTTATATTTCAGAAACTTAGAAAGACAGGCTTTGAATGTTTTTACTGTAAGGCCGTGATAAATGTTTCATAGATATGCTTAAGTTGATTAGAACAGTGTATAGATATATTAAACTTGTTTGTTCATATATAATTTTTATGAGTTAAAATTAGTTTAAAAGTTTGAATTAGGGTTTTTTAAAATTTTTACTTATAATTTCTTCCTTTTTTTTTTAGGTCCAACCAATGTAGAAGATATGAATGCACTGTTAATCAAAGATGCCGGTATGTTGGACTTAAGCCATCTAGAAAGGCGTATTATCCAGTACATAGAGGATCTGTTTTGTGGTAGATTTTGTGTCATGAGAATTGGTGTGTAAAAATAGCTAAAATGTAGGAATTGTCAGTTGAAGGGGATAACTAAGTATACAGTTAATTCTGCTATTGTATGAAATGATTAATGCTAAAGCGTGTGTGGAAAACAAGGGAGTTATGGATAAAGAACTGTCACAGCAGGTTGTAAGGTGAGGCTGCCAGAGGAGGGCCCCAGGGGGGTTGCAGCATTAGGGTAAGATGAGCTGGTACAGTAGAGTTGTACATCTGACTGCTCATTGCTTTAACTGCACAGTAACAAGCAGTTAAGAGATTGTTGTGCAAGATGAGCTAGGGAAAAATAAACTGGGGTCAGATAATAAAATACAGCTTTCATTTAGAATCATATATTATTTTATAATATTTGAAATTTGACTCATGTTACAGTGGATTTAGTTTTCTGTTTGAAAATACTAAAGAGTGGGAAAAACCTGGAATAAAATAATTTAAGCAATGTCTCTAAAATGTTTTGAGTAATCTCAGTGTTCATATTGTATATATACAATATCCATTTTCTTATTGTGTGTGTATATATATATATTCTTAATATATTTCATGTTTCAAAGTAGGTTCAGATTTTTATATAAGACCAAATATCTAAAATCTTTAATTTCTTTATTTTCTCTTCACAGTGTATAATGCTGTGGGATTAGCTGCTTTTGAGCTGTTTGACAGTGTTGATTTTGATCAGTGGTTTAAAAACCAACTTCTTCCAGAATTACAAGTTTCTCATAATAGGCAAGTAAACACCTATTTTAGTTTCTTGATTTTTGAAATAAAAAAGTATTATAGTAGTATATTATTTGTGTTTTAAATAAATAAAGCTTGCCTGAAGATCAGAGGGAAAGCAACCACACTAGTCAGCTATACAGGCCAGGGAGTAGTAGCACACACTTTTAATTCCAGGACTCAGGAGAGAGAGGCAGACGATATCTCTGTGAGTTCAAGGCATCTATGTGAGTTCAAGGCCATCCTGGGCTACACAAGATTGAATTTGTCTAAAAGAAACAGAGCTCACACAAAGGCAATCCCAGCATTGGGAGTCATACAGCTTTAATCCCAGTACTAGGAAGGTGGAGACAGGAGTGATATGGCTAGGCAGAGAGGGAAATATAAGGGGGAAGAGAAAGGAACTCACTGGAGTGTGTAGTCTCCAAGATTTGTGGCGATAGGATCTTGCCTATTTTTGGTCTGAGGTAGAGGTACAAGCCAGTGGCTTTGCTTTTTCTGGTCTTCAGGTTGAACCCCAATAATTGTCTCTGGGATTTTATTATTCGTGCTATAAGGTATGATTTTACTTGTATTTCGCACACAGAAAAAAAATATAAGACTTACAAATATACAAATATCAGCAAAAGATTTATCTTTTATGTTACTTTATCTTAAGTGTAAATCCTGAAAGAAGTATTTGATAAGATAGTTTGTAAAGCCTGGCGATGGTGGCGCACGCCTTTAATCCCAGCACTCTGGAGGCAGAGGCAGGCGGATCTCTGTGAGTTCAAGACCAGTTGGTCTACAAGAGTTATTTCTAGGACAGGCTCCAAAGCTACAGAGAAACCCTGTACTGGAGCGAGGGGAGCTAAAGAAAAAAAAAGAAATAGTTTGTAGGCAAAAAGAAATAGAACTTTTTGTAGAGATGAAAGCAGATGAAAGTACTCCGAGTTTCTGGAAGAAGCTATGTACAGAATAAGACTGTTGGCCGCAGCGAGGTCTAAGGTCATAAGTACCCCAGCTGAAGTGATAGCCACAAAGAGTGAGTGTTGTGGGGACACAGTAATACAGTTGGTCTTTGAGAAAAAGGAGAGGAGATGGAGATGCCTTGCGCGTACAGAAATTGAATGTACTTGACGTTCCTACAGAAGTACTTAATTTATTATTACCAGATCCATATGGCAGTTAGTACTTTGGCCCAAAGAAATTTGGCAAGTTAAATAGTAATTTATAGCTTGTCCTCTGGAGGCTGTTGGTATGAAATAGCCTCTGACAGTGCCCACAGGAAGCTCGAGAGCCTTTGAAGGAGTAAAAACATATCCCTAGAGAGAATTGTGAGTCCCTTTATCCTTACACCAGGGAGGCCATTTGATTTAAGACCTCACTGTCTCTTATAGTACTTCCCCTTGGATGCTGCTTAACATTTTGAAATGTGCTTATTGTTGCTGAGAAAATTAGTTTCAGTTCATTTAAATTTATATACAGAACTATGTAAAATATGCTGAATATATGTTGAAATGTTAATATTTTGAGTATGTTTGGATAAATCAAAACTATTTGACTTGCTTCTTATTTTGTGTTAGACTGATACTCTAGACCAATGTTTCTCAGAGTTAACGTACATTGTTTGACTCACTGATAGGCTGTCTTGTCACGTACAGTCCTGGTCTAGTCAGTGTTACACACGGGACAGTGCTTTTATAGCCTGTGCTGCTGCTGCCAGTTTAGGGACAGTTCTTTGAGACCTGGCTGCTGTAAGCCTAAACTGGCTGGATATGACTGTCCCCTTGGAATTTCTGAGTTTTATTTTCTTTATTTAGAGTAGAACTAAACATGGAGATCTCTGAGGTTTCAGTCTAAAAACTGATAGTTTCGTTACTTTACACTACACACCTTGTTATTTTTGATTCTGTGACTATTTAAACAATTCCTACTCCAGGAAATGGCGTTCTCCACTTTTCATTTAAGTGATATTTATCCTTAAAAGTTCTCTCAAATCCGTTTCATTTACTGTGTTTTAATTCTTATTGCTGGGCTGTATAATTTAGAGTTAAGGAATACATTTGTTGAAACTTTAGTTAACATTTCTTTTTCTGTTCACTCAATTATCTTTTAAGATTGTGACCTTCTAAAATAACTGTATACTCATCAGTTTGTTTTGTTTTACTCAGAAATAAATAGAATTTTGTCACTAAAGGTTTATGACAAGAAGATATTTTTAGTGGAATTCTAAGATAGAAATATTTTGAATTTGTCACTTTTCTTTTTCTCTAAGAAAAATCTTGAGAAACATCACTTTAGTTAAAACTATCAGAAATAAATTATTGTTACTGCTAATTCTCTGCAGTTTTAATGATTTAAGTCCACATATTATTCTGAGTCATGTTTGGTAATTGCATACCTCTTTCTAAATCATGTAGCTAGAATCGGCAAGCTTATGCAGATATTATTTAGATAAATATAAAGGTTCTTTTACAATGAATGAAAATAATATTTATGAGATTGACTGATGGAAATAGAAATATGGATATAGGCTATTATTATTATTTTAGTAAAGAGAGCTGCGAGGTACAGAGAGCTACCAGCTACAGGATTTATGGTGTTAGCATTGTTTGTAGTTGCTTGAGGAAGAGAAATTTATATACCTATCTGTGGTTCAAAGTGCTTTTGCGTGTGATACTGGGGATCCACCGAGGATCGTCTTCATGTGAGACGAGCACTCTACCAAAGTCGTCACTCTGGTGTCACCTCCTCACTCAGGCAGTCCTTGCATTCCCTGTCTCCTTTCCTGGAACCAGGACTACTGACTATTACAGTTCATCAACACAGAAGCGTCGGAGAACACCGTACCTGTATCTAAGAGCTTGAATTTCCTTAGATCAGGACATTACTGTTTCTTTTGTATTGATATTTAGAAGTTGATTTTTATGTAAATGCAAGTTACATTTTTTTTTACTACAGTTTAGATTTAAATGGAATTTACTCTAAATGAAGTAGACCTCTTTAAATACTAAATATTTCACTGATTTTTTTCTCTTCCACCTAGGTATAAACCATTGCGACGCAGGGTAATTTGGCTCATTGGTCAGTGGATTTCTGTGAAATTCAAGTCTGACTTGAGACCCATGCTGTATGAAGCAATCTGTAACTTACTTCAAGATCAGGATTTAGTGGTATGTCAGCCTGATGAATCAGCATCTCTAGACCCCAAAACCTCCTCGACAGTGTCAGCTCTAGAAAAAAAAAGCATGGTTCTAGAGAATATGCTAGTTACTATTACAGGGATAGGAAAGTGTAACACTTAGGAAGGGAATGGGTTCTTAGCCAGGAAAGAAAGGTTTTAGATACGATTTTAAAGACTAGAAGGTAGAGTTTAGTCATGTTACTTGGTCTGGGAACTAAAGTCAGAATAATAAGATGTTGCTCTTATGAACTTTCAGATAACATACTCTGTGCATTGAAATGTGAGTCTCAGAGTCTAAAGCTTGTCTGTGGGTTTAGAAAAGCTCAGATCATTTGGGAGTTTGGAATCTTTGCTGTAACTGAAATTAGATTGAAGGTGGAAGCTTAAACTCCTCCTTCCTGCCTCTTCCTGTCCCTTCCTTTCTCCCTCCCTCTCTCCTTACCTTTACTTGTGTGACTTCCAGCTTGTCAGGTTCCTTCTTTTCATGCCGCTTTCTTTTCTTTTTCCCCTGGCATCTTCTGCATGCTATTCTCCTTCATCTCATGCTCTCCGTTCACCTAATGGCAAATTCTTCTCTTCTTGGAAAGCCTCCTGCCATAAAGGCTTCTTAAGCAATTATAGAAAAGCTGGGAAGGTCATAAATGATGGTATTTGTTCCTTTGGTCACCTGTTACAAACTCAGGTTTGTAATCCTTTCAGTTCCACGCGGCATATGCCCCGTGACTGGATATAAACAGAAACAGGAAAGTGGTTTGAAAGAATTTTTCTGTCATCTAGTACTAATGATTTTCAGTAGTTCTAAGAATGATTAAAAACTCTTATTGTACTTTGGGTTTTTTTTTTTTTTTAGGTTCGAATTGAAACAGCAACAACTCTGAAGTTAAATATCCTTCAAAAAAATTTTTTTAAAAAGGTTTATTTATTTATTATGCACATCAGAAGAGGGCACCATGTGGTTGCTGTGAATTGAACTTAGGACCCCTGGAAGAGCAGCCAGAGCTTTTAACTACTGACTCGTCTCTCTAACCTGACAGTAGTTTTAATTAGATTAATTTAATTTTTTTTTAAAGTGAAACTTGAAAAAAACTTTCTAAAGGTCTCAACTGTAAAGAAGTTCAGCTTTTTTTGTTGTTTTGAATTAGAGTGTCCAGCCTGACCTGGAACTCTACACAGTCAAGACTAGCCTTCAACTTCTGGTCCTCCTGCTTCTGCCTCCTAGTGTTGGGATTATAGGTCTGCACTGCCACACTCAGCCTTAAGTTTAACATTTTAAAATTGGTTACTTTGTGAAATTTCTTGGTAGGATAGTTAAAATGTATTTTTCCCAAAATGTACGTATTATAAACATATATTTGTTATTTCAATAATTTGCTGTAGATGTATTTTTATCTTGATAAATTTCATTCATTTTCAGTATTCCTTAACTCTATTTACCTGTTGATGATTTTGAATTTAGAACAGATCAATTTTTACCGGTAAGAATATTGGTTTCAAGGTTTTGTAACAATTTCTACTTATGTCTTTGAAATATATATATATTCCAATCATATATATATATATATATATATATATATATATATATGATAGAAAGAGTCAATGTACAGGTAATTTGTGAAACACAAAAACAAGTGTCAGGTGAAAATATATGTAGAATTTAATATCTTTGCTTTATCTATATTGTGGAAAATATAAAGTATTCTTACAGTGCTTATAAAATAGATGGTCATTTCATTTATGTTTTTCAGAATTGACAGTTATATTTGCTTTTATAACTGAATTTATATGTATTTTTAATATTTTAAAAACATACCTTTATTTATTTATTGTGAGAGTGTGTGTGTGAGCATGAGCATGCTTTGATGTATACACCTTTAGCAGTAATAAGGAAAAAAATAGTCTTACATACTGGCAGCTTAAGTATTGATAAAGTTTTATATTTTTTCTTATTGCTTTGACATATTTATATTTATTTGTGTTTGTATTTGTATATTTGTATATGGTGAATTCTCCATTTCAGAACCTCTGTTCTTTCTTCTTATGCAGTATTTGGAGACCATGTTCACACTGCTTTTTCAGCTGCTGCAGCAGGTTACTGAGTGTGATACAAAGATGCATGTTTTGCACGTCCTCTCATGTGTGATTGAAAGAGTCAATGTACAGGTAATTTGTGAAACACAAAAACAAGTGTCAGGTAAAAATATAAATGTAGAATTTAATATCTTTGCTTTATCTATATTGTGGAAAATATAAAGTATTCTTACAGTGCTTATAAAATAGATGGTCATTTCATTTATGTTTTTTGGAATTGACAGTTATATTTGAATTTATTAAAAGTGACTAAGAAAAGCCAGGTGTGTTGGCTAGTGCTTGTTAACCCAGTGACTGGGAGGCTGAGGCAGGGGGATGATTAGGCAAGATCCTGTCTCTAAAGACCAAAAATGAAAGACTCAAGAATATTTAAATATTAGCATTCTATCTATGGTGTGGAGATATTGAGAAAGGAAATTTTTTTAAGTTTTAAAGATCTAGTCGGTGCTTGACAATCTTCGAGTTCAGAGTGTTGAATGTCTCAGCAATATGTATTTTAGCAAATACAAGTTTTGTTAGGAATTTGTTTTTACTGTGTTTTTTTTTCTTTAATATGTCCATAGATTCTTCTAAAGATTTATTATGTGTGTGTATGTGCATGTGTATGGCCCAGAGGTGAGAGGACAGCTCTGGGCAGTAGGTTCTCTTCTTGCACCTTGTATTCAGGCAGGGTTTCTGTTGTGTGATATTTTACTTTTTTGGCTTTTTGAGGGGCCCCCTACTCAGCTCCCAAATACATCATACACAGTCTTATTGTTAGTTATGAATGCCCGGCCTTAGCTTGCCTATTTCTTGTCAGCTCTTCTTAACTTAAATTATCCTGTCTATGTTTTCCCTTTGGACTTTTATCTTTCTTACTTTCCTTCTTCCTCTGTGGCTGGGTGGCTGGCCCCTGATGTTCTCCTCTCCTTGTTCCCTTGCTCCTCCTTGTCCTTGGCTCTCCTTCTATTTACACTCTGCCTGCCAGCCTCGCCTGTCCTTGCCCCTGCCTTGTTATTGATCATTCAGCTCTTTGTTAGACTATCAGGTGTTTTAGACACAGAATAAACAAAAGCCACACACCTTAAAATAATATTCCCCAATAGGTGTCTAGTTGTGCCACCGATCTGCCTTTTTGAGCGTCTAGCTGATTGTCGTATTTCATCCTCAACAGTTTTCTGAAGTTCTTGGATTGCAGATGCTCACATGGCAGCCAGCTTTTTACAAGATTCTGGTAATAAGAGCAGTCAGGTCAGTTTTGCTCAGCAAGTGCTTTTTATCAACTGAGCCATCTTCCTGGCCCTAATTTTACTTAAAAAGTTTTTTTTTTACTTAAAAATCAATATATATTATATAAGATAATATATATAATAAAATCAATATGTATAAAAATCAATATATATATATAACACAAAGGAAGTATACAAAAGTATAGTACAAAAATAATATACTGTATATAGTATAATACAAAAATAAAATACCAAACATACATATATGTATTTGGTATTTTTGCTCATATTTATCCATTGCTTAGTATAAAAATGATGTTTAAATTTTTTAAATCTTTATTTATTCTTCTCTTATATAACACATACTGACCATATATAAGGCTGTACGCCTTTCAGTCTCCTCTGCCTTCTCTTCCCTGTTTCTCACCCACTGCTCCTATGTTTTCTTCAGAAAAGAGTAAGCCTCCCAAGAGATAGCCACTGAACATGGCATTATAAGTTACAGTAAGACTAGACACAGACCCTGACATCAGGACTGGACAAGGGAACCCACTAGGAGGAAATGGGTTCCCAGAGCAGGCAAAAGAGTCAGAGACACCCTCAGTCCCACTATCAGGAGTCCCAGAAGAACACTAAGCCAATAACAATAACATTTATGCAGAGGACCTAGTGGAGACCCATGCATGTTCTGTGATTGCTGCTTCAATCTCTGAGTTCCTATGAGCCCTTATTAGTTGATTTTTGTGAGTCATGTTCCTGTGGTATTTTCAGCCCCTCTCCTTTGGCGTTTACGTTCCTTCCTCCTCCTCTTCCATGGGTTTTTTTCAAGCTCCACCTACTGTTTGTCTATAGATCTTTGCATCTGTTTCCATCAGCTGCTGGAGACAGCCTCTCTGAAGTCTCTGTTCTGCTTCTGGTTTCTGGTCATTTAGGCTATGTCAGGCATGAGCTCCCTCTTGTGGCGAGGGTCTCAAGTCTCAAGTTAGCTCAGTCATTCCTTGGCCACTCTCACAGCTTTAGCCACTATACCCCCAGCTCATCTTGCGGACAGCAAGGTTTTGCGGCTGGGGTGGTGTTCTATCACTAGGAGTATTGCCTGGTTACAGAAGAAGGCCAGTTCAGGCTCTGTATCCTCCATTACTAGGAGTCCTCGCAATAGTCACCCTCATAGGTTCCAGGAAGTTTCTGCTGTACTAAATTTCCACATCACCCTCTAAATGTTCCCCCCATTCCACTTGTCTCTCTCTGTCCTTCCCTCCCCCACCTGATTCCTCCTCTTCCTTGTCACCCCACCCTGATCTTCATGAAAAACGAATCATCCAAAAAACAATGATATAATTTGTGTATGTCTCTGGCTTTTATATCTTAGTTCACCACTTTATATATTTTTGGAAAGCAGAGAAATATTTCTGGGATAGTTGGTTTTGGTGTTCAGAGACTGAGACTACTCTTGGATCTACTTATTGGCTAATCCAGACACCGTGCAATAGTCCCAGAGCTATTGATGAGAATAGCTACTAATTATTGAGTGATAATCATACACCACTCTTCTATGCCAAGTGCTCTTCCTGTATTTCTCATTTTATGCTTACAGACTTCTTTGGTGGAACTTAAAATGAGTAACTGGTCAAAAGTTTATACTTCGTTGTAGTTTCTTGAGGCAGCGACTCATGTAGCCCAGTCTGGCCTCAGTATAGCCAAGAATAACTTTGAATACCTGATCTTCCTGCCTCTCTCTCAGTTGTTGGGATAACAGGTATGCGCCATGGTGTTGAGATAAAACTTCATAAATTTTGATGGTAGTTCTAGTCTTAAAATTAAACAGTACTTAATTGCAAAGGCAGGTTTGAGTCACTCTTAATTATTTAGAGCAGATCTTGGCACTGGTTTAATGTAGTATTTCTTAGCACTTTGGGATTTTATTACAAGCATTATATTATTTCATTTGGTGATGGTTTTTGAACATTTAGTTTGCTTATATAGATGTTTAACTGAAGGTGTTTTTAAAACTGTTAAGTCTCTGTCCTTGGTGTTCAGCTTGAGTAAGGTATTTAAATTTGTGTCAGGTACAAAATGGAATTATAATTTGACCTCAGCCAGTTAACAGTATATCATGATATGAAATTATTACAAATGTCTAATATGCTTTAGAGTGTCGTACATTTGCAGTAAATTATTTGCTAAATGTTGATTATCAAAACAATATTTGCCCATTTACTTGTGTAAATGTGGCTAGTGAAAATTTCTTAAAGTTTTTTCCTTGTATAAATGAATTCCCTTACACATCTCTGGAAATGCCATTGCATTTCTGTATACACTTGTCTTTCAGGAGCGGAAGCTTAGGCAGTTCGGGCGGGAACAATAACCAAGAGCTGAGTTATCCACTATACATTCTTAGTTTTAAAACTGAGACCAAG
The DNA here is from genome assembly GCF_037038515.1 of Microtus pennsylvanicus. Lineage (NCBI taxonomy): Eukaryota > Metazoa > Chordata > Mammalia > Rodentia > Cricetidae > Microtus > Microtus pennsylvanicus. The sequence continues at coordinate 44,418,629 of NC_134584.1, forward strand.
ATGGAAAAAGGTTTTTAAAAAATCAATTATTTGATTCTTTAGCTTTTGGTAACCTTTGAGCAAGCTTATTTATTTCCTTGTCATACATACCTTCAAACTACCTCTCACTGGCCGAATTTGATTTTTGTCTGATTTGGTTCTTTGTGCCATAGGGTACAATTACTTGAAGATTAGTTCTTATTTTTGAAAAAAGTCTTTTTTCCCCAATTTTATTTATTTTTACTTGTATGGATGTTTTGCATGTGTGTCTGTGTATCTTGTACATGCATGGCTCCCGAGGAGATCAGAGATCCCTTGGAACTGATGGGATCCAACAGATGTTGTGACCCATCATGTGAGTCCTGGGACGCCCACTAGGTCTTTTGGGAAAGCAGTTGTGCTCTTAACTGCTAAGGCATCTCTCCAAGCCCATGACAAAATATAAAAGCACAATTGCCCTACAAGTATATAGTTGAAATAAACATACAATCAAGTTTTATGTCGCACAGTCTTTGAGCTTTCACATATCTAAAGAAAAAGGAAAAAATTAAAGGGTTTCTGTGAAATATATTGTTGAAATTTTATCTAAAAGATGAGATATCATTTAGGATTTATGGCAGTTTTTAACCCCGAAGACAGGGCCCTTGTTAAAGCATTTGTTAATCATTGCATAGTTTATGTTACAGTTTCAGAATATATTAGGACAGTAAGTGAAGATCTCCTTTTATCTGGACTTGTGCTCAGAGTCCTCTCCTTCCCACCAGAACACTTAACATGAGGCTTTTCAGAACACGTAACAGGAGGCTGGTCCTTCAGTCCATCCTCAAGTGTATATTATGATTATTCACACGTGTTATAGATCAGGTTGAGTAACTTGGACTTGAACTTTATCCCATTTGCTGAATTAGTAAATGCCCATTTTCCTTTCTCAGCCACCACTCTCCTCTGACTCTCAGTGAGTTTGAGTATTTGAGATACTTCTTAGAAGTGGAATCAGGGCTTCTCTCTTTGTGACTGATTTTCATTTAGCAAACTCTTTAAAGTTCATCTGGATTGTTGAATATTACAGATTTCCTCATTTATTTTTAAAGGCTGAGTAATATTTTTAATCATTCCTGTGTATCCTTGAGGAAACCAAAGCTTGTGGATGCCAGTTACTTATAAAATGGCTTCACATTCTCCCCTGTACTTTAAGTCATATTGAGATTCCCTATAATACACAGCATGATGTAAACAGTTGCCATACTGCACTGTTTGTGATACACTAACTAGAGTGCACCCCCCATACACATTCATCCTGGATATTTTCTATTCAGGGTTGGTTGGGTTTAAGGATTCATAGATACACTGCACTATACATGTTATTTCTTGTATATAAAAATATCCTTTTAAAAAATTCAGATGAAATCACTGAAATATTTAATAGTTACAGTTCTGAATGTTTGAGAAACCTTCATACTGTTTTTCATTACTAGACGTACCATTTGTCCCTAACAAGAATGTACAAGGGTTTCTCCCCCACATGCTCACCGCTTACTGTTTTAAAAGTAATCATGCTGATGAGTATGTGCTTTTGACTTCTTTATGTGGTGACACTAATACATTTTTAGATATCTTTTAAAAATAATGTGCAAGTGATTATAAGTGGCCTGCTTCAAAATTCATGGTTTTTTTTTTTTTTGTTTGTTTGTTTTTGAGATAGGATTTCTCTGTAGCTTTAGAGCCTGTCATGGATCTAGCTCTTGTAGGCCAAGCTGGCTTCAAACTCACAGAGATCCACCTGCCTCTGCCTCCCTAGTGCTGGCATGTGCCACCACCGCCCAGCCAAAATTCATGTTATAGAATTCTTTTTAGAATTATATATAGTGTTTTTTTTCTTAATCTCATTTCACTTATAAATCTGAAGATTTCAAAAAATTTTCCAGGATAGAGCAACATCCGTGTATTGTTTACCTAACTTCATCATCTACCACCATTTTATTCCGTGTGTTCTTGTTTTGTCTGTCTAGTGGTCCAGGTAATTATTGTTGTAAACTGCTTGATTGTAATCACAGGTGTCACACTAGCTCTCTCTAAGAAACAGGCTCCTCATCCTCCATCCTAAAATCTCCATTACATTCAGAAAATGTCATATTGATGAACTCTTTTCTTTGAAATTTGTGGAGTTTTTTTTAACATATTAATTGACCCCGTTGTATATAATTGGAATGATCTTGAGATAGACCATTTAACTAAGTTGAATTAGCTATTAAATAGATGTTGATTGTTTACTATAATGCCATAATTCAAATTTTGAAAATAAAAATGAGTTAATACATGAAAGTAAGGTGAGACATGAGTCTTTTTAATATTCGGCTTTATCTCACTTAAATATTTTTTGGGAAACTATCTGGCTCATTACTATTGTCTCAGCAAGAGGAGATGTTAACAGTTCTGTAGATTTGCTACCTTTTGAGAGTTTGGTATTGTATAAGAAGAATTAACAAAAGCCTTTGTGGGAGCAATATTTAATTTAAATTCATGAGGTAGAATTTGATAATGTTGAAAGTCGGATGGTCTTAATTTCTTTCATCACTAAGAATGCTCTGCCTGTAGAATTTCCATTATTATCCTTAACTTGGGGTTGGGGTTGGTTTGCATGTATCTGTGTGCATTTACGTTTATCTGCCCATCCTTCCAGTCAGCCAGCCAGCTTTTCAGTAAATTCATTATTAGACCAGTGAGGAAGCTCAGTGGATAAAAGAGCTTTTTGTGCAAGCCCTCATGGTAAATTGAGCCTGAGCCCTGGACCCCACATCAAGGTGGAAAGAGAGAACTGACTCCACAGAGTTGTCCTTTGATGCCCACATGTGTGCTACCGATTCTGTCCTATCTCTGTGCCAACAATGAACTTCAAATTTACTGAGAGATTGTGTTCTATTTCTGTATTTCAGTTTATATTTAAAAAAACAGATTTACTTAATCAAAGCATACTGGGTAGAGCAATTATTGTACCTCTCTGTGTTTGTGTGTGTGCACGTGTATATGCATCTGAGTGAAGACCCAGGGGCAGCTTTTAGTTTTTCTTCTTCAGGAGTCATCCGCATTTTTCTTTAGCTAGGGTCTCCAGGTTGTCCAGGCTAGTGTGGACAGCGATGAAACCCCGAGGATCCTGCTTATCACCACCATCTTTTCAAAGTTGGAATAACAAGCACACACCCATCTTTTTTATATGTGTTTGGTGGATTGGATTCAGATCCTTTTCCCTTCACAGCAAACCCTCTCCTGACTGAGCCATTTCCATCGCCCACAGTTTCACCTTTTGTAAGAGTGCTCCCTGACCTCTACACACTACCCCCTCATTATTGCCCCTGCTCTTTTTCTTTGTGAGGGCTTATACAGCTTTACTACATCCTTTATAATGCCATGTTCTCAGGAATTGTCTCAGGGAGACGTCATCAGAAAACTGTGGACTCCGTGGATAAATTCTGACTCATTAAAATACAGTATAATCTTTATGTAAGCTGTTTTTTTTTAAATTAAAACTCAGGGTATAACACTATTTTCATTAACCTCTAAGTGATGTTTTATATCATCAAGTTTTTATTCAATAATAACTTTGGTACTTTACCTAAAATTATTTAAAAATATTTTCCACAGAACCTTAGGTCTCTGTAAAATATCTGATTTATCTTTCATTGAGTAAGTTAACATTTAGTAATTGCCTAATATTTCATAGCATTTGTCAGATTTCTCACAGCACATTGCCCTTCATACTAAATGATTCCATTGTCTCCCTTTTTGTCTGTCTTGTGGTAGATACGACCATATGTAGGATGTCTGGTGCAGTATTTGCCTCTCCTCTGGAAGCAGAGTGAAGAGCACAACATGTTGCGATGCGCTATTCTGACAACGCTTATCCATCTCGTTCAGGTATGCTGCTCTCCAGCGTTGTGGTTGTCTTGTTGCTTTAACTGTTTCACGTGAGTCATGTTACTTTCATGAAAGTCTTTATATTACTTTTAGACTTTTAAAACGTACACTCTCAAAAACAACTATTTAGCATATTTTTGAGGATATTTGAAAAGTATTCTCTACTTAAAAGAGACGTTTCTGCTAATATTTTCCAGTGATGGCAGACCCATGACTTGAGAGCCCATGTGCAGTTTTTCTGGTCCCTGAGTATATATCAGCGTGAACTTGCTCTGGACTTTACTTTTTTCATGGATTTACTTTCCTTTTCATACCCCTGATTTCCTGATTCAGGAAATCACTGCTTTTGAGGAAAGGAATAATTCTGACTTTCGATGTTTCAGACTTTAAAGTGTGGTGATGGGTAGCAGGTAGAGAGGAGCCTGAAAGTTCATGGAGAGAGATCTAGACTGTGGCTCTAATGTGAATTATTAAAAGTAAAATAAGACATCTTCCATTCAGATATCCTTCTACATTAAGAATTATAGGAATTCTCAATTAAAAAGTTTCTAATTAGTTTTAAAAAAACTTAAGATGCCTTGATATTTGGGCTGAACTTATTCTTTCTATAAATGTTTATAGATGAGTATTATTATTTCACATTCTCAGTAGAGTTTTAAATAGATGATTAATGATACAAACTTTTAAAATGCATTTTGTACCTAAAGGTACAATATTTCATGAATAAGCAATATATGCATGTCACTAAGCTAGTAAGATTGTACCCTTGAACTTTGAGTGTAGATATCTCCTTTTCCTTTGAGTTGCCTTTGTTAAAGTATTTTATCACAGTAACAAGAAAATGACTAAGACTAAGACTAAGGATAGAAACTGGAAAGGTAAGGTAGAAAAAGAAAGTTAGTAATGACATAATATGTGCCTTCAACAGCCTGTGTTTTATTTACGTATTTTAACATTATTGACGTTTTTACAGAAAATGAAGCTTTAATCTTTTTATACCTGTTTGTGTTACTCCTATTCCTTCATATTCCCAATGTAATTACACAGTTATAGCATAATTGTATTATTTATGGTCATGTTTGTATGACTATACAAGGCTGTTGGGTGGCATGCATGTGTGTGCATTCACACAGGCCTCTGCTTAGTGTCTTCCTTAGTGCATCTTGAGATAGGTCTTTGAGTGAACTTGGATATTTCTGATTAGATTGGCTGACCAGCAAACTCTAAGGATTTTCCTGTCTTTGCCTCTCTTGTGCTGTGATTATAAGTGTGTGCTTTTATGTTGGTGTTAGAATTCAAACTTGGATCCTCATGTTTGTTTAGCGAGTACTTTGCTAACTGAGCCATCTCCTCAGTTCCTATACTTTATTTATTTATTTTGTTCCTTTTACATGTATTTATATTGTGACCCTCCTCCCAGAAACATAAACATACTAATTTAAAAGTACATTGACAGTACTTTTAACTAAATCATTGGTTTTCAACCTTCTAATGCTGTGACTCTTTAATATAGTTGTTTATGTTGTAGTGACCCCAACCACAAACTTTTTTTTACTTCATAATGTAATTTTGCTACTGTTATAAATTGTAAGGTAAATATCTGATATGCAGATTGTCTTAGGTAACACATGAAGGGATTGTGATCCATAGGTTGAGAACCACTGCCTTAGGTGTTTCTAGATCCCGGTGGAGTTGACAGAATTCTACTAACCTTCGTTAAAAAATTAATACCCATATTAATTTTTGTTCTTTAGTACACAAGTTTCATTGCTCTGTATGTTGGTTTTTTGTCAGCTTGATAGTCACTAAAGAAGAGGGAGATTTATACGTTCATGAGGTTGACCTGTAGGCAAGTCATGATGGTTTAAAGCTCACTCACTGATTCACTTACGGCTTTTAAGAGTCAGAAGCCTAATATACTATAACTGAATTCTCTGTCTGTCAGGCTAGGTTTTTCCACTTGGAGGTTTAAGAGATGAGTCTGTTTCCCAACTCATTCAGCTTGTTTAGTTAATGGTGGTATATTATTTGTGTTTTAATGGATAAAGTTTGCCTAAAGATAAGAGGGCAAAGCAGCAATATTAGTTACCCATACAGGTCAGGGAGTAGTGGCATACACCCTTAATCCCAGGACTCGGGAGACAGAGGCAGACAGATCTCTGCTAGTTCAAGACCATCCTGGGCTACACAAGATTGAATCCGTTTAAAAGAGAAACGGAGCTCAGACAAAGATGATCCCAGCACTTGGAATCACATGTCTTTAATCCCATCTCTAGGGAGGGGAGACAGGAGCAATATGGCTGGGCGGAGAGAGGTATATAAGGGGGAAGAGAAAGGAACTCAGTGGAGTGTGGGGTGTGAAGTATTCAAGATTCGTGGACTTGGGATCTTGCCCATTTTAGGTGGGCCTCCATAATTCTCCTTTTTTAATTTATTGATGCCTATGCTTCTGTCATAGGACTGATGACTGTGCCTGTTTTAGGTGTCTTCTTCCAGACTTACCTGTAATTGGTACATATATTTCACCAAGTATGTCCTCTTAATAGGTTGACTGGAGGCAAAAAGATCTTACCTGTCATTGACTACCAGCCTCTGTTTATAGAGGGAAAGTATGTAACTTGATGCCATGTACATTTGAGCCAATTTCTCGAGAGTCCACAAGCAGTTAATGCCTGTCAATATACGTGCTCCTGTGGCTACAGTACCTCCTAGTAAAGAGTAATGGATGATCAATATAGAATGGCCTATGTTTAAAATATTTACAAACTCAGCCAAGTGGCGATGGCACATGCCTTTAATCTCAGTACTTGGGAGGCAGAGGCAGACAGATCTTTGTCAGTGCAAGGCTAGCCTGGTCTACAAGAGCTAGTTCCAGAACAGCTAGGATTATTACACAGAGAAACCCTGTCTTGAAATACCCCTTCCCCCCTCAAATCTACAGACTCTAAAAATTTCTTTACCTGTTGCTACTCTTCCTGAGCTCTTCTGGCTGTCAAAATATACCCCAAACAAATCTGCAAACATAAAGAAGACTGAGATACAATACTTGGAAAGGGCTCACAAGGATTTTAACAGTGTAATAAAGAATCAGAACCTCAAGTAAACAGTCAACTTTGTCTCTCTGGGAGGAAACCTCAGTTCAAAGGAGGGAACTATTTCAGATGTCAAGATGTGGGTAGGGAGAGCAAGGACTACATTCCAGGGACTAGGAAATGTGTGGTCAGCAAGAGACATAACGACAACAACAAGATTACAGGTATATGAGACACTTGTCTTGAGCTGCCTTCTTTACAACTCCGAAACCTAGACAATAAAATGCTGCTCAGAAAAGCAGTTGAATGTTCCAGATGACATATCTCAGGACTCTAGGTGTCACACAAAGAGATAGGCTGCGCAACGATGACGTTAAGAGACATCTCCATCTACAGACGGAAGTAAACTACAGGATACAGCAACAGTGCTTGATATATTTCAGCTGTGTTATGAGAATGAATGACGGAAGATATCCAAAGATAGCACTGCTTAGAAGACTGCATGGGATAAGGTAAAGAGGAAGGCAAAACAACAACAACAACAAAAAAAAAAACAACCCCTGGATAGACAGCATAAAGTAAAGACTGTGGAACCTTGGGTATGACAATAACACGAGCATCTAGGACTGCCCAGGGTAGAATCAGATGGAGAACTGCTATAAATGGGCTGCCCATGCATGTGTAAGCATTACCAGGACATAAATGATAAATGAATGAAATCTACGGAATACCTGACTACTATTTCTCTGGCCCATGTTTATAAATTTTTATTTACAATTTTACTCCCAAGTTACTGCACCTTCATTTTACTTTTGTCTGAGCACTCGATTTTTACGTTACACCTGTAGTGTCCCTTTGTCAGTGTCCTTCACTTTCTTCTGTATCCAAGCCCCACATTGGGCACTGTTTGTCTGGGCTGTCAGACTTGTCTGTCTGTACTTGGAGGGAAGAGTGAGGATTGAGTAAAGAAATAGAAAAGAGACAACAGATAGAGTGGGGAAAGCATCCAGTGAACACTGTGATCCACCCCAAGTTTATTACTCAAAGTGCTTCTATACCCCAGTTAAGATGGGGGAGGGCACAAGACTTCATGATGCAAAGAACAAGAAAACATAATTACCTCCTTTCATTTCAAAACACCTGGTAACCATATCCTAGGTCAAAACATCCTTTTGCCTAGGCAAGACATCTGTAGCTGCACCTTAGGTCAATCATTCTGTCACATAACTTTGAAGGAGCAATAATAGATGTGAACTCTCTGACCTTTAGTCAAAGTGGAATGGATCCCCTTCTGTGGGCCTCCACATTTCTTCCTTGAACTTTAATAATATATTTTGTCTGTGGCTGTTTTGCCTGTATGTATCTGTGTACCACATGCATGCCTAGTGTCCAGAAGGCCAGAAGAGGACATTGGATCCCCTGTAACTGAATTACAGTTGAAAACTGCTATGTGGGTCTGGGAATTGAAATAAGTTCTCCAGAAGAGCAGCCAGTGCACTTTACTAAGCTATCTCTCCATTCCTTGATGGTCTTTTTCTTTTTTTTTTAAAAAATCTTACTGAGTAAACCTTTTGTTATTTCAATTTGTCTTTGTTTTGTAACTTCAGAGTTATTATCACTGTTTTACATGGTAGGTTTTCCAGGCTCTTATTCTATTTGATTTGTTTCCTTCAGGATACTGTTTTCTAGTTGTTTCACTTGTATTTTTTATGTTAGCTGTTTTAATCATATCTGTTGACCCTTTGCTGTTTGCTTATGTGCTTACACAAAGCACAATGCATCTGTAAGCACTTCCAACTTGAAGCAATATTAGTGTTTTGTCTGTATGCAGAGAGTGGGCACTCCACAGCAGAGTGGAGGGAGGGAGTGTGTATATGGGAACTTGCTGACTTGTAGCCTGTTTGTGCTTGCTTGGAGAACAGTCTGTTCTTTATGTGTTTATGTATGTGGATGAGTTATTGCATTACTCGCCGCCTACTTTCCTTCCTTTCTTCCTTTCCTTTTTTATTTTACCTTAAACACTTTTAATTGGCATATACAATATTAGATTTTACTATGTCATTTTTCAAACAAAACAAGTTTTTGTTTATTCTATTTTTAGACGCCCAGAAATTATCTTATTAGCATATTTTCCTTCACTTCTTAAACTTCTAAACATATGCATGCTTCTTCTGAAAAATGCATGGTACTACCAGTTACTGAGTCATATGGGGGAGTAGGGAAATGGTTTAGTCATGTAAATCAGGCTGCATTCTGTCTTCTTCCCTTTTCTATGTATTTTATTTAAAATTGCAAGTAAGTATATGTGTGTAGTAATAAGAGCGGCGGGGCTGCGTCCCCAGCACCCCGCTGCCTGCAAGGCTAGCTTTACCTGAAATAATTACACGGACACTGTATTCTTTTAAATACTGCTTGGCCCATTTCTATCTAGCCTCTTCTCGGCTAACTCTCGCACCTGGACTAGCCCATTTCTAGTGTAACCCACGAGGTGGCTTACCAGGGAGATTCTAGCCTACGTCCATCCTGGGTCGGAGCTTCATCGCGTGTGCCTCAGAGAGCAGAGCTCTCGCGTCCGCCCTGGAGATGGGAGCATGGCGTCTCTCTGAGGCATCTGCCCCCGAGAGGAGAGCTGTGGAGTCTCTGAACTCACTTCTTCTTCCTCCCAGCATTCTGTTCTGTTTACTCCACCCACCTATGTTCTAAGCTATGAGCCCAAGCAGTTTGTTTATTACTTAGCCAATGAAATCAACAGATTGATATATGACACTCCCACATCATATGTGTTTATGTGTTACAATATACATGTAGAGATGAGAGAACAATTTCTAGGAATCAGTTCTCTTGTACTGTGTGAATCCCAGGGATTGATCATGGCCTTTAGGTTTGGTGGCAACATCTTTATCCAATGAGCCATCTTGTTGCCCCCCCCCCCCACACACACATACACCTTTTCTATTTAATTTGAACTTTGGTTTCTAGTGTTGCTAAGTCAGTTGCTGCTTAACTTCTCACCTTCAAACTGGATCACTTTTATCTCTTCAATATTCTCCTTGTGTTTATGGTTGTAGGTCATTTTAAAAATCCTATACTGTTTCATTGTTTTGTCCAGTCTGTGAGTTAGTCAGCTTATTCAGATGTCAGCGTGCTGACAACATGGCTAGTGTAGTTGGACAGTGAACTTCAGAGCTTATGTATGACAGACAGATCAAGAAGCCAAAAGAGCACATATGTTCAGAGGATTATATATATATATATGTGTATGTATGTGTGTGTATATATATATATATATATATATATATATATATATATATATATATATATATATATATACTCTTTTTAAAAAAGGCAAAAAAATAAAGCCCAGTACAATACTGGGAACACTGGTTTCGAATGTTTTAGAGAATCTATTAACAATGAAAACAGTGATTGGGGCTGGAATTAAATCCAAAGCACGAAGAGAAACAATTTGAAAAGCATTATTGCGTAGATGTGGATTGGGAACAAGGAGGAACCAGAAGGGGCGGTGTTGTAATTTATTACTGGTGTACAGTTGTTCTTGTCACCTGAGGAAGAGAATGTATGAAAAGGAACTTTTCCTTTATAATACAATGGGTTGGTTTGACACTAGTGGTCAGGATACCTTCTAGACTATTATATTCTTCAGTCATTTGAGTGAACTTCAAAAATGGGTTTGGAGAAAATACATTTCCACATAGTGTGCTCAGCTGGCTGAGTATCAGTAGGGTGCATTCATTCACATTCTCTCTCCTTTTCTATACAGGGTCTCCTGTAGTCTAGCATGATCTCACCTAGCATGATCTTGTACTCCTGACCCTTTTGCCTTCACCTCTCAAGTGCTCGGATTATAGACACATATCACCTTGCTTTGTCTTCTTAAATTGAAAAAAAAGAAGTTTCACAGTAAATTGCAAAGATAATTATGTCCCCTTACATTATCTATAATAATGTTACAACATGATTTCTCTTCTTTATCACTTCCAATAGCTTACTTAATAGCTGATGAGTTTTACTTATGAACTTTTATAGTAACATAGTAACTATGAGGTCAGTCAGGGCCTTATAGTCAAGCTCAGTCTCCTGAAACAAAATCAGAAGCAAACAGGACCGAGAGCGAGGGGTGTGTGTGTATTTGGTTTATGGCATTTTAATTTCCTTTAAATTGTATTGACATTTAAAAAGATTTCCCAAGTATGGTATTTGATATTTCTTTTCTGGATTTATTATGATTTAGAGATTGATTTTTATTTTCCCACCAAAAGTCCTTTATGTTTGCTTTAAAGTATTTCAACTGTGAGGTAATCACTGTCTCAGGAGAGCAACAGGAAAACTAGAACTTTAGGTTGAACTATTTTTTTCTTCCATCTTTGTGTTCTAGATGCTTTAAACATATATTATAAATTCTTTGTGAAAAATAATATCTGCATTTAGAAAACATACAAAAAATCTTTCTGCTCTCTTCCTCAGTATCCTCTTCTTTTTCTCCTAACTTGTTTTGACAGTTCTGTCAATTTTCTCTTGGAGACATTTTTATGTATCTGCTAAATATACAGGATCATGAGTGTCTTTAAAAGTTCTTTGCTTAGGAATTGTTACATATTTTTTTTGTCTCTTTAAGTCAATTTGTAATTTTGAAATTTTTTCTTAATTTTCTGCATTTCTTACTATGTGATTTTTTTTTTTTATGCCTGCATAGTATTGTAGATATGTATGTGCTGTGATAGCAATGACCAATCTCAGCTTGGTTCATTTCGTGTTTGGTATTTAGCTGAAAGTGTTTATATAGTTTAAAATAGCAATATTATTATCCTTTACATAGTCATAGCACGGGGAAAACAAATATTTTTACATGCCTTGAACTTTTCTACTCTAGTTCAGAATGCTCCAAAACAGTAAAGTTTGGCACTGACTTGATACCACAAGTAGAGAATTCCCAATTGCCTTTTGAGCAGTAGAGATACACTATAGCACTGTATTGAGTTACCTTCAGGATATATGTACAAGGTGTATATGAATCATAAATGAATTTTATATTTAGATTTGGAACCCATTCCCAAGGTATATATTATGTATTTGTAAACATTCTAGAAAATGAAATCCAAAATCTTAATCTTTTCTTTTTAAGCATTTCAGATAAGGGAAACTCAACCTGTTTGTAGAATTTCTTAAAAGGAACAGATGCATAGAACATTGGTTCACTCATATATATATATATATATGTGTGTGTGTGTGTGTGTGTGTGTGTGTGTGTGTGTGTGTATGTGTGTGTGTGTATACATATATATAGTGTTGCCATTTAGATTGATAATATTTTGATTTTTTTACTTTTTAATAATAAATAGAACTTTATTTGCTAGTATTTATAATGAGGACTATCCTAAAAGACTCTTTCTTATATAAATTGTTTTCTGAGGCAAGTAATTGGTGGTGTGAAGGGTCTTAGCGTGTCTTATCATAAGTTGTTTTATACTTCCTATAGGGATTAGGAGCAGACAGCAAGAACCTGTACCCTTTCCTGCTCCCAGTTATCCAGCTGAGTACAGATGTTTCCCAGCCTCCTCATGTTTATCTTCTGGAAGATGGTCTAGAATTATGGTAAGAGGAAAACTCAGTACTGTGGATTTCCGTACTACTGCCTTCTCTACTTGTGTTCCAGTAGAGGAGAGGTCATGTAACAGGCTTTGAATACTCAGCATTTAAAAATAAGTACAATAAATTGTTATCCAGTTGTTTCCTTTTTTTCTAGCTACTGCTCAGTGTAGGCTCATGATAGACAGTTAACGAGAAATGGATCTGTTGTTGAGAGGAATGGCTAATCTTCCAAAGGACCTGGGTTTGGATCCTAACATCCACCTGGCAATTTGCAACCATCTGTAACTCCAGTTCCAGGGGATCTGTTACCCTTTTTGTCGTCCACAGCCACTGTGTGTACATGGTACACAGACATAAATACAGGCAAAATACCTATACACATAAAATATAAATAAATAAATCTTTAAAAAAGCAATTATAACAGGAACAATGCTTCCTTTTGTATTTGGACTTTGACCTGTGTGCTAGGTGTCTTGGTAACTTTCACAAACAAAAATTAATGTTTAATTTTTGAGTTTTTGAAATAAGATATTTTGGGGGATACTGAGTTATTTTCAGCCTCTTAACTGGCTTGCCAGTGGGTACCCAGGTCTTGGAGTTCAGCCCCACACACTGCTCCCAAATTTGCTCCTTGCCTTCTTGCCCTACTTCTTTTTTTCTTTCCTTAGTTTTTGCTTAGAAATGAAGTACTTTTCATTTGTGTTAGAGTATAACTCAATGGTAGCATGACTGCCTCAAACTTGCAAGGTCCTGTGATCATTCCTCAGCATTATATAAGCAATTAATAGTATAAAGATAGAAAACAAAAATCCAGAGTTTTGATTCTCAGAATTGTTTTTTGGTATAAATTACTGAATTGTAAATAAATGCTCTATATCAGAATATTAGGTTATGACTTTAAATGTCACTGGGTTGACTTTTACTGGTTGGAATGTACTCTTTATCATCTTCCATATTGTTATTTGAATAGTCTCTAGAGCAGTGATTCTCAACCTTTTTAATGCTGTTACCCTTTGATACAGTTCCTCATGTGTGAACCTTAACCATAAAATGATTTTGTTGATGCTTCATAACTAATTTTGTGATTTTTATGAATTATAATATAAATATTTGTGTTTTCCAATGTTATTAAGTGACCCCTGTGAAAGGGTCGTTCCACCCCCAGGTTGAGAACTGATGCTTTAGATAGTGGTTCTAAATCAGAAAGTTATAGAAATCTGTTCATAGATTTGTATTTGTATAAGGGTGGATTGCTCCAGGTCAGAACTAGCAATTTTTTTTTTGTTTGCACAAGGGCAGATAGTGATATGTCACATGTTTCAGATGTATTTCAACTGTTCCATTCTGATGTTTCAGTGTCAGAGCAGTATGTAATCAAGTAGATAAATGTCATTATAGAAAATAGGGTGTAGGTTGAGTTTACCCCCACGACCTGCTCCAGATTATAATTAAAAATTAAAATATTAATTTCTGTTACACAAGTACATTTTAAAAATAAACTTGTAGATTCTATATGACATATTAGAAAAACTTAAAATATTATAAGGGCATAGCTTCAGAATTTTGTTATTATAGACGTTTTTGTTTGTGCTAATAAAGATTGCACCTAGGGCCTTGCATGTGCTAGATTAAGTGTTCTATGAAGTCTTGTCAATACCTGCTCCAGATTATAATTAAAAATTAAAATACTAATTTCTGTTACACAAGTACGTTTTTAAAATAAACTTGTAGATTCTACATGACATATATTAGAAAAACAAAATATTATAAGGGCATAGCTTCTGAATTTTGTTATTATAGACGTTTTCGTTTGTGGCACTAAAGATTGAACCTAGGACATTGCATGTGCTGGATTAAGTATTTTACCAGAGATAACATTTGCAGCTTTCTTTGACTTTTACTTTTATGTTTTTGAGATAAGTTCTCATTCTTGGAAAGTCTCCCTAGCTCAGGATGACCCTGAACTAATACCTGAGCATGTAGAGTACTCTTGCTTTAGTACCCGAGCGTTCACTGTACTAACTCTTGACTGAGTTCTCTCCTGAGTGCCTGAGATTATAGCTTCTACCACCAAGCATGGCTCAGTGTTACATACTTAACATGTTTGTTAAGTATATATGAGTTTTTGATGTGCAAGTTTTCAATGAATTTTATAAAAAATAATACATTGCATGGTTCTTTTAGTTAGAGTTTTTCCTTGTCTCAAATTATATGTAAATGAAAAAATTGTGATAATTATTTTCTGTAGCCCAAGCTGTCCTAGACATTACTTTATAAAGTCCAAATTGGCCTCTGATCACAGCAATTCCCTTACCTTACCTCCCTAAGTGCTAGAATTACAGGCATAAACCTTTATGCCCAAGTATTTTTTTTTTAAATGTAAAATTTGTTAATTTTTTCTGGGTAAAGAATGAGTGTAGTTTTTTTTGATAATACACTTTTCTTAATGGACTTATTGTTATGGTAAAAATAAAATGCTGTGGTTTCCCAAGGGGTTCACAGGCCACAAGGGGCAGCTAGACCCATTAGGAGTCTCGACGGGTGAGAGACAGAGACAGATAGGCACGCCATGCAGAGTGAGGTTAGATATTTATTTAGTGGGTTATGGAGGGGAAGGGAAAGAGGGAAGGAGGAAGGGGGAAGAGCAGAGAGAGGGAGAGCAGAGGGAGAGACCTCTGGTCTCCACTCCACTGGGCCACCACTAGGACTCTTCCTGGACTCTGCCTGGACATCCCACTGCTGCCCTATGTTGTGGAAATCCTTCAACCCTGGGTCTGTGGGTCAGGCCCTTAGTGCTCCAGCAGGCCAAGTCATAACCCTGGATCTGGGTCTGGGCATCTGTGGGGTTGGCCTGCCAGATGGGAAATGTTGACAGCTCTCCCATGGTCACAATTTTGGGGCTGGTTCATCTACACCTGCACTAAGAGCATTGGCTCTGTTGTGCTGCTCTGGCAAGGTACAATGCCTCCACTCCCGAGTATTGTGCTGTTTGGGGGGGTGGTCAGGAACTACTCTCCCACTCTTATGATCACAGGGCCAGCTCTCCCACCTTCCTCCAGTGTTTATGGGTGGGGATGGGGGGGGGAGGGTAATTCTCCTCTGACCCTGTCATCACAAGACAGATGTGTAATGGGAAACAGCTCTCCCATGGTCAGTTTTGGGGCTGGCTCTCTGGCTCTCCCACATCTTCTCTAATGTTTTGGCTTGATTGTGCTGCCTTGGCAAGATATAAGGCCTGTTCTACCAAGTGTTGCAGTTTGTGGGAGTCAGGGCCAGCTCTCCAGCTCTTAAGACTACAGGACCAGATCGCCTACCTGCCTCAGGTGTTGATAGACAGGAGAAGGCAGATAGCGAATGGGGACAGTTGTCCCATGCTCATGATTTTGGGACTGGTGTTTCCACAACTGCACTAACAGGAATGGCTCTGTTTTGCTGCCCCGATGGGGTACAGGGCCCCGATGGGGTACAGGGCCCCGATGGGGTACAGGGCCTGCTCTCAGAATGTTGCAGCTGATGGGGGTCAGGGCCAGCTCTCCCACCTGCCTCAGGGTAGAGGGAGCAACTCTCCTCTGCCCATGCTGCCACGAGACAGATGAGAAATTGGGGCCGCTCTTTCATGTTCCCAACTTGGGGGCTGATTCACCCATACCTGCATGAACAGGGTTGTCTCTATTGTGTCACTCTGGCAAGGTGCAGGGCTTGCTTGCCCTGTGTTACATCTGGGGGGGTGGTCAGGGACAGCTCTCCCACCTGCCCCATGCTCACATTCGTTATTCCTTCTGTGTATGTAAAAATGTTATATACAGGGCTGAGGAAATAAGTTAGCCTGTAAATTACTTTACTTGGAAGCATGAAGATGTGAATTCAATTCCCAGAACCCACAAAAAAGAAAGAAAGAAGGAATGAAATGAAGAAACCACACTTGGCCTTGGCGACATATCAGTGTAATCTGAGCACTAGGAAGACAGAGATAGGTGGGTTCAGGGTAGGCTTGCTGACCAGCAAATTTAGGTAGTTGATAAGTTCTTGGTCAATGAGAAAATATGTCTGAAAAAATAAAAGAGGTGCCGAGTACCTGAGGACTCACACCCTGGTTGCCCCCTGGCTCCACATTGGTGTGCATGCATACAAGAAGGATGTTCAGAGGGCACCATGTGATGGTTGGCTGTCTTGGTGGCAGGTGCTTTACCTTCTGAGTCTTTTTATTGTCCCCTATATGAAATGTTTTTAGGTTTGAGTTGTGGTAATGGCATACATGGATGTCAGTAGTGAGTTAATTTTATTTTCTTCCCCAGGTTAGTGACGTTGGAGAATAGCCCGTGTGTTACACAAGAACTGCTTCGCATTTTTCAGAACATGTCACCACTTCTTGGTATGTCTTAAACTCTTAACTGAGTCTTATATGACCACAACTTAGAAGTATTTTTCCTGACTTTATAGTTATACCTTTCATTTTTTAAAGTTCCATATATTGACAAGCAATAGTGTTTTTATAGAAATTTACATATATATTTAAAGTAATTCCCATTGTTTTAAAGAAAAATGCTAAATAACATTGCTTTATGGAAAAAAATTCAATATAAATGAAGGTATAAACTAATTTCAAGTTGAGCTTGAGCTTTGCCTGAAGAATTTTGTTTGCTAACTGCTCTGTATGCTGCTTGAGGAATATATTCTGAAACTGCTTCTCTATACTATGGTTTTACTCAACTCATTTTTTGGTTTTTCATTTTTATAGTTTGTTCTGTAAGTTATTCAAGCTGAGCTTTGTGCATACTTCGTCTTACCTAAGGAAGCACTGAAGTCAGTGTCACATATATTGTTTGCTGACGCATTGCTTACAGATTAGCCAAATATTCCGACACTATGTGCATATCGTCCCTGTCATTCTCACATGGCCTCACCCATGCTTACAGCTGTCCTTGGAGCTGTTGTTCCCTCAGAACTAAACACTTTCAAAACATCACATTTGACTCTTGGCTCTGAAGAATCTAGGTACTTACTTTTGCAATCTTTTGGAGAGATAAGTAGATGCTTTCTCCAATATCAACATTTATTTTGATAGTAATTAATGATAGTAAATTAGTACCTTTTTGTTAAACAGTAGGCACTATACTAAGTTGAAGCAGAGCCTTGACCTCATCGGTGTGGCGCAGTCTCCCACTGACATACATCCCTAGCCTGAAATCGCTTAAAAATAATACTTTGATTTTAAAGTCATCTTAGTAAGGGAGTTTACCAATTCAGTTGCACACCTAAATTCATGGCATATTTAATTATACATATTTATTAATTATACACAGGGCAGTTTATTGAGCCTTTATTTTTAAAAAATCAGTTTTTAATTATTTTGGTGTATGTGTGTGGTGTGTGCTTGTGTGTACTGATGTGTGCACCTGTACATGCACCTGTGGAGGCTGGAAGGCTATAACAGGTGTCTTCCTCTGTCATTCTTGGCTTTATTTATTTGTGTGTGTATAAATGAGTATGTGTTGGCATGCATGTGTGGGATCCATGTTCCCATGTGTGCATGCAGGCCAGAAGAGGGTGACAGATTCCTTGGGTCTGGAGTCACAGGTGTTTGCAAGATGCTCTGCTTTATGGTATGGGTGCTGGGACCCGAGCTCTGGTTCTTGTGAGTGAGTAGGACATGCCTACACCATCTTTTATTTTTTGTGTGAGAAAGGTACTGTTACTCAGCTCAGAGCTCACTGACCAGCTAGACCGGCTGGCCAGCAAGTCTCTGCAATCCTCGCTGCTCTGCCTCCCCAACACAGATTAAACATTCATTGCCATGTTTAGCTTTTTATAGGGGTGTGTGGATCCAGACTTAGGTCTTCATACTTGTACAGTAATCTGTTTACTTACTAAGCTATCTCTCCAGCTCTGAAATTCCATTAAAAGTCACCATAAAACATCTTTAATTGCTTTATTGAAACTTGGTTTAATATTGCCCTTAGAGAATATTTAGGTAGAAAATACCCAAATGTGGACCCCTTGCTGAGAATTTACTTATACTGAAAAATCTTTTTAGAAGTTCTAGTTCTGTTTCAGAAAAGTAGAAGCTACTTTGAAAACTTTAGTGGATGTGAGCTGACACAGACAGAGCTTTGGTTAATTAAAGTGGGAACTTGAGTGGTACATGACTGTGATGGCTAGAGAGTGCCATCTGTCATTCGCATTTCTCCCGAAATTCCTTTTCCCCACTCCAGTCCTCCCTTTCCTTTTTTTAAATTCCCATACCTCATTCCTCCTCAGAACTCTCAATCAATAAACAAGAGTTTATTTTTCAATAAATAGCCCTGTGCTATTTTTCTCTGTAAGATGCAAGCATTCCCAAAGGCAGTGTCAATAGTTACTTACTCCTGATTTCTGAGAAGAAGCTTGTCTTTTAGTCATTGTAGGGAACGAAAGGAAGTATGCTGTCCACTTCCCTTTATCCTCTGGTAAAGGGCTTCTTTAGCTTGACTCTAACTGGGAGTCTTATGTGGTGCCAGTCTGGCCAGTCCCTATGCTGTTATCCTAAACTATCTCCTGAACAGGATGAAGCCCTTTTACATACTGACTAACTTATAAATGCTGACTAGAGTATAGTCAGAAACATTTATAAAGAGAAGTATGTAAGTTAGTTTTTTTCTTAGCTCAAGCTGGCATTGGACTAAGGCTAGTCCTCCTGCCTCAACTTCTTGAGTGCTAGAATTATAAATTGTGTGCCACTATCCTTGTTGAAACTTAGTTTTTCATTTTCACTTGTTTATAGAAATTTTTATTTTTATTTTTCTGATGGTAAAACATTGTCAATCCTGTCTGATCTTCTATCCTAGAGCTTCCATCCAGCTGCCTTGCGAACGGTAAGCTGCATGCTTGCTGCCACAGGAACCATAGAAAGTCAGAATCAAAATAGTAATCATGCTTAAAAACAAACTCAAGTGCTTCATGTTGCTATAGCAACTTGTTTGAACTAAAATGAATCATCATCACTTCACTTATATTTTGAACAGCTAGTTAATTTGTGCTTTTAAAAAATAATTATTGTTTTGGCAGAACTAAGTTCAGAGAATCTCAGAACCTGCTTTAAGATCATCAATGGCTATATCTTTTTATCATCAACAGAATTTTTACAGGTATGTTGGAATAGCTTTTGCATTATTAATAATTATATATATTATTTTTGGTTTTGTGTGGTATCAGAAGGTACCTTTTCAAAGTTCAGTGATGTAGGTGGATCTTCTATCTATCTGTTGCTTTCATTGGTTAATTAATAAAGAAAACTGCTTGGCCGGATAGGGCAGAACTTAGATAGGTGGAGTAGACAGAACAGAATGCTGGGAGGAAAAAGGCAGTGAGGCAGACGCTATAGCTCTCCTCTCCAAGGTGGATGCAGGTTAATATCCTTCCTGGTAAGCCTTCACCTCGTAGTGCTACACACATTATTAAAAATGAGTTAATCAAGATATGAGAGTTAGCCAAGAAGAGGCTAGATATAATGGGCCAAGCAGTGTTTAAAAGAATACTATTTGCATGTTATTATTTCGGGTAAAGCTAGCCGGGTGGCGGGAAGCAGCCCTCCGCTCATATCTCTACAGTTCAGATTTTGTTTGTTACTTTAGGGGGCAAAAATTTTATTTCCTTATAAGTATTCCCTACTGCAGAGAGTTGCACTGTTATTGAACACAGAAATTGCACTATATATGTAAACACATACTCATAAATCAATGCATCAGTAAAGTTATTAGCTATAATGTTTCTTCATTCTTCCTAAGAGGGGTGTTAATTGAAATTGTTTGCTTAGACCGTTAGCATAAATTCCCTAGTAGAATAAAAGGTTAAAAAGCCTTTCATTTATACTTCAGCTGTGTTCTTACATACATACTGACCTTTGCTTGGATTTTAGACGTATGCAGTAGGTCTGTGCCAGTCCTTTTGTGAGCTGCTGCCAGAGATCACTACAGAAGGTCAAGTCCAAGTGCTCAAGGTACTGTCATCTTCAGTTGATTGCTGTGTGTTGTTGGTAGGGCTGAACTGAGTGTGAGTGTTTGGAAAGCAGAGGAACTCATGCACTTCTAGAAAGTATTCAGTGCCTCAATTCTTTGTACCAAAGGCATCAAAGTTGAATGTGTGCACCAATCACCTGGAGATTTTGTTAAAATGGAGTTTTAATTTCTAATTTCTTCTCTTTGGAATAATGTCCATAGTAAATTTTTATTGAATAACAATGGATTGAAAGCTTTTTTTTTTGACAATTTGTCCTAAAACTGGCAACGTGTGATGCATTTTAGCTTTTTAATTGTCATTTTGATAATGCTTTAGGTATTGAACCTGTGTCCTCACACATAGGTTAGTGAGCTACACCTCAGTCCACGGCAGCTTGCCTCCTAGACTCCATATGATAAGCAGGGGTAATCACCACTCTTCTGTTGAGGACAGGCCTTTCAGTTTGTTAGCCTGCATTCACTGTTATCTTTTTTTTTAAATATTTATTTATTATGGATACAATATTCTGTTTACATACATGCCTGCAGGCTAGAAGAGGACACCAGACCTCATTACAGATGGTTGTGAGCCACCATGTGGTTGCTGGGAATCGAACTTGGGTCCTTTGGAAGAGCACGCAATGCTCTTAACTGCTGAGCCATCTCTCCAGCCTCCACTGTTATCTTTAGATAGCTTTAACTTTAGTTAGCTTTGAAGTTAGAGTGGCAAATTTATTGGGATTATCTCTAACTAGGAACAAATAGCTTGTAAATTATATGTATTACCTTTTTAAAACTATCTTTATCAATGAACTGCTATAACATGAATTTAATAACTTATGTAAACATAAGAATAAAACTATATTAAAATATATCATGATATGTATCAATACTTTATATATGTAGTTTGAAAGATACAGCTGTTAAAGTTCTAATTTCTATCTATCTATCTATCTATCTATCTATCTATCTATCTATCTATCTATCTATCTATCTATCTATCTATCTATCTATCTATATGCAGTATTCTGCCTACTTATGTATTATAGGCCAGTAGAGGGCACCAGATCTCATTACTGATGGTTGTGAGCCACCATGTGGTTGCTGGGAATTGAACTCAGGACCTCTGGAAGAGCAGTCAGTGCTCTTAACCTCTGAGCCACCGCTCCAGCCCCAAGCTCTAATTTTTTTTCTTTTCTTTTCTTTTCTTTTCTTTTCTTTTCTTTTCTTTTCTTTTCTTTTCTTTCTCCCTCCCTCCCTCCCTCCCTCCCTCCCTCCCTCCCTCCCTCCCTGACAAGGTTTCTCTGTAGCTTTGGTACCTGTCCTGGAACTAGCTCTTGTAGACCAGGCTAGCCTTGAACTTACAGAGATCCACCTGCCTCTGCCTCCCAAGAAAGTTCTAATTTCTTAACTGTGTTTTCTGTCAAATAAGAGAATTAAATTCTGGTTAAACAAAGTCTTACTGTCTTTTTCCTTTTTCTTCCCTTCCTTCCTTCCTTCCTTCCTTCCTTCCTTCCTTCCTTCCTTCCTTCCTTCCTTCCTTTCTTCCTTTCTTTCTTTCTTTCGTTCCTTCTTTCTTCTTTCTTTTTTATTAGCTTTTAAATAGGGTTTCACTAGGTAGTTTTGGCTGTCCTGGAATTCACTATGTAGATCAGGCTGACTTCAAATTCAGAGATCCACCTGCCTCTGCCTCCTGAGTGCTAGGATTAAAGGTGTGTGCCACTACACCTAGCTAAATTCTACTCTCTGAACAATTACATTTATGGTGTAAATACCACAGCATTGTCTTAGATCTTCAAGGTAGATTTTCTACCAGTGAACTCATTATAAAAATGTTTATTTCCTATTAACTAATACATAGATGCTACAAATATAACAAAACCATTTATCACTTTGAGTGTATTATCTTTTCTTTGGTGACTACATACATATAAATTCTAGGTATTTGTGTGTGTGTGTGTGTGCATGTGATTGGTTTGACTTAAATTTCGTATATTTGGTATTATTGTTAATATATTCAGTCATTTACCCTGTGGGTCAGGAATTAGAAAAATTTTCTGAAAGCAGTTGACAGCAAATGCTTTTGTCTGTGAACTGTTTAGGTGTTATCTCAAGTATTCATTATTGATATTGGTTGTGAGTTATCACAATTAGAGAAAATTGTCATGGTATACTGATACTATCTATGTACTTTAAAGTATTTCATCTACTAGATACCTCTGTCTGTAAGTTTCTGCATTACCCACAGGTCAGAATCACTATGTGTAGATGGATATTTTTCTCTGTCCTGCCGGTCCCACTGGACCAGTTTCTCTCTGCACACCAGGGCCCCACAGCCGCTTATGAAATAAGCCCTCTGAGGCTTAATAACAGTTACAATTGTTTGGCCAATGGATCAGGGTTCTTACTGGCTAGCTCTCTCTTATAAATTAACCCGTTTCTAGTAATCTGTGTATCACCATGTGATTTTGGCTTACCAATGATTCCCTGGCATCTTGCTTCCCTGGCAGCTACATGGTGTCCCCCAGACTCTGACTTCTCTCCCTATCTTTGTTTTGATTTCCCGCCTAGATATATTCTGCCTGGCCACTGGCTAAAACAGCTTTATTCATCAACCAATAAGAGAAACACATAGTCACAGTATACAGAAAGACATTGTATATCAAATATGTGCTTTATTTTCTCTGATTTTAAAGGCAGCGTATTGATGCTTTTTTACATTAAAGATTTAGAGGCTTTGTATCAATCACACTGGTAGTTCACTTTGCCTGTGTCTTAGCTTCTCACCTGATCTGCTACTTAGAAGGCTCTTTACTATACTCTGGGCTTGGTTCTTTTGTTGTTTTTTTTCTTTTGTAGATATGTACATAGATGTATGTGTGTGCTGTATGTGTGTTGGGGATAGACTTGTCAGAGGACAACTTGCTTGAGTTGGTGTGTGTCTTCTCCCATGTGAATCCAGGACATTTGACCATGTCTGAAAACACCTTTACTTGCCAAGCCATTTTGTAAGCCCATGAATTTTAGCAGCCTGTAGTTATATAGTACTTAAATTAAGACTGTGTTAATTATACTCAGTATATTCTAAGTGCTTAAGAAGAAAAAGCTTCTCTTTCACATTTAAGTACTTTCCAGATCATAACTGAATTGAAAGGGTTTTTGTTTGTTTTTGTTATTATTTTCTAAGTAAAGCTTTTTTGCAATATTTGTAGTAAAGTAACTGTTGAAAGCTGACTTATGAATTATTTTTTATGAGCATTGTAAAATTTCAGTAAGAAAGATTTCAGGGAGTTTTAAGAATACTGTTTTCTTGTTGTTTGTTTATGATTGAACTCTTATAGAATAAGAGGACTGGTAGCATGACCAGTACTAGGTTAGAGTATTGGCCTCACTCCTCACAAAAGTTACTGTCTTCATACTGGAGAGAGAGAGAGAGAGAGAGAGAGAGAGAGAGAGAGAGAGAGAGAGAGAGAGAGACTTAAAATGGTGCCTAGCATGTAATAAGCTAATAAAAATGTTAGCTATTTTTATCTAGTTACAAAGCTGTCTCATTCTGTAGTTAGTCTTTGTGAAAAAAAGAAAAGCAGTCAAGTATACTTGTAGACTAATTTTATTTAGTGTTAGATCTCTGGCTGTAGAAAAATAAACCAAACCAAATGTTCTTTCTACATGATTTCTTCTAAATAAGTATTTATTGAAAATAAGCCTTTGAGGGCCTGGTTGAAATGGCTGATCAAGGTAATAGCCCTTGCTACCAAACCTGATGACCTAAATTGGATCCTGAGGACCCACATGGTGGAGGAAGAGAACCCACTCTCCAGAATTGTCCTCTCACTTCCACATATGTGTTGTTGCATGTGTGTACACACACAATAAGTAACGAAATAATAGATGAACCAAAAAGCAAAAATTAAAAAGCAATCTACTAAGTGAATTTGCCTTTTAAGGTAAGGCTAGTAATATAGCAAAAATATATATTATTGACAATTGTGTATCTAACTGGTTCTTTAAAATTAATTGATTATTGCTTTTCGGAATAACACAATCTTTAAAAAAATTTGTTATAAAGAACTCCAAACATAAATACTAAACACTTGCTTCATAATTTTAGTAACAAATCTATTTTTCATTGTGCTTGAAAATGGAAAAAGTAATGTCATCTATCTATTTCTTTTGTACTTTTTTGGTTGAATGAATCAATGCAGATAGTTATCTAAATATGGTAAAATTTTATAACATTTTATACAAAGTATAGATTAAAACAATTCAGTGCCAGCAGTAGATCCTAATACATTGTAAATACTTCAGTTATATATTGAGGACTTGATAATATGTGATTAATACTATTAAAAAAATACATGGCTATAGTTGAACCTTTGTTTTGAAGTCACAGAAATGAATTGATTTAATAAATGAATGTTAAGTACTAAGAATATGCTACTTAGCACAAATAAATCTCTTGAGCTTTTGATGTAAAATGGTTTGTTTATTTTATACCTGCATTTGTAGTCTGGAGTGTTCTCTCTCCCTCTTCTCTGTTGTAAAGGGTCTCTTTGTGTATACTTGGCTGTCCTGGAGTTTGGTATATAAGCCAATCTGGCCATGAACTCCCCGAGATCCTCTTACCTCTGCCTCTCAAGTGCAGGACTTAAAGGTGTGTGCCGCCATATCGGGCTAGATTCTCTTTCTTTATATAGCACGCTATATAACAGTCTTAATATATTTTTAGCTAAATGTCACCATTAGACTAATTTCTGATAATGTTTGCAAGTAGCTTCTTTGTTCTTTGAAGCTGAAAATTACAATTTTAAGAAAATTGGACAGAAGGACCAGTATTAGGAGTCAGTTATTTAGAGCAAAGGTAGACTTTACTCGTTAACTCAGTACAGATTATTTATATGGGCACAGTAGTATTCTAAAAATAATCAGATTGAAATTTTTAGCACTAGTTTAAGATGTGTTCGTACAAGTGTAGCATTTTGAATTTGGATATCTTGTTTTTCATATCCATACCCATATACATTATTAAACCAACTTCATGTACTTCATTGTGATAAGGCTTATGATGAATTAACTATTTTATTTTTTTATTTTGGTATTTTAAATTAACTATTTTGAATGTCTAGTTCTGTAATAATAGATGACAACACCATTTATGATGCCCTACATATCTCTAAGCACATAGCAGGTAGAGTACATTTATTCTTCATGTAAATATGATAGTGCTGTTGTTTTTTTCATTTTTGCAGACAAAAAATAAAGAACAGAGTTAAATAAATTGTTTATCCAAAGTCAGATAGCTAGTAGGTATTCGAGTCACGATATAGACATTCTTATGAATGTTAAGAGCCACATTCTTAGTAATATTTTTTGTTAAGTGTAGGGCTAGATCAAGACTGTTTTCTTAGGAAGAATTTAAAAACCTGCATTTTTGGTTTAAAAGCAATCTCTTGAAGGTATATGATGAAAATAAGTAGATTAAAAATTGAAGTGTAGCAAGTTCTATTTGTATTGGCACAATGCTGACTAAAAACACAGTCAGATGATTGAAGGCATGTTCAACCATGTAGTGAAATACTTTGCCAGTCTCAAATGAAGAAAACCTTCATAGCTCTACAGTGATTTTATTTTTTTGAGAATATAAGTCATAAATAGTCCAGATTTTTTTTTCTGTTTAAAGGGTGAAATGAAGTAGTGAACCAAATTAATAAAAGTAGTTATCAAGCAGAAGTAAGAATAGTTGAAAGCTAGCGTTTAGAGCAGTGTAGATGTTTTACATGATTTAACGTAATATAAGGGCTAATCTCCAGTACTGTGAAAACACAGTAAAAATAATAAATCAAAATTTAAAAGTTAGTAAAAACTTTTAAGAGAAAGTGTACATATTTATTATAATATTGTGGCAATCACCTAAGAATATATCAAGTAACTTGATATATAGTAAGTGTAGTGGATATAATATAAAAGCCAGAAGAAAAAGAGCTATCAATTTGACATTTTGTAATGGCACTGCTTTTAATAATACTGCTATTATTTTAAAATTTAAAAATTTGAGACTCTATCCATATATGCAGATACATGTGGTAGAAACAATGGTTATTAAGATCTATAATTTTCATTATATAAATATAGAATCGTTCTGTGTGATTTCCCACGTGTATCTCAAATTCAACATGTCAAAACAGAACACAATGTCATTGTTATTCTTGGTACCACAGTTTTGTTCAAATACAGGGCTGGGAAAAATGTAAGAATTGTGTATTTTGATCAACTTCTTTTTATGTTACCAGTTCTCCTTTTAAACCTTTCTTGTGACTACCTCAAAGTTAGACAGTGACATTTTTTCTACATAGTTTTTGTTGTTTTATTTTTGCAACAGGGTCTCACTATGAGCCCTAGCTGGCCTGAAACTGGCTGTGTAGAGCAGACTGACATTGAACTCACAGAGAGCTGACTGTCTCTATCAGGTGCTGGGATTAAAGGTATGCACCAGCATACCCAGCCCTCTGCAGAATACTTCAGGACTGTTACTTCTCTACCTGTGGTTCTGAGCCTCTTGACTTCAAAGACTTTTCCCTGAAGTATTTATTGCTTCTTTGTTCAATATTGGCTATAATTTATATGAAGACAATGTATAAATGATAGTGTTAGATTGTATTTAATATATGTGAATGTTTTTATGGATGCATCATAATTATCTAAACACACACAGGGATAATTGTTAAAACTATGAGATTCCCATTCTGTTTATTTTCCAAATACAAAGATGCAGTGATTCCTGTGAGTTCTTTAAGTTAACTTTAATATGCGTATTGCAGGATTTTATTTAGTCAGCTAGACGGACAAGGCTCCTTTAAAAAGCCTTAGCCATGGGGCAAACTGTGGGGCCACTGGCAGTGGGACCAGGATTTATCCCTACTGCTTGTACTACTTTTTGGAGGGAGGGAGGGAGGGCCTTGGTCCTTCCTCAAAGCAATGTGCCTTACCCTCTATGAGGAGTGGATGGGGGGTAGTGGAGGGAACTGGAAGAGGGAGCGGAAATTGGGATTGGTATGTAAAATTAAAAAAGATGGCTTTTAAAAAAATAAAATAAAAAAATATAAAATAAGAAAGGCCTTAGCCACACCCTTGCCAGACATTTTTTCTAATTTAGGCTTATATAGGGATAACCACTGGTGTTGCTTGTAGCTGATTAGTTTATTTATTTCTTCATATTTGCAAACAATACTTTTGAACTATTTCCTCATGAGTTATTTTATTTTATTGTTGTTTGGAAAGAGCTTTTATAGCATTTATACCCACCATGAACTGCTCAGGTCACTCTTTGTTTTTATTGCTTTATAAAATAATACCATTAAAAATTTCCACTTCCTCTCTTCCTCCCATTTCCCTCCTGCTCCCCCACTCACCCTCTCCCCTTCCCCCAGTCCTAAGAGAAGGCAGGGTACCCTGCCCTGTGGGAAGTCCAAGCCCCCCCCCCCCCAATCCAGGCTTAGGAAGGTGAGCATCCAAATAGACTAGGATCCCAAAAAGCCAGACCATGCAGTAGAGACAAATCCCAGTGCCATTATCATTGGCTTCTCAGTCAGCCCCCATTACCAGCCGCATTAAGAGAGTCCGGTTTGATCACATGCTCATTCAGTTCCAGTCCAGCTGACTTTGGTGAGCTTCCATTAGACCAGGCACACTGTCTCTGTGGGTGGATCAACCCCTCGCGGTCCTGACTTCCTTCTGCTCTTCAACTGGATCTTGGGAGCTCAGTCCATTGCTCCCATGTGGGTCTCTGTCTCTATCTCCCATCTGTCGCCAGACGAAGGTTCTATGGTGATATTCTAGAAAGTCATCAGTCTGACTATGGGACAAGGCCAGTTCAGGCACCCTCTCCTCTACTTCCCAAGGACCTAGCTGGGGGAATCCTCGTGGGCACCTGGGATCCCCTCTATAGCCAGGCCTCTTGCCAACCCTAAAATGGTTCCCTTAATGAAGATACCTTCTTCCCTGTTCCCATGTCTGCCCTTCCTCCATCTCAACCATCCTACTCCCCAAGCTCTCCCCAATCCTCTCCTCCCTTCTCTCTCCCCATCTCCCCTTCCTCCCACCCCACCCATACTTTTGCTGGCAATCTTATCTACTTCCAAGATCCAGGAGGATAAATATATGTTTTTCTTTGGGTTCACCTTCTTATTTAGCTTCTCTGGGATCACAAACTATAGGTTCAATGTCCATTGTTTATGGCTAGAATCTACTAATGAGTGAGTACATACCATATTCATATTTTTGGGTCTGGGTTATCTCACTCAGGATAGTGTTTACTATTTCCATCCATTTGCATGCAAAATTCAAGAAGTCGTTGTGTTTTACCGCTGAGTAGTACTCTAATGTGTATATATTCCACACTTTCTTTATCCATTCTTCCATTGAGGGGCATCTAGGTTGTTTCCAGGTTCTGGCTATTACAAACAATGCTGCTATGAATATCGTTGAACAAATGCTTTTGTAGTATGATTGGGCATCTCTTGGGTATATTCCCAAGAGTGGTATTGCTGGATCCTGAGGTAGGCTGACTCCCTATTTTCTGAGAAACCGCCACACTGTTTTCCAAAGTGATTGCACAAGTTTGCATTCCCACCAACAATGGATGAGTGTTCCCCTTACTCCACATCCTCTCCAGCATAGGTTATCATTGGTGGTTTTGATTTTAGCTATTCTGACAGGTATAGGAGGGTATCTCAAAGTTGTTTTGATTTGCATTTCCCTGATCACTAAGGAAGTTTCGCATGTCCTTAAGTATCTTTTGGTCATTTGAAGTTCTTCAGTTGAGAATTCTCTGTTCAGTTCAGTACCCCATTTTTTTAATTAGGTTATTTAGAATTTTAATGTCTAGTTTCTTGAGTTCTTTTATATATTTTGGAGATCAAATCTTTGTCTGATGTGGGGTTTGTGAAGATCTTCTCTTATTCAGTAGGTTGCCTTTTTGTCTTAATGACAGTGCCCTTTGCTTTACAGAAGCTTCTCAGTTTCAGTAGGTCTCATTTATTCATTGTTGCTCTCATTGTCTGTGCTACTGGGGTTATATGTAGGAAGTGGTCTCCTGTGCAGGCTACTTCCCACTTTCTCTTCTATCAGGTTTAGTGTGGTCAGATTTATATTGAGGTTTTTAATCCATTTGGAATTGAATTTTGTGCATGGTGATAGATATGGATCTATTTTCATTTTTCTACAGGTTGACATCCAGTTATGCCAGCACCATTTGTTGAAGATGCATTCTTTCTTCCATTGTAAATTTTAGCTCCTTTGTCAAAAATCAGGTGTTCATAGGTTTGTGGATTAATATCTGGGTCTTCAATTCGATTCCATTGGTCAATGTCTGTTTTTATGCCAATACCAAGCTGTTTTCATTACTGTAGCTCTATAATAGAGTTTGAAGTCAGGGATGGTAATGCCTCCGGAAGTTCCTTATTGTATAGGATTGTTTTGTCTATCCTGGATTTTCTTGTTTTTCCATATAAAGTTGATTATTGTTCTCTCAAGGTCTGTGAAGAATTCTGGTGGAATTTTGATGGGGATTGCATTGAATCTATAGATTGCCTTTGTTAGAACTGCCATTTTTACTATGTTGATCCTATTAATCCAAGAGCATGGGAGATCCATCCATTTTCTGGTATCCTCTTCAATTTCTTTCTTCAAAGACTTAAAGTTCTTGTCAAATAGATCTTTTACTTCTTTGGTTAGTGTTACCCCAAGATACTTTATGCTATTTGTGGCTATTGTGAAAGGTGATGTTTCTCTGATTTCCCTCTCTACTTCTTATCCTTTGTGTATAGGAGGGCTACTGATTTTTTTGAGTTGATCTTGTATCTTGCCACATCACTGAAGGTATTTAACAGCTGTAGGAGTTAACTGGTAGAGTTTTTGGGGCCACTTATGTACATTATAATATCATCTGCAAATAACGAAAGTTTGACTTCTTTCTTTTCAATTGAAATCCCTTGATCTCCTTATGTTGTCTTATTTCTATTGCTAGAACTACAAGCACTTTATTGAAGAGATATGGAGAGTGTGGACAGCCTTGTCTTGTTCCTGATTTTAGTGGAATGGCTTTGAGTTTCTCTCCACTTAATTTGATGTTAGCTGTCGGCTTGCTGTATATTGCTTTTATTATATTTAGGTATGATCCTTGTATCCCTAATCTCTCCAAGACCTTTATCAGAAAGGGCTGTTTAATTTTGTCAAATGCTTTTTCGACATCTAATGAAATGATCACATGGGTTTTTTCTTTCAGTTTATTTATATGATGGATTACATTGACAGATTTTCGTATGTTGAACCAGCCCTGCATCTCTGCAATGAAGCCTACTTGATCATAATGGATGATTTTTTTTTTTTGATGTGTTCTTGGATTCGGTTTGCTAGTATTTTATTGAGAATTTTTCATTGATGTTCATGAGTGAGTTTGGTCTGTAATTCTCTTTCTTGGTTGAGTCTTTGTGTGATTTTGGTATCAGGGTAATTGTAGCTTCTTAAAAGGAGTTTGGCAATGATTCTTCTGTTTCTATTATGTGAAACACATTAAGGAATATAGGTATTAGCTCTTCTTGTAAGTTCTCGTAGATTTCTGCATTAAAATCTGGGACTGTGCTTTTTGGGGTTGGGAGGTTTTTGATGACAGCTTCTTTTTCCTCGTGACTTATAGGTCTATTTAAATTGTTCACCTGGTCTTGATTTAATTTTGGTATTTGGTACTTATCTAAAAAGGTGTCCATTTCTTTTACATTTTTCAATTTTGTGGCATACGGGCTTTTGTAGTAAGACCTAATGATTCTCTGAATTTCCTCAGTGTATGTTGTTATGTCCCCCTTTTCATTTCTGATCTTGTTAATTTGAGTGTTCTTTCTCTGCCTTTTGATTAGTTTGGATAGGGGTTTGTCAATCTTGTTGATTTTTTTTTTTTTTCAAAGAACCAGCTCTTTGGTTTCATTGATTTTTCTGGATTGTTTTATGTGTTTCTATTTTGTTGATTTCAGCCCTCAGTTTGATTTTTTCCCGTCTTCTACTCCTCCTGGGTGAGTCTACTTTTTTTTTCTAGAGCTTTCAGGTGTGATTTTTAGTCTCTAATGTGAGCTTTCTCTGTTTTCTTTATGTGGGCACTTGGTGCTATGTACTTTCCTCTTAGCACTGCTTTCATAGTGTCCCATAGGTTTGGGTATTTTGTGTCTTTATTTTCGTTGAATTCAAGGAAGTCTTTAATTTCTTTATTTCTTCCTTGACCCAGGGGTGGTTCAGTAGTTGACTGTTCAGTTTCCATGAGTTTGTAGACTTTCTGGGAGTGGAATTGTTAAATTCTAATTTTATTCAATGGTGATATGATAAGACATAGGTGGTTACTACAGTTTTTTTGTATCTGTGGATTCTTGCTTTGTTACCGTGTATGTGTGTGATCAATCTTCGAGAAGGTTCCATGAGATGCTGAGAAGAAGGTATATTTTTTCCTGTTTGGGTGGAATGTTCTATAGATGCCTGTTAAGTCCATTTGATTCATTACATCTATTATTTCTCTTATTTCTCTATTAAGTTTCTGTCTGGTTGACCTGTCCATTGGTGAGAGAGGAGTGTTGAAATCTCCTACTATTAGTGTGTGGGGTTTGAATTCTGGTAATGTTTCTTTTACATATGTGGGTGCTTTTATATTAGGAGCATAGATATTCAGGATTGAGACTTCATTCTGATGAATTGTCCCTGTTATGAGTATAAAGTGTCCTTCTCCATCTCTTCTGATTGATTTTAGTTTGAAATAAATTTTGGTAGATATTAATATAGCCACACTTGCTTGTTTCTTAGGTCTGTTTGATTGGAAAACCTTTTCCCAACCCTTTACTCTGAGGTAGTGTCTGTCTTTGAGGTTGAGGTGTGTTTCTTGTAAACAGCAGAATGTTGGATCCTGTTTTCGTATCCATTCTCTTATCCTGTGCCTTTTCATAGGTGATTGATATAGGGTAAATAAAGAAAGCCAGTATCCAGGAAGATGTCCCGCTAGATGGCCAGAAAAGTTTAGGTAATTGGAGGGGGCCTGGACTCCGTTCCCCGAGATTGTTCGGCTGGGCAGCCACTCACTCACCACTCTGGATGGATCTCCTCATTACAGAAGCAGGGCCTTTTTCCCTCATGAGTTATTAATGATAGAATATATTTATGACTTTTTTTCACCTCCATCCAGGTAAAGTTAACTCATGTTTCTTGCTAGATCTGTATTTAGTATTTTAGATGTTTTTCTGCCCAAAGTGAGATGTGTAATTAGTGGTGATTATTGTCTCCCATATAACTTGACCTTTTGAATTCTGGGAGATTAGCAAAGATCCTTTTTTAATATAGATTTTGGTCAACCTATAACAGAGGCTTCAGCTTTGTATGTTTTAGATACAACAGCTATTGGTTACTTTACTATCCTTGAAAATCTGTCTTCCAGGGCTCATTGACGACTCCTCTCAGCCCCTTCTTTAATAGAGTTGTGGCCTTTCTCGTATTCTGTGTTCTGAAACTTTACTGAGCTTGAGTTATTTTTTTTATATGTGGGATAAATATATAATGTGTCCCTTTAGTTCTAGACTCAGTCTCACATAATATTCTCTATATATTCATTGGTCTTTGGACACGTGGAGTTTTCAGTGGACTTTCCTCCAGTATTCTTTTCTTCTTCCTTTTTAGTCTTTATTGTCTTTCACCTTATGTTTAGCTTTGCCTTTCTCCTTTCCAAAGGTATATGGTTCTGCTCTTTTGCTGTGCTTTTTAGATGGCAGAAGTGAAGAAGTGGTGTATGATGTGCCTCTGGGCGTTTCTTAGCCCCTTAGTATGTAGCTTTTCCTGAGCTTGATGAGTCACTAAAGTAAAATATATGTGCATTATTCCTGATAACTTATTGGTAAATCTAAAGGTAGATTCATTTTTAGCAGTAATGGTATCATAACCAGTTTTTCCACTAAAAAAACCTTTTTTTTTTGGTTGGGTGTGATGAGGCACATCTGTAATTCTAATATTCAAGAGGCAGAGGCAGAATCAATAATTTGAAGGTGTCTTGGCCTACATAGCAAGATCCTGTCTCAAAGAGCCAGAGAAACAAAAACAAACCAATCAGAGCTAAATATAACAAAACTCAACACCACTACAGAAGAGTGATTGAGATGTCTTTTGCTGCATTTGTTTGTGGGACATTTTAAGGATGTGTGTTTATAATGCATTGGTCAGAACTTCTTAAACTACATGTGTCTGTGTTACGAGAGTATGATTAAATGTGATTGAAAAATGTATTGCTGTGCCTAAAACCTGTTTATTTTATATCAAATTATAATTTTTAATAGATTATTTTGTGGAAGTTTGTCTAGTGTCAGGAAATTGCATATCTCATGAATGTGCTTTCAAGTTTCTTCTGTTACTTAACTTACTGACTTTTACTAATCTGTTTTTGGTATGAAACAATGAATTGTACTGTTGAATATTACCATGTGTCTTTCTGGTTTTAGGTTTTGGAAAATACCTTTAAAGTGAATCCAGTATTAGGCCCACAGATGTTTCAACCAATTCTGCCCTATGTTTTCAGAGGTGTTATTGAAGGCGAGGTAAGATTCCTTTAAGCTTCTGGGGATAACATTGTACTCCAGGTTGTAGCTTTAATTATTCTTCTTTTGCATAGGAAAAACTATCTTTTTCTCATTGATAATTGTGAAAGAAAAGGTTTATTACTGGATCATATTTAATTGGTTAAAATTTGAGGATAGTTACAAAATTTGCCATTTGTTTTCTTGTATAAAAAGTATAGATTTTTGTGTCTGTTTTAGTGTAGATGAGTGTGCATGCGTGTGTGTGTGTGTGTGTGTGTGTGTGTGTGTGCGCGTGCGCGTGTGTGGCTTGTGAACAAGCTCTCATCTTTATGCTTGTACAGCAGACAATTTACCCAGTGAATCATCTGTCCAGTCCCTAATTTCAGCTCCTAAATAACCTGTGTAACAATAAGTAGTAGTGATATAAATATTCATAAATAAATTATACATTATAAATATATAACACACATATAGTCTATAATTATTTAGAAAATTTTTTAAGAAGTCAAGAAATATTGATAGTTGATGCTGCATAGAGCAACACAAAGTAGAATGTCAGTTTATATCCCTGAAGGAGAATGTTATTTTTTATCCTGTTTGTACTGTATTATTGATTTGTTTTTCAGTTATACCCGTTTTTAACATGATTTTATATGCCTGGTATTTTAATTGTGCAGAGGTATCCAGTAGTGATGTCCGTCTATCTTGCTGTTATGGGTCGAGTGTTACTACAAAATGCCAGTTTCTTTTCTTCACTTCTAAATGAGATGGGCCGTGAATTTAATCAGGAGGTAAGAATCTGCATACTTAAATTAAAAAACATTATATAAGACTGCATATTTAAATTTTTTATTTAAAAGTTTTTTTTTTTTTTCATTTTACCAACTAACCACAGTTCCCTCGGCCTCCCCTCCTCCTTCTTCCACTCACTTTTCTCCCCCTCTCCACTCCTCAGAAATGGTGAGACTTTTCTGGGGAATCAACAGAGTCTGCAATATCAAGTTGGGACAGGACCAAGCCCCTCCCCCTGTATCAAGGCTGAGCAAGGTAGCCATCCATAAGGAATGGACTCCAAAAAGCCAGTTCATGCACTAGGGATAAATCCTGGTCCCACTGCTAGTGGACCCACAGATTGCCTAAGCGACAGAACTGTCACCCACATTCAGAAGGCATAGTTCAGTCCTAGATAGGTTTCCCAGCTCTCATTCCAGAGTCAGCGAGCTTCCCTAGCTCGGGTGAACTGTCTCTGTGGGTTTTCCCATCACGATCTTGACCCCTTTTGCTAGTATAATCCCTCCTTCCTCTCTTTAAATGAACTCTTGGAGCTCAGCCCAGTGCTTAGCTGTGGATCTCTGCATCTGCTACCATCAGGTACTGGATGAAGGTTCTGTGATGACTATTGGGGTGATCACCAATCTAATTACAGGAAATGGGCAGTTCAGGCACCCTCACCACTATTGCCAGGAGTCTTAGCTGGGATCATCCCCCCTAGGAGTTTCCCTAGCACCAGATTTCTCCCTAACCCCATGGCTCCCTCTATCAAGATAGCTCTTTCATTGCTCTCCCTCTCTGTCCCTCCCCCAATTCAACCTTCCTGTTCTTTCATGTTCTTCTGTTACCTCCTCTTCACCCTCTCCCCATACACTTCAGTTTACTCAGGAGATCTTATCTATTTCTCCTTCCCAGGGGCATCCATGCATGTCTCTCTTAGGCCTCTCCTTGTTACCTAGCTTCTCAGGGGTATGAATTGTATCCTGGCTATCCCGGTGACATGGGGGAATTGAGTAATTGTGACGGGGCTATAGTGCCCCACAAAGCTGAAATATTTGTTACTTGACCCTTTACTAGAAAAAGTTGCTGACTCCTCATATCCAAATTGCTTATTGAGTAAGCTCCCTGCTGTGCAGTTTACTATTAAAAGTTGGTGTTTATTAAATATTTTATAATAAATGGAATGTGTTTAAATAAAATTACATTGAAATATTTGGTTTTGCTGATTCAATTTTTATTAAATTTGGTCTATCAAGTTAGCCTCATTTTTATCAGTTACTTTATCTTTTCATTATTTGTTTTTGAAATAATGTCTTGCTCTGTGGACAACTAACAAATTCGTAGGCTAGCCTAGTCTCAAATGCACAACTCTACTGCCTCAACTCTCAAGTGCAAGACTATGGGCGTGAGCCACTACACCTGGCCTATTAATTACACTTGAAAACTAAGACTCATAGTTACTTTTACAATAGTGTGATTTGCTTTTTAAATTTTGCTTACCATATATTCCTGTAAACATCTTCACAGCATGTGGACCATTTGTTTCCAAATTAGATATGAAGACATGGTAGTTATAAACCAGACTGTCTGGATCCAATGTCATAGTCTTACAGTGCTCTAGACCAAAACCATCCCAACTGTCCTAGTTAGGAAGTGATTAGGTTTAAACAAAATCATATGAATTCATGTCCTAATACTTTAGTAACTATTAAAAATAACATACAAGGCCTAGAGTTGGCTCAGTGGTTAAGAGTGCATACTGTTCTTGCTGAGGACCTGAGTTCAGTTTCCATCACCCACACTAGTGGCTCACAACTGTCTATAACTCCAACTCTGGGGAATCCAAGACCCTTTCCTGGCATACATGTACACAAACCCCCGCACAGACACATGCATGCATACATAAGTAAAAATCTTTTAAAAATACATAGAAAGTCAATGTCATGTTTAATTCCACTTTTAAGTGTTAAAATTGCTGACAAATGGAAGTAAAGTTTGCCTGTTGGATAAGTCTCAAATTTTTAAATGATAATATTGTATAAGATATATGCGCTTTAATTTCCTGTTCCACCTGACTCTGGGTTGTACTTTAAGCATGGGCATTAAGAAGAGGATTACAACGCTAGAACTAGGAACTGAGCTGAGCTGAGTTCTTGAAGCACCTTGTGAAATGTTGCTGTTTCAATAATTTTAAATAGTCCTTGAGTTCACTGTACCATCTCAGGTGTAAAACATAGGGAACTCAAATGTAAAAAGATTTTAAACTATTAACTGCTTGCCTGTTAGAAAGTGTGACTGTTAACTAGGATCTTATAGTAGAGAAGAATGGAATGAAAGGTTGATTTTATGTGACTGGATTTTTAAGGTAGAGGTTTGACATTAAATATTTATTTCTCTAAAGGTGATAGAACTATAAAAGTATTTATAAATAAACCCAATAAAATAAATCATTTAATGTACATAATCAGTTTTGTTGATCTTTACTGGAGAGAGAAGGGCGGCTATCAATGGGCAGCTCACTGTAAATTTTAACTCTACAAGCTCCGTTCTCAGCAGTATCTACCCTTGTGTTGGGACGCGCCAGGAGCATCTTTGCCTGGCTTAGTCAGCACCCTGACCCAGTCATCCCTGCCATTCAGTACTTTGTGCTTAGTGTACCTTTAGTGTTTTCTAGCTGTTACGGGGAATCATTTACTTCTTCTTTTTTTTTTTTTGAGATTCAGCCTGTTGGGATTGCAGCTAGTCTGGTTCTTTGAGAGGAGGTTTAGCAAATCAGACTGGCAAATTTACAGAACACTAAAGAGTAATCATTCAACTGAAAAAAAAAATCAACTATCATTTAAATACAAACATGTGTCCTTTTTCCAGTGTTCCAGGAAAAATGGTCTTGATTGATTTATTAAATAATGTTACTCATTGGCTACATAGAGGTTTTTAATACATTTATTTGTCTCTCGTGATCAGCTGGAATCAATTTTGGTTTTTCTTATTCTCCAGACCAAAGCTTGTCTCAAATTCCATCAGTTTTGTGTTTGTGTAATTGAACTTTAACCATGTCTTAGCTTTTAGATGTTAGCAGCACTTACTCATGTGTAAATAACATTTCAAATATTGAGATTTTTTTTTTTCTTCCAGATGGACCAGCTTTTAGGAAATGTGATTGAAATGTGGGTTGATCGATTGGACAACATTACGCAGCCTGAAAGGAAGAAGCTTTCAGCCTTGGCTTTGCTTTCACTTCTGCCTTCTGATAACAGGTAAAGAATGGCAGGTCCGTTCTCCTTTTCTTTTCTTTCTTTCACACACACACATGGATATATATGCACATATATATATAATATATTTATGTTTATGATCATTTTGCCTGTGTATGTGTCTGTGCATCATGTGTGTGAGATACTCTTTGGAGGCCAGAAGAGGGTGTGGGTTCTAGGAACCCAGGTCCTCTGGAAGAGCAGCCTGTGCTATTAAACACTGAGCCATTTTTCCAACCTAAAGCTGGTTTCTTTTAAAACATAGTTTGGTGTGGTCTGTTATACTTATAATCCCAGCATTCTGGAGGCTAAGGCAGCCAGGGCTATAGCAAGAATACCATAAAGGAAAAAAAGAGTAAATAATAAAATAATTATTCAGGTGTCTTTGAGTGTCCAAGATGCATGCTTGCTGAGCCCAAAGTTGAGTGTTAAGCGCAGATGGCAAGTTCTCAGGGGTTTTTTGTTTGTTTGTTTATGTTTTGTTTTTGTTTTTTGGCTATCTTCACTGTTGAAGCAATTCTACAAGAAACCCCCACTCCCATATTTAGTTTGAATTTTTAAAGTCATAAAAGCAGTTCTGTAGACTTGATAATGTATGAGAAAGATGATTTTAATATCCTAGATCTTTATAGTTTAGGGAATTTCTAAAGAATCATTGCCTAATAATGAATTAATGGCATGAGTGCACTGTTTTGTTTTTGGTTTTTTTTGCAGTTGTTCAGTACAACTTCCTGTGTCCCTTCTATTTTAACAGTTTCATAGCTAAAATAATTTTCAAATTCTGGATGTTCAGTTTGAATTTCTCTCTTTTTAAAAGTCTTTATTATTTACACATAGAGAGTAATATTACTCTCAGCTGATTATTTTTAATGAAAATAATCTCTGGGCTTATTTACATATACTTTCTTTTAATGCTTTCAAAATAAATTTATTTAAAAGGCATAGGATAAACTAAAACTATATCTTGTAGAAATAAATAATAGATGTCTTCTGGTGTTTGCTTTCTAAATTGGTCATCCATTTTTGAACTTCAGAAATATTTAATACAGATATTTTTAAGAGCTTCACACAGACGTGTTTTTTGAGATGATGAAGTGCTTTAAAAATCTGAATTTTGGGGCTGGAGAGATGGCTCAGAGGTTAAGAGTACTGGTTGCTCTTCCAGAGGTCCTGAGTTTAATTCCCAGCAACCACATGGTGGCTCATAGCCATTCATAATGAGACCTGATGCCCTCTTCTGGCCTGCAGACATACATGCAGGCAGAACACTGTATACATAATAAATAAATCATTAAAAAAAAAAAGAAGAATTTGAATTTCCACCGGGCAGTGGTGGTGCAAGCCCTGCACTCAGGAGGAGGCAGAAGCAGCGGATCTCTGTGGGTTCGAGGCCAGCTTGGTCTACAGGAGCTAGTTTTCAGGACAGGCTCAAAAACTACTGACAAACCCTGTCCAAAATAAAAAAAAAGTAAGGTAGTTGAGTGATATCAACTGGTATTAGTAAAGCCACAAAATGTGTGCGTATGTGTTTCGCTTTCTTAGAAAATGTTTTATAATCAGATTTTCTGAAAATGAGATTTACTATGCTTTGATTGGGCATACTTTTAACTATACTTTTCGCAAAAATAGTGTATGCAGTGTTTTATTTGGGAATTCAATTTTATGAATTTTCCAAGTCATATATTTTTATAAACTTCTTAAAGCTTTTGTTATTTTTTTTTTTTTTTTACTTTTTTCCCTTCATATATTCATTTGTTTGAAGGCAATGTCTGACTGTGTTGCACTGGCTGGCCTCAAACTCAGTGTATGGACCAGGCTGCCATTGATCCTCCACTTCCTCCTCTTGCCTCCTGCAATTCCAAGTGTATGACACCACCCCCGGATGTTTGAGTGATTTTTTTAATACATTAGACTGTTGTTTTCTTTTTAAATCGTTGCTGCCTTTTAATCCATGACTGTCCTATCAGCAGCTGCAACTCCATGGTAACCGCAGCATGAGGGAATTCTGTTCTCTTAGGCACCGAATCTTTGGAAGCTACTAAGGGAGTTTAATCTTAATCTCTGTCCCTCTAAAGAACTCAAGATTCAAATGTTGAGGTGAAATTCTGCTCCTCAGAGAGGCCAAAGAGCAGGTAGCTCACCTAGTTCACCTTTTCTCCCTCATGCATGCTCCAGAGGCCCCTGTGCTTCTCCTCATCCCTCCTTAACAATCTTTTTCTACCTGGCTCCTCCCTGCCACTTTCTGTCAAATAGTTGCTGACTCAGCCTTCTGACTGCAGGTGAATTTTATTTAATTAACACATTTATTTTATTAAACACATCTTTGTATCATTAAACAAATGTTCCAGAGCATAGACAAAAGTAATACACTTTAAAATATAATATTCTACAGCATTAGACTAGTATTTTTAGTTAAAAAAGTAGGTTCCAAAGAGCAATATTTTGTTGTCTAATTAAGAAAAAGGCAACAAAGATAGGTGCTTTATAAAAAAAAAGCAGGCTCTGATGGGCTCACAGGGTAGGAGGCTAGAAGTTCAAAATCTTGTAGACTCTCCTCTTTCTGTCTCCTGCCTTATGACTTATGATTTGACTGACCTCATTGTTCCTAAGTGAATAATTGGCATAATAGACTTAAATTTTCATCTTTAAAAAATGCATTTATTAGCCGGGCGGTGGTGGCGCACGCCTTTAATCCCAGCACTCGGGAGGCAGAGGCAGGCGGATCTCTGTGAGTTCGAGGCCAGCCTGGTCTACAAGAGCTAGTTCCAGGACAGGAACCAAAAGCTATGGAGAAACCCTGTCTCAAAAATCCAAAAATAAACAAATAAATAAAAAAGATAAAAAATGAGTTTATTTTTGTTTTAAATTTACTACGGATGTAAGGCCATTTTCATGCAAGTATATAATGTTCTTGAAGATGTTGCTTCATTTTCATCTTTTGGAGTAAAATGAGTCTTTTGTAGTATTTTATTCATAAATCCATTTTTTTGTTTTGTTTTTCGAGACAGGGTTTCTCTGTAGCTTTGGAGCCTGGCCTGGAACTCCCTTTGTAGACCAGGCTGGTCTCGAACTCCCAGAGATCCGCCTGCCTCTGCCTCCCGAGTGCTGGG
This sequence comes from Microtus pennsylvanicus, assembly GCF_037038515.1. Lineage (NCBI taxonomy): Eukaryota > Metazoa > Chordata > Mammalia > Rodentia > Cricetidae > Microtus > Microtus pennsylvanicus. The sequence continues at coordinate 44,459,862 of NC_134584.1, forward strand.
ATTAAAGGCGTGCGCCACCACCGTAAGTGTAAGAGAAAGATTTTGAGGCAAGAATCTCTCTCTCTTTCTCTTCTTTTCTTTCTGTCCTTGGGGCTGAAATCCTGGCCCTCAAACATGCTGGATATTCTACACTGATCTAAGCATCCAGCTCCTTCAGCTTGTTCTTTCTAGCAGCTTAATCTCATGGGAACTAATTGGTGTCCCCAATAAAAAACTACATTTATGTCTTCCACGGGTAGTGTCCCTTGTGGTCTTATCACCTTCCCTAGATGCCATCTGCCTCTAGACATCATTTTATGGAGACCTTTTCACTCTTGGTAGTGGAAGCATGTTTTAATATGTTCTGCTGAGCTATTCCTTCCTTGAGGAGCTTACCTGATACAAAGACTTCTGACGTATAGTTGATTGATTGTTTTGTACTGATTGACTCTTTTGAATGCCATGAAAATCATTTGTAAACATATATACTTTGGTGCATCCTTCCTGTATATTAATTGTGTTAAGCAGTTCATGGTAAGGAGCTAGTGGAAATTTCTTGTTTACATTAATGTTACTGTTTATGCTGCTATATTTGGGTTCAGAATGGAAAATACATAGATTTAATGCTCATTTTTTAAAATAAGTATTCTACCAAAAGAAACATGTTTAAATTATTGAGTGCATAGTATTATTTTTGCATCACCAAACTTTCTGCTGCCTGGCGATGTCATTTTCAAAGGGACATTGAAATACTCCGTGCCTGTGCAAGCAAACAGTAATGTTGGATTTGGTATTTATAAAGGCACTATGTATTCTATTAGGTTTTTAATAAATTAATTGTTTTTTTTTTGGCCCAGTGTGTGTGCCACGGCAGGTGCGTAGATATGAGAGGACAGCTTGGAAATTGGTTTCTCTTCTTCAACAGTATGGGTCCTGTGAACTGAATGTCGGCTTTGGTGGCAGATGCCTCTACCTGCTCTGCCATCTTCCTGCCCCTGGTTTATTGGTTTTTCTGTCTAGCTGAATTTCATTCAGTTTGTGCAGACACCGATAGAGTTGTTTTCTTTCAGTGTACATTTTGTTTAAAGTTTTAACTTAGGGACTGTATTCGTAAGGAATTTTCTATAAAGGACATGTTGCTATTTGGAAGAAAAATTAAAAATTATAATGCTGTACTAACTTAAGAACACATTTCTTTTGGTAGAATTCAATAATTTTATGTAATTTCAAAAAGGCTATTTGTCGTTACTGAAAGCGAATTGACTAAACTAGTGGCGCTCTTCACCCCTGAAATTCATAGTTAAGGCAGCACAGAGAAACCACTGAAGTGGACAGGTAACAGAGGAGAGGGGAACTAATGTGTTCTGATCTTGTGTTTCTCCTACTTCTTTATTCTGAATTTAATAGACTTGTCCTGTAATTCTTTCCTACTTGATCTGTGAGATTTAATTGAAAATAGAGTGTATAGTGCTCCCTGTTACTTTGTATTTTACTGATAATACTAAAAAAAATCGTTAAAAGCCAGAAATCAATGACTAAACAATATATAAAAATTTCATTCAACTCTATAAGTCTATTTTATTTATTTACTTGTGTAAGGGGATATGTGTGTGTTTTATATAGCATATACATTAAGGTCACAAGACAGTTTTGAGAGTTGGTTCTCTCTTTTCACTTCAAGTCGGAGTTTCTTTTTTTTCCCTGACATGCTGTATACTTCAAGTTAGCTGGCTTGAAAAATTCTAGATGATTCTCTAGTTTCCATCTCCCATCTCTCTATGGAAGTACTGAGATTAGGGATGGATACACTGTGCCTGGCTTTTTTTTTTCCCCCCCATGGATTCCGGAAACCAGCTCAAGTTATGAGGCTAGTATGCCAAGCACTTTCATTTGCTGAGTTGTCTGGCTGACCCCTAAATCTTCATTTAAATAAAAATTTTATTAGATTCAGATTCCATTTTAAAACTAAAGTATTTAAATGAATTCACACATTTATAGAGTATGAAAAGTAATTACTCTTCCCAGCTCTGTGTGTGCATACCTGTTTGTGTACCTGTGTACATGTATGAAAACCAGAGTTCAGCTGTGGACTTGTTTCTCAGTCTCTCCACTAGCCCTGTAGAGTTCAGCTGTGGACTTGTTTCTCAGTCTCTCCACTAGCCCTGTAGAGTTCAGCTGTGGACTTGTTTGTCAGTCTCTCCACTAGCCCTGTAGAGTTCAGCTGTGGACTTGTTTGTCAGTCTCTCCACTAGCCCTGTAGAGTTCAGCTGTGGACTTGTTTCTCAGTCTCTCCACTAGCCCTGCAGAGTTCAGCTGTGGACTTGTTTCTCAGTCTCTCCACTAGCCCTGTAGAGTTCAGCTGTGGACTTGTTTCTCAGTCTCTCCACTAGCCCTGTAGAGTTCAGCTGTGGACTTGTTTGTCAGTCTCTCCACTAGCCCTGTAGAGTTCAGCTGTGGACTTGTTTGTCAGTCTCTCCACTAGCCCTGTAGAGTTCAGCTGTGGACTTGTTTCTCAGTCTCTCCACTAGCCCTGTAGAGTTCAGCTGTGGACTTGTTTCTCAGTCTCTCCACTAGCCCTGTAGAGTTCAGCTGTGGACTTGTTTGTCAGTCTCTCCACTAGCCCTGTAGAGTTCAGCTGTGGACTTGTTTGTCAGTCTCTCCACTAGCCCTGTAGATGACTCATTCAGGAGGATGGGAGGCCAGCACGCCTCAGGGATTACCTCCTGTCCCTGCCTTACTAATACCAGGATTGTAGGTAATGCAGCCACACTCAGCTTTTCTACATGCGTGCTAGTGATCCCAACGCAGGTCATAATGCTTGCATGGTGAGCATTTTACCTACTCTTCTCCCAGTCTCTTCTCCCTAGCTCTTTATGCAAAGATAAACTTCTATTAATAGTTTGGTAAGGAACTTTATCTTATCCCCCAACCCCAGGGCTTATGCCTTAATATCTAATTGATAGTAGTCTGTGCATATTTTTTTTTTCAGTAACAGAAAATCTCAGCAGATAATGTATCAATACTTTGTATTCTTCTAAATTCTTGGTTGATTTTATGTACTGTTTTTAAGTGAATAAATCTTCAATAAGTGTTTGAAAATAAAAATGTTAATGCATTTAAACATTCTTGATGTGGTGGCACATGCCTTTAATCCCAGGCTCCGGAGGCAGGGGCAGGCAACTCTCTATGAGTTCAAGGCAAGCCATAGAGAGTTTAGGCTGGCCAAGGCTATATATTGAGACCCTGTTGAAAAACAAATAAAAAAAGAAGACAATCATATTATTTTATATACTTTTATTTCATTGTGCTTTTTGTTATGTAGTAATTTGTGTTGTTGAGCTGAAAATATCTCTGTCAGTAATGTGCTTGCTTGCCTTGCAAGTGTGAGACCCTGAGTTCAGATCCCAAACATCCATCTTAAAAATCCAGGTGTAGCCGGGCGGTGGTGGCGCACGCCTTTAATCCCAGCACTCGGGAGGCAGAGGCAGGCGGATCTCTGGGAGTTCGAGGCCAGCCTGGTCTACAAGAGCTAGTTCCAGGACAGGAACCAAAAGCTACAGAGAAACCCTGTCTCGAAAAATCAAAAAAAAAAAAAAAATCCAGGTGTGGTGGTGCGGCCTGTCCTCCTATCTCTGAGAAGTGGAGTTTATCTCAGGAGCTCAGTGAGCCCCAGGTTCAGTATGAGAACCTGGCTTAAAAGGTAGGTTGGAGAATAAAAGAGGAGGGCACTGATGTCAATTTCTGGCCTTCCTACACAATGCAGTGTATGCATGCATATGCATACACACACGACGTGTTGTTGATAACTAAAGACTTCTTATTTATATTTTGAATACCTCAAGTTTTCAAGCATCTGGCTTTAAAAATATCTTTCAAGTTGTAGGAGTTATTTAGGCATATATTAGGAAAACTGAATGCATTCTGGAAAAAAAAATAAGTCCCTGAGATTTCCTTTTAACAATACTTTTGAAGCACAGATAAACTTACTTCCTGTCTCTCAGTTTCCTGTATCCATGGCAACCCCGTTTTACACACTGACTGTAGAGGAACCAGTGTGAAGAGTGGCGTTTCCTGAGCAAGCTGTGACTTTAAAATTCAAAAGAGGTGGTGCAGTGAAGGTCAGCAGTGGCCCAGAAAGAAACTGAGCTAAAGAACGGCGCTCTTCAAAGTTAAAACAAAAGTCTTTGCTTAAGAAAGACAAGTGGTGATATGATTTTCTTTTTCTTGGTAAGATTATTTAAGTACAGACTTGTAGCTGAAATGAATTTTGTGGAATATTATAGCTTGATTTTTATACAGTGTTCATATTTTCATACAGTTGGTCTTTGCTGTTAGGTTTTATGTAGATTACGGGGCATGTATTCCAAACCTCTGTTTCATATCATCTGTTGTAGCTGATTGTAATAGTTAATTATTGCAAGCATTTTTCAGTTTATGGAGTTTGAATTATCTTTGCTAAAGAGTGGGTTTCATTGCAGTGCTTGCATTCTATTCCAAATGTTCTTTGTAGAATACTTTCACTCATAGTCTGAGTTAACCTGTGTTCTTAGCTAACCCTAGTTTAAATAGATTACTGAAGTTTGAGTATTTTGATACTTTTGTTTTAAAACCTTGATAATTTAAAGTTTTGTCTTTGGAGTTAATTCTGATATGAAAAAAGATACTAGGTTTGCTTACATATGTATATCATTTTCTCTGCTTTGCCTACATTTCTTTCTGGTTGTTACCTGCTTTTTTGTATTGTTATTGTATAAAGGATTACTAGGGTGTGTGTTTCCTTACCATCTCTTCTTGAGAGAGAGAGAAGCACAGGCCTTTCATACTCCTTAAAACTTTACTGAAAGTACAGTTTTTCTGAAACTTATTGGGGATAATGTCTCATATAAGTGAAAGTGAACTTATAGTACTTAATTCTTTTGCAACATTGTATTTGGATAACTCTAATATTGTGCATGAATATCTAAAAGGCTTTGTTAGGTCATTTATATGTTCTGTCTCTAAACAGTTTTATAAAATGTTTAGAGCCTGAAATATTTAAGGGACTGTCAGATCCTCATTGAATTATATTTATAGTCTAATTGTGTGTTTTTTGTTCCAAGAAGATTGCTTAATGATCTGGTTTATCTCAGTATCTACGTCTATAGAGGTCTTGCTTCACTGTGCTCAGCAGTGGTACAGAGGTTCCCAGATTCTTGATTCTTTGAACAACAAAAATTAAGAATGTCGATCTCAGAGTTTTAGTATCTTGTATTCCTTGATTATTTGTATCTAGAAAGTAATAATTTAACAAAAGTACCATTAAATGCACTTACAAATCTTGAGACTGTCTTATCTTGCTGACCTATTGAAAAATGATAGTTCTTTGCATTTAAAAGAGTTATCCATGTAAAGTATCCCCCCAAAGCATGTAAGGATTATATTGTTAGTAGGGATGGATTTAGTAAAATTAATAGTCTTAAGCATTTAATCTTAACTGGTAACTATTTAGAAAATTTGGACATGATGCATTTAACTTGTTAAGGAAATTATTTTAAGTTAGAAACAATTGAAACATTGATAATGATACATTTAAAATATGGGAGCACCTTTGAAGATCCTTAATCTGTCATTTAATAATCTTACAGAATTACATCCAAGGGTCCCTAAGCCATTATCTTCATTGATTCATCTTCAGGGAAATTCCAATTTTGTGAACGCAAACTTTTGGGTCTTCAAGACTGGCTAGCCTCTTCAGCCATTGCTGTAAACATCTGTTGTCAGAATCCCCTATCTATGTGGGGCACAGCATTATGTTATATTAAATGGACTGACATTACAAATTGCACTTTACCTTCGACAAATATATCCAGAGCTTGGGCTGTAAAATCTCTTCATATTCATCACGAGACCACTGCACTAATGATGGCCTGGCATACAGTAACTGCAAGTGGAAATGATTTGGAAAACACTGTGACCGAGAGCATTACCGTCTGGGAGCGGATCCGTGCTTCATCTGCCACCAGGTTTTTTCAAGAGAATACATTTGGTAATGCATTAGAGACGACCACAGTTTTACCTGTGCAAATACAGCTTACTCCTGTTAACTTGAACTTGGAAAAAACCAGTGCTCTACCAACTGATGCCTCTTCTGTGTCAGGAAAAATATCTCTAATTTGTACCCAAGAAGTTGAGAAGTTGAATGAGGCATTTGACATTTTGCTAGCTTTTTTCATCTTAGCTTGTGTTTTAATCTTTTTTTTGATCTACAAAGTTATTCAGTTTAAACAAAAGTTAAAGGCTCTAGAAAACTCAGTGGAAAATAGACTTGAGTATTACAGCTTTTATCAATCAGCAAGGTATAATGTACCTACCTCAATGTGTAATACCTCCCCAAATTCTTTGGAAAGTCCTGGCTTGCAGCAGATTGAACTTAAACAAATTGTTCCTGATAACGAGGCACAGGTCATTCTCTTTGAACATTCTGCTTTATAACTCAACTAAATATTGACTGTAAAAAGCCCTGTAGTGCCATGTGGACATAAAGTTCAACCCTTCCTATAGATTTATATACATTACTTGGAAACATAATAAATTATGTGATGTTAGAATTATTAAAATGCTTATTGGTAATTTGAATAAAGTGTATTTATTCTGCATATATTTTCTTTGATATTGTAACAGGATAAGCAGCTAACTTTCTGGGTACTGAGCATCATGTTAAATGCATCATATGTCACAAATAATGTTTATTTCTTAAGTCTTATAAGATTGTAATGTCTTATTTAAATTATACAAGAGGAAAAATAGGAAGAGAGAGCTCAAGTAATTTTCCAGAATTCTCATGTCTTATGACATGTTGTAAGTCTTTTTTACTTGAGTTGAAGTTTTTAATTTTATGCTTTGTTGCTGCCTAGACACTAGGAGTATAATTTTGAAAAATTAGTTATGATTCCTATTCTTAGTAAAACTTGAATCTAGAAGAAGACGCATGATTGCTATGCAGTATGCTAAGTGCTGTTCTCGATAGCACTTTTGTGTGTATGTGATGACAAAGCATAACTTTATGAAAAATAAAAGAGACACTAAAACTATCATTCTGGGCGTAGTAGCACACACGTCTCGATGCCCAAGCAGCAGAAGCAGGCAGCTTTCTGTGAATTCTAGGCTGGCTAGGGATGCACTGTAAGGGTCATGTGTCAAAACCAAAACTGAACAACGACAACAACAAAAATCCTTTTATCATAAAACATCGAGATTAACCCAGTGAAGAAAGCGGTGAGAGAGGTTACCATGTAGAGCAAGAAAGAATACTGTTTTCCATGACCAAAATTCAGTATACTTAGAGTTGCTTAGGTAGTAAGAGGTTTGCAGTAGAAGAGAGATCGATGGATTAAAGCTGTTATAATTTCATGCTTTATTCTGAGGGCCACCAGGAGCCCTTGAGGAATTTAAGTGGTGGAGAGACAATATGGGATTAGACTTGTTGTAGAAAAAGTTGACTCTTTATGGAGGGAACAGAATTAACTGGATAAGAAGTAGAACCATTAACCCAGGTGGACATGCTGGAGGCCTGTGCCAATGTAGTGGGTAGGATGGATCAGGAACTATTCTGGAAGTCAAAAGACCTGCTTTCGTGATTGATTGAGGTGTGGCAGGTAAAGGAGAAATAAGAAAAAATGTTCTGCTTTGCCATAGGCAATTCTGTGCCACAGTCTGGGAGGTGAGTGGGTCAACATGATTCAGTTTTGAATTATAGAATTTGAGATTCATGTATATTTGATGTCCATGTTTAAATACCTGGCAAGTAGATGTTCAGGATAAGGTTTGTCTAGTAAATCCATTTCAGTTTACCATATAACACATTCAAAGTAAACATTTGCTACCAAAATTACAAGCACTTAGGCCATAATTTTGCAAAACAGGTAAGCAAGGAAGATTAGAACTTTAGCTTTTAGACTCTTTAATATAGACATTTATTAATAAATCAAGTAATGCAGTGCTTTTCTATATTAGTACACATTTGTAGTTTTGTACCACTCTGTATAATATTAAAAAAATATGTGTGTCCTTCTTCTTGACCCAAGTTTTATATTTTTTAAAATTAATTCATTAAAAATGAATATTAGCCGTGTGGTAGTATTCTAAAGCATTCTGGATGTTTAACCAAGTAATAATTTTAACTTCTTTTATAACATGGGGATACTTATAAGAAGTATTATTGTGTAATGCCTTACTATGGGTTCTCAATCTCAGACCCGTCTAGGTGTCTGCTTATCCCTGCCCTGTTTCTACCACTCTCTCTCAGATTGAGTGGGTGTGGAACAAGCTTGTTAGTTTTCAAGGTTTGTTTTGAGACAGGGTCTTACTGTGTAGACCAGGCTGGCAAAGTGTTGAGATTAAAGATGTGTGCCAACATGCCTGTCTAGTTATCAGTTTTAACAAGTTTGCTGATAACTGCTGGTTGGGAAACCGTGTGTTGAGAACCACTGCATAAAGATATTTGAGGAGTTGAAGATGCATTAGAAAGTGATAACAGAGCTGGGAGGTGGCTCGGGGTGAAAGTGCTTGCTTTGCAAGCATAAGGGCCTGGGTTTGAATCCTTTGACCTTGTAAAAGCATCAGTGTGTGTAATTCCTGAGCTCTTGTGGAAGATGGGAAGCATAGACACAGTAAACCCTGCAGGTTTCTAGGGTTGCTAGCCTGGTACAAGTAGTGGAAAATAACCAAAGAGATTCTGTCTCAAACAAGGTGGATGGTCAGGATGGATGACTCGGGTTGTCCTTCTTCCTCTGCATGTAAGACACGCATTCACTTATAAAAGATGATAATAGTAATTTCTTCTGCACTCACTCCTGAGTTCTCACTGTTAGGTCCTTTTTGCCTAACTTGTGATTTCAGGGTGGGGGATGATTATAGTAAAAAACAAACAAAACTCTTTATTTTCTTACATTCTTTGTGACTGAAATGAAGGGTTTTTTTGGGGGGGAGGAACTGGAGCATTTTTATTAATGCTTGCTCTTTTTGTTAAGTCCTCCAGATTCCTAGTATTCCCATTGTTTTCATTTCATAGCTAATAGTACATTTAATGGAAGGAAAAATAAATAGTGCCGCAGTATGTGTAGTAAATAGTAAGAGTTTCTTCATGTCCCCCAAACTGGAACCCTGTCTGTCTTAAAGACATTTGACAGAAATAGAATTGTATGTTTGCAGTTTAGAAAAATCTGTATGATGGGGCTTTTACTTTGATCTTAAAAGACTTCAGTGGTATGATATATATATATATATATATATATATATATATATATATATTACGTAGCTTATATTGTGATTTAGCAATCTACAAATGAAACTGTAATTGAGCACATAGGTTTGACGTTGCATTCATTTTGTGCTTTGTCAGCAGATGCGTCCTTTAAAATTATTACTCAACTTACTTTTTGATCTCTTGGCATTTTAGTTTTAAAAATAGGAGATAATTGAAGTAATATGTGTAGTAAGTTTTTACAACAGTTTCTTTGTTCTTTGTTTTGAGTAACTTTTTAAATAAAGCTTACTTTGTCCCTTTTTAATGTATCTGTATTTCCTGACCGTTATTTGTAAGTTCTAGCCTCTACCATTTATTAAATTTCTTGATTAGAGTACTCAGGAATGGACAGGCTCCAATTTACAATAATTACATTTCAGGAGGACATTTGTAAAACTGAACACAGTTTTCCATTGAATGTTTAATCAGTGGTTAAAGGTCCAGGGCCATTTCATGGAAGTCTTTTTCTCTGGTAACTAGGCTGCCATTTATTTACAGCATAAATTATAAAGTTGTGTAACATAGCTGGTTTGTAGAATTTCAGAGCCTTTCGGAATAACTGGAAAGCCCTAGAACTTTTCTCGCAGTGTAATAATAGAGACATTTTGCTACAAGTGAGGATGTCTGTGATACCAGACAGAAGATACCTGGTCACTTTAGCACCAGGTGACCAGGAAATAGAGAATGCCACATAAGATGGAGGAGAGACCAGGGTGAAGATCAAGGAACCTCTTAGTCTTTCGCAACTGAAAGATTGCCAGCGTTTTGATAGCCAGAGGCTAAGTGACGGGCAGTTTAGGTAGACATTGTGAGAGAGTGAAGAAATTCTGTGAAACAGGCATCCAGGAAAGAGATGTCTGGATCGCTTTTTGTTACCGGCTTTTCATTCGTAGGTGGTTTTGTGTTTTCTCATGTATAAAGTTCCAGGATTTCTATTAATTAGTCCACTGTGTGGGTGCGAATATGTAGTTATACCATCTGTTTCTCTGTGTGTGTGTGTATGTGCACGTGCACACGTGCATGCGCCCCTGTGTGAGTGTGTAAGTGCCCTTGGAGGCCAGAAGATGGCTATGGAATGTGATGGCGAGTTGAGCTTTGGAAGGGTGAATGACGAGAAAGAGTAGAACTGGTTCACTGCTGGGATAGAACTTGTCTTTATTCATGGAGGAAAATTTAGGGGAGCCTGCCCTTACTTTTCCCCTTTGTTTTTACTTTGAGAGGCATCCCATAGTGTAGATGTCTCGAGTCTGAGACGCCTGTGAGGTTGCCAAGAGCAGATGGGAGAGGATGTGGATGCAGTTAAGATGCCATGCTGGGAGTGGGGAGGAGGAATCCTGCCAGGGAGCCTGCTTGCAGTAGACATAGATAATAGGTGGCCTTTTTGGCTAGAATATACATGCAAGAAGTAATCAAATTTTTGTTTGTATAAAGTTGTTAGTTAATTGCATAGTTTCTTTTCTTTTTAAAGACTTAATCTTTTTAAAGTCTTATTCTGTTGCCCTGGCTCCCCTGGAACCAACCATATGTAGACCAAGCTAACTGGCACACACAGATGTGTGGCCTCTGCTTCCAAAGTGCTGGAATCAAAGGCTTTCTCCACTCTGCGTGTCTGCCATATAAATATTTTTTTTTTAGATTTATTTATTTATTATGTATACAACATTCTGCCTTGATGTATGCCCACACGCCAGAAGAGGGCACCAGATCTCATTACAGATGGTTGTGAGCCACCATGTGGTTGCTGGGAATTGAACTCAGGACCTCTGGAAGCTCAGCCAGTGCTCTTAACCTCTGAGCCATCTCTCCAGCCCCATATAAATATTTTTAAATAATTTAAAAATACAGGCTAGAAAGATGGCTCGGTGATCAAGAGCACTTGCTCCTCTTGTAGAGGGACCTGAGTGTGGTTCTAGTGCCTAAATGATGGCTCACAGACATTTATAACACCAGTTTCAGGAGATCCAACATTCTCTTCTGATTTCTGAGGGTACCAGGTATGCCCATGGTACACCTACATAGACACAGACAAAACACTCATACACATAAAGGCTTTAAAAACAATACCTTAGAGAAATAGTTTTCCTCTTATTTCAAATTATAATTTTATCTCTTTCTTGCAAATTTTTTTAAATATCGAGATTACTAGTTTTTGCTTAATTTTTTTCTTTTTTCTTTTTGAGAATTTGGTGCAATGTATTTCAATGTATCTTGGTCATATTTACCAATCCATCTCACCAACTGTGTCTTTTCTTTTTTTGCCATCGAGCCTCATTTGTGTAATTTTGTTTTGTGAACTTTGCTGCTATCTTGTGTTTTATTGGCAGGTAGCTACTTACCAATTGTTGTTATCAGTGCCCTCATCATTAATAGTCAGAGTTGCCTTTTAATATGGAACACTAACTGGACCTGGTGTTAATTGCAGCATTGGGGAGGAAGAGGCAGGTGGTCTACATAGTGAGTTTCAGAACAGCAAGAGCTACATACATAATGAGACCAGGTCCAAGTGTGTGTGCGTGTGTGCGTGCGTGCGTGCGTGCGTGCGTGCGTGCGTGCGTGTGTGTGTGCGTGTGTGTGTGTGTTTAACACTTTTCTAGAGCACATTATCCTCATTTTGCCTGAACTGTATGACATATGGGACTTCTTCGGGCTTTATTCCTGAATACAAGTACCTTTTCATGCAACTTTAATAATGTTACTACAGATGCCTTTTTATTATTTTATGTGTATGGGTGTTTTGTCTGTGTACCACTATATCCTGTGCCTGTTGGATCCCCTCTAACTGGAGTTACATAGACTGCTGTGAGCCACCCTGTGGATGGCTTTTGGCTTTTCAGTACCAAACCATTCTCCAGCACTGACAATTGACTTTTTAAATTTGTTCTAGGGTATATCTTTTGATTGCCTTGTAATTACTTATGATATAGTTTTGCTTTAAACAATTTTCAGCATTAACAATGGTGAGATCTTAGCCTGATCCCATGATTACTAATCTCTGTTACGTTTCTTTATATTCCCTCTTTTAAGGAAACCAAGGTTGGAGATGGAACTCAGTTAGTAGACTACTTACCTAGCATGCATGAAACCCTAGATTTGATTTTCTGTACCACAAAAATCAGGTATGGTGTAGGTAGGGGAGACAGGAAGATCACAAGTTTGAGGTCTCTCCCTTTATACTGAGCGAGTTTGGTACCAGCTTGGGTTATGTGTGACTTGTATTAGACATTGGTCATTTCATTTTCATGCATAACCTTAGTATGTCCTACATAAACTTAGTATATCCTTGCTGGGCATTGTTTTCTTTTCATGCATAATCTTTCTCTGCAGAATCTCAAAGGACAGGAAATTCTGTTAGAAGGCTAAGATACAGCATGTGGTGGTTTGCATGAGAATGGCACCCATAACTCATATATTTGAATGGTTGGCCCCCAGGTAGCAGACCTGTTTGGGAAGGATTAGGAGGTGTGGTCTTGCTGGAGGAGGTGTGTGATGTAATGACTGTGAGACTGCAGATGACTCAGTGCGATTCCCAGTTAGCTCTCTGCCTCCTGGTTGCAGTTCTAGTGTGTGTTCACAGCTGCTCCTGCTTCCGTGCCTTTCTTCTACCATTATGTACCATAATGCTCTGGTACCCTAAGCCCAATTAAAATGCTTCTTTTATAAGTTGCCACTGTCATAGTTTTTTATCTCAGTGTGGTAGCTTGAAAGACTCCAAGAGGAGTGGCACTACCAGGATATTTGACCTTGTTGGAGTGGGTGTAGTCTTGTTGGAGGAAGTATGTTGCACTGTGAAGGTAGGCTTTGAGGTCTCTGGTGTGTTCAAGCTGCGCCCAGCAAGCCCAACTACTTCCTGTTGCCTGTGATTCAAGATGTAAGAACTCTCGGCTATCTCTCCAGCACCACGTCTGTCTGCATGCCACCACCCAAATTAAATGTATTCCTTTATAAGAATGTCTGTGGTCATGGTGTGCCTTTCACAGCAATAGAGAAACCCTTTTTAAGACACACAATAAAAGAAAAGTAACTAATACGCTAAATATTGATCATCTTTTTAAAAGTTGTATTACTTTTTTCTCTCTGTGTGTGTGTGTACCACCTGCAAGAGTCATTTTTCTGTTTGTACAGCACGAGTGCTGATGGCAAACTCAGGTCTTCAGTCATGTTGCTAAGTGCCTTTAACCACGGACCCGTCTCACTAGCACCATATCCACTTCAATCATGTTGCTAAGTGCCTTTAACCACGGACCCGTCTCACTAGCACCATATCCACTTCAGTCATGTTGCTAAGTGCCTTTAACCACGGACCCGTCTCACTAGCACCATATCCACTTCAGTCATGTTGCTAAGTGCCTTTAACCATGGACCCGTCTCACTAGCACCATATCCACTTCAGTCATGTTGCTAAGTGCCTTTAACCACGGACCCGTCTCACTAGCACCATATCCACTTCAGTCATGTTGCTAAGTGCCTTTAACCACGGACCCGTCTCACTAGCACCATATCCACTTCAGTCATGTTGCTAAGTGCCTTTAACCATGGACCCGTCTCACTAGCACCATATCCACTTCAATCATGTTGCTAAGTGCCTTTAACCACGGACCCGTCTCACTAGCACCATATCCACTGTCTTAATTATTTCTTTTAATGATAGAGGTGATGGCTTGAGGATGGCGCAGAAATTTTATGTGACTATGCAGTAACAACAAACAAAAACCTAGATAAATACTACACATGGAAAATCCTTTGTAAGATCATTGAGTTAACGAAAATAAGTTTGTTTTAAGGTAGTGAGTTGTGGGGCTGGATTGGACTGGTTGCTCAGTAATTAAGGCACTAACAGCTCTTCCAGAATACCTGGGTTCAATTTTCAGCAACCATATGATGGGTCACAACTGGCTGTAACTGCAGTTCCAGGGGATCCAACACCCTTTCCCAGCCTCCACAGGCACCAGGTTCACAAGTGATATACAGACATACATGCAAGAAAAGCATATCTCTACACATAAAAATAAATCTTTGTTTTTTAAAAAGAGTGAATTATTGGACTTTGAATTATGAATGTTTAGGTTTTCCTTGGCTGGCTTTCCCAGTTTAGGGGAGCTAAATGTTTTTCTATGCTTTCTCATGACCATGCAGAGAATTACTATATAGAAAGGATTGTTTCCATTTAGGGGACAAAAATATTTACAGTCTAAATTCTGTAAAAGTATCTAAACAGTGTAAACTTCAATGCTGTCATAGTTCATGCTGTGGGGATTCTGGGATAAGACTGATGACTCTTTGGATATATGGATGCCAGGAACTGAGGTGAAGCCTTAACCCAAACATTCTAGACTCTTTGGGTATAGGAGTGCCAGGGGCTGGGGTGACACTTTCACCCAAACATCCCAGACTCTTTGGGTATATGGATGCCAGGGGCTGGGTAAAGCCTTAACCCAAACAGACACTACATGGTTTTTTTTTTCCCCTTGCAATTCAGAAAGACATTTTTGTCAGCACTTTTGGGCCCTTAGTTATAAAATTAACACAAGACTATTGAAAAAAAAAGTAAAATCGGTGTGTATATGAGAGAGGAGAGAGTGAGAGAGAGAAAGAGAGAGAGAGAGAACGAATGAATGTATATAAAATTGTATCTCTCTGTCATTCTCAGCTTTATTCCTATGAGACAAGCTTTTAACCCCAGGGCTTCTTCTATCTCAACCCTTAAAGCTAGGGCTACAGACAAACACGGCTGCATCTCCCTTTTACGTGCACGTTGAGGACTCACATTCAGGTCCTCATGCTAACATGGCAAGCTCTCTTAACACTGACTCCTCTCCTCAGCCTTCATTTATCTCACCTGATGCTCTCACTCATTAATATTTAAAGATGATAATGTTGCAAAAGAAAAACTCCTGATATGTGCAGTTGGAAAAATATTATCTTAAAGACATTTTGAGAGCTTTTTTTGTTTCAGTACTAAACTTATGTGTTCAAGAGTATTTGAAATTTTTTAAATATGCTATTAAAATTCCCTGATTAATCTGTTTTGTTTTGTTTTTTATTCTAGTGTTATCCAAGATAAATTCTGTGCAATTATAAATATCTCTGTGGAGGCCCTTCATGATGTCATGACAGAAGACCCTGAAACAAGAACGTACAAAGAGTAGGTGGATCGACTTAATTAATCACAATTAGATTTGGGGCTGATGAGTTTTAATTCATAATATCAAAAGTATAATTTTGTCTTTTATACAGTTTTTATTTAATTTTTTTAGACATAGTGTGATGTGTCCCAACATGACCATGAATTTGTATAGTGACATTGAACTTCTCTTTTTCCTTTCTTTCACTTCCCAAGTACTATAATTGTGTCCCCCTTCATACCTGCTTTATTTGTTACTGGGGTTGGATGTGTTGGTGAGTATGCTGTGAACTGAGCTATATCAACAGGATTACACAAAGTGTTTTATTTATTATATTTTTGCTTACAAAATTTATTTGATTTATTATATTGTGATAGTCCAAATTGAGCTCTTTCAATATAATAATCATCATTTTGTGACTTGGTAATAATTTGTTTTTTTTAAACTGAGCTCATAAGAGTTAATGGCTGCTGGGAATGAGGGAATTATTTTTCTGTAGGTGTGTAGTCACTGGGAAGTTACCTATGATTTAGTAGATGCTCACACATATGCAAGCAACTGCACTGAAAAGACATGAAAAAAGGAAGGGTTCCAAGGGAATTGAAAGGGGGTGGAGAGAGGAATAGGGCATAAATGTGATCAACATACTTTATATATATGTATAAAATTGCCAGAGAAGAAACTTAAAGTAATGTAAATAAATTCCAAATATGATTTAGCGTAAATTTCTTTTTAAGGATTTTTTTTAATAGGTTCCCTTTCAAGCTAATAATGAGGACAATGGTATGAGTTGCTTTGTATTTTTGTTGTTAAAACATCTTAAAATCATACCTTTGATTGTCTAGCTCTAAAAGGTAATAGTTAAAATTATGTTCTTCTGGTAGAAATTGTGGTTTTGTTTTGACAAAAATTTTGTTTTGGCAAAATTGTGTGAAGAATACTGAAGGATAGACAGACTTACTAGCACTTGTCTTCAGTCCTAGCATCAGCCTGGTTTACAGAGTCCAGGCCAGCCTAGTCTACATAATGAGACCCTGTCTCAAAAACAAAAATAAACAAACAAACATGATGGAGGAAGGTTGTTGGTTAATTAAATAAAGAAACTGCTTGGCCCTCATAGGTTAAAACATAGGTGGGTGGAGTAAACAGAACAGAATACTGGGAGGAAGAGGAAGTGAGCTCAGACTCCACAGCTCTGCTCTCTGGAGGAGAGGCCATGCTCCCCTCTCCCGGGCAGACGCACAAGCCGCCAGATCAGACATGCTGAATCTTTCCTGGTAAGACCGGCGGTACACGGTTTATTAGAGATGGGTTGATCAGGATATCAGAATTAGCCAGTAAGGGCTAGAGCTAATGGGCCAAGCAGTGTTTAAAAGAATACAGTGTCCGTGTAATTATTTCAGGGCATAAGCTAGCAGGCGGCCGGGGTGCTGGGGACGCAGCCCCGCCGCTCTTACTACTACACAAACAGAATACTGATGGGGCTGGAAAGGCGACTCCAAATACTAAAGATCACTTCTTGCTCCTCTAAAGGACCTAGGCTCAGTTTCTAGCATCCACATAACTGTTCACAACTGTCTTTAATCCAGTTCCAGGGGATCTAACAAACCCTTTGACTTCTGTGGGCATCATGCATACATGTGGTGCATATATGTACCTGCAGGCCAACTCATACATATAAAATGAAAATAAATAAGTCTTAAGAATACTGATAATCACCGGGCAGTGGTGGCACATGTTTTTAATCCCAGCACTTGGGAGGCAGGGGCAGATCTCTGTGAGTTTGAGACCAGCCTGGTCTACAAGAGCTGGTTTCAGGATAGGCTCCAAAGCTACAGAGAAATCCTGTCTTGCAAAAACAAAACAAAAATTAACCAAACAAACAAGAATACTGATACTCTTATTCATACATTTATTAGCTTGAATTTTTAAAATCATTTATGTTGTTCTGCGGGTAATATTTATTATATCTTTTTCTTCCTATTACATTAACAAAGATATTTAGCTATAGTGTTTAGCAAGACTTCATGAGATTGTAGGCTGCTTGACATATTAATACAGAGAACCTGATTTCTTTGCTCTTTACAAAGCCATTTATAGCCAATGAGAAAGATTTCCCTTTGAGTCATGTTTTGTTGAAAACACTGTAAGGAGATAAATTTGGATCTTATTAAACATAAAAATGCCTGATATATTATTTAACTTTTGAAGAATTACTATGAAATAGGAATATCCAGCTTTTTGTGACTACAAAACAGAAGTAACCACTCATGCATGAAGGGAATTTACCTTTAAAGTTAGCAGGAATTGTTACAATAAGACTTTAATATAACAGGACCATATGTTTATATACAGTGTAACATAATTTGGAAGTGATGGTGAAGTACTCAGGATATGTTCAGATATTTCTTGTCCAGTTTATTTTATATGACTTAAATATATGAAAATAAGAAATAATATATAAGACAAGAAAGTGCTTTTCCAATTTACATAGGTATTATGTGCATGCACACACACACGGAATAATATATAATAAGATAAAATTCTTCCTTATACCAATTTTAGCATAAAATAAAAAACTTTTGCTTTAGAAAGAAAACGACCTAATTAGGAAACTGTCATAGAAATACAAACTGATGGCTGGTGAGACGGCTCAGTGGGCTAAAAGTACGTGCTGTGCACACTTGACAGCCTGAGCCGAACCCTGGAATCCACAGTAGAAATGAAACAGTAAAATAAAATAAAAAATGAAATCTAAACAAAGAGAACCCAGACATGAGGGCTTGTGTTCCTGGGAGCCAGAATCCATCATTCACTGCTGTTTCCCTTCCCAGAATTACTGGGCGATTGTTTTTTCCCCGGGGTGGCATTTGTCATAGAGGAATGTTATAGAGACACAAGTTACCCCACTTGTGTGAGTTAGGCTTCTTAGTGTGGTCTGTGGTAAGTCTTCCTACTCTGTAATCTGTTCACACAGGATACAAGACACATTTAGACTTCCAGAAAAGTTCAAATGAAAAGCACCAAAGAGTCATTTTAGTGGCCTACTTACTTTCCAGTTTTTTCTTTATGTTAAATTGAACAGTTCATTGACAGGAAGCTAATCTTTCTGGTTCCGTTGGCATTTTAATTATAATGCCATTTGAGCGTGAATTAGAACAAAGGAAGAAAGTTGTTTTCTTCACTTGTGTAAGTAGTATACATATTAGAATTCTCTGCAGAAACAGTAAACAGAACTCTAAAAATATTTCTTTTAAGAAATTGACTCATCTGATCACAGAGCCTGATGCATCTCTGGTCTACAGTGGGAAACTAGACTTAGGAGACCTGGTAGTTTTTAGTTCTTGTCCATCCAGGTTAAAGGCAGAAAAATTTCACAAGTTTTAACTTAAAAGCAGATAGAGCATGAATTCTCTGACTCAACATTTTTCTGCATATTTGCTGAGTTGGCAAAGTCCCAACACATGTAGAGAGGACATTGGCTTTATCCAGCTCATGATTCAGAAACTGGTCCCATCTAAAAATAGCTTTTCTGCAAACCTAAAATATCTACCAATACCTGGGCTCCTGGTGTGGTAGTTTGAATGTAATTGGCCCCTCTAAGCCCATAGAGAGTGGCACTATGAGATGTGCCTTTGTTGGAGTAGGTGTGGTTTTGTTGGAGGAAGTGTTACTGTGGGGGTAGGTTTTGAGGTTTCCTATGTTCAAGCTATGCCCAGTGACATAGTTTACTTCCTGATGCCTGCAGATAAAGATGTAGGACTCTCAGCTACTTCGCCAGCATCATATCTGCCTGCAGACCGCCTTGTCCCACCGTTATGTTAATGGACTAAAGCTCTGAACTGAGCCGCCCTATCCATTGTTTTCATTCTCAAGAGTTGCCGTGGACATGGTGTCTCTTCACAGCTATTGAACTCTCACTAAGGGTTAGGTTGACATGTAACTATCACATGAAAAAAACTTTATTGATAGCTTTCCTCTTCCCACTTGTTTAGGTCAGGCATTGTGCTGTATAAGAAAGCAACAATCTCCCTTCCGGGGAAACTGATACCAGTGGAGCAGCACTAGGATCCAGAACAGGTCAGAGAGTTCAAGAGACTGAGAGCAGCAGTTGTTTGGGTTTTTGTGTTAATCGGGGGATTAAACCTTGCACAAAATAGGCAAGTGATTATTACTCTACATTTCCAGCCAGAAAAACTTCTGAGGGTCTGTAGTGGATTGGATCCAACTAGTTAAGTAACCAGCATAAGACAGTTTTGGAATTTTTATGTTTTAATCAATAGAGGTCAGTGTTAATTTTTAAGTATCGAAGTGACATATAGTAGTTTGAATGAGAATGTCCCAGTGTGTTAGTTAGGTTTCTATTGCTATGAAGTGGACCATGGCAATTCTTATAAAGGAAACATTTAATTGTGGTAACTTACTTACAGTTCAGAGGTTCAGTTTATCATGGCAGGGAGCATGGCTGCATACAGGCACACATGCTATTGGAGCTGAGAGTGTTTACATCTTGACTCACAGGCATCGGAAAGTGGACTGACTGTCACACTGAATGAAGCCTGAGAAAAGAGACCTCAAAGCCAGTACCCACAGTGACTGCACTTCCTTGGCAAGGCATACTTCCTAACAGTGCCACTCCCTTTGTAGACCATTTTCTTTCAAACCACCACACCGACCTGGACTATGTGTGTGAATACTTGCACCCAGTCGGTGGAGCTGTTTGGGAAGGATTAGAAGGTGTGGTCTTGTTGGAGGAGGCGTGTGGTCAGGGATGGGCTTTGAGGCTTCCAAAGCTCATGGCAGGTGTGGATCAGGATGTAAGATAAGCATGTAAACAAGCTCTGCTCTGGCACCATGCCTGCCTGTTGCTGCTGCGCTCCTTGCCCATAGTAGTCGTAGATTCTAACCCTTCACAGCTGCAAATCCCAAAGTAAGTGTTTTCTTTCCCAAGTTGCCTTGGTCATTGTGTTTTGTCTCAGCAATAGAAAAGTAGCTAAGACAGAAGTTGGTACCAGGGAGTGGGCTACTGTTGTAATAGGTCTGACCATGCTGGATTTTTGGAGGAATGTGGAAGACTTTGGAAATTTGGACCAGGAAAGCAGTTGAACACTGTAAGTGCGCTTAACAGACTGACACTAACAGGATTTTGGAAAGACAAAGTAATAAAAACAGTGTGGACTACAGTGGCTCAGCTCAAAAAGGTCTCAGAGGGGAACAGTATTAGACTAAGCTGCAGACAATGTGGTTGCTTTTTGTCCTTGTAAGACTCTACCGGAGGCTAAGTTGAAAAGTTTTGGACTGTTGTGTTGGCAGAGGAGTTTTTCAGTGTAATCTGTCACTTGGTTATTGCTATTCACACTTATGCAGGTCTGAAATGAAGAAGAGCAAGCAGGGCAAAAGAAAAAGAAAATAGAAAAAAAAGTAAAGTAAAGTGTAAGGAGAAAAAGAGCACCAGGAAATTTAATGTTTGAGCCAAGGCTTGTGTTGAGAGACAAAAGACAAAGCCTTTGGTCAAAATAGAATAGGAGTGGTGCCCTTAGGACAAAAGCCCATTCAACAAAGCTTCCAACTTATAAAAAGAAGGACCTAAGAAATTATCTGTTGTAAATGTAATTCATGAAGGGGCCAGACTACATCCCAAGTGTGGCAGTGTATGCCCTGTGGTTCTGGCTTTAGAAAAATACCTTAAGTCATGAGATCATCAGGTTTATAATGAGACTCATATGACCTGTAGAAATTGTGAGCCAGAGGCAGAAAAACCACTTAGTTGGCTGTTACAGGTCATACTATGTTGTGATCAATGCTGAACTGAATTTGAGATGAGCTTTGGAGGAAGGGTGGCAGGAGCAGCTAAGGAGAGCCAGCAGGTATTTATAATTGGATAGTATGCACATTATTTTTTTAATTGCTGTTTCTAGCCTCTTTTTGTCTTTGTGTCTTAATATGGCCTAATGACATTTGTTTAGGCCTTTAAAAATTTCAGTATATTTTGTTTGGGAAAACAGCAGTGAGTTCTTATGTGTTCTTCTAATGGTTCTATATTCTTATTTTATCTATTAAAAAGTCCATATTCTAAGGTAAATGAATATGCAATGGTTGGCTATAATTAATATAGCAGTGTTGCTTGAGATTGTTGCAGGAAATAAATCCCTTAGGTGAGTTTCACTTGAGAGTTGGGGAATCTGCATCTGTGCGTTGCTTATTTTTCCGTGAGAGTCTCTTCATCAACCCAGGACAGCACATCAGTGAGACTAGAGACGTGTGTGCTGATGGTCTGTATAGCATGCTTTCTTTTTTTTTCTTATGAATATTTCATTTACAAAAATACTGGGAAGAGAAATTGATAACCTCTTGACAGAGTTTGGGAAGTAAAAAGGAAGAAAGAATTTAGCTGGCTTTTTCAAGAGGCAGTAAAGTTGATTAGAAAAGACTCATAATTTTTTTTATGTCTGTAGAGTATAAAACACAGCTATAAAGGAAGTAGTCTTATTTGAAAAAAATAAAACTTAGGCTTTTGTAATGAGTTTATTCTTCATTTGATTCATTGTACTCACCAGAAGTCCCTTCAGGAGGGAAAAGACTGGGAAACTACATAACATCAACAGCAAAATAACGAGAAACAAAACCCACTCTCTGCTATCTTCTGTCTTTAGTCTTCCTCAGAGGTCTCTCTCAGTGTTCCCCTACTCAGCCATGCCTTCTGCTTCATAAAGTTCAAAGCCCAGGTGTGAACTGAAGCAAGCTGTTGGATGATATTCTGTGCTGACTCCTAATACCTTGCATGGCTTGTTCTCCTTTTCCATGGATTGTCACCAAACCCTAGATAGACTTTTTAAATTGTGGGCTGACTCAAAATCTCTTCTCGGTGTGTCATGGCTTTGGCTTTGGTCTGTGCTCCTTCTTGGCACATTCTCTGCATTGCTAATAATATACTATGTTTACTTAGTTACTTATATTCGGACCATAAAAGGATTTGAGAATGCACGCAAGGAAATAGCAACACTTAAATGGGTGGGGGCTGTGGCTAATGGATGAAAGACTTAGCTGTGAACTAAATAAATGTCAGTGCAAAAAGAAGTCCTAAGAGCTGCATGCTGTTGTTTTTAAGTAGAGGGGAATAGGTTTACTAGGAGAAGGAAACCAAAAACATTTCCTTCTCCTAGTAGTTATATAAGGGACTGTAATAGAACTTAAGCTTTAACAATAAGGTCTTGACTCTCTCTGGCAACAGTATGTTTGTAGGCAAGTGACTCCAGCATTAGCTAGTGTGACCTTGCCAACAGCATCAAAGACCCAGGTTCTGTCCACTCTATCCCTCAGCACATCAGCCTGACCTGCAGGCTACTTTCTGCGTGGGCACAGAGTAGCTCCAGGGGTTTCATGAGTGCTAGTGGCAGACGCTCTCCTCTCCATGTCTTTTTAAAGATTGAAGTAAATCTTTTCTAGAAACCATTTCAAAGATTTCATTCCTTCTATCTAATTGACCAGAATTCCACAAACATGCCCCCTCTGTGAGCCACCACTGTCTAGGGGAGTAGGATTGTCGTGACTTTTGTTGAACACTGACTCTGGTCCTGAAACTGGCCATTTTAGAAGTTTTTGATAGCTGGAAGCAGAGTGAAGCTGCACAGATTCAGGCTCTGTAAGAAGGATGAGGGAAGGGGTGGTGCTCAGGGGTTGAACTCTTGCCTAGCATGCTTGCTCCTCTGAGTTTACTGTAGGGCAGCAACAGAATTACATGAAAATAGAAGGGTGGTTGTTTGGTTTTGGTTTTGGGGTGTGTGTGTGTGTGTGTGTGTTTGTGTGTGTGTGTGAAATTGACACAAACTAGGGTCATCAGGGAAATGGGAACTTCATTTGAGAAATTGTTTACATCGTGTTGCCTTCAGTCAAGTCTGTGTGGCATTTTCTTAATTAATGTTTGATATAGAAGAGCCCAGACCACCAAGGGTAGTGCCATCTCTGGGCAGGTAGTCTAGGGTTATTAACAGGCAGAACAAGCCATGGGGAGAAAGCGCCTGTTCAGGTTTCCGCCTTGGACTGTTCCCCTGGGTTAAATTTGAAGCATCAAAATTTGCTACTCTGGGAAAAAAGTTGGTTGAGGCTAGGAGAAGTTTTGGGGACATTGAGTGAATGTTTGTAAAGTCACCTTTTTCTCACTGGAATATTAACAGGGTGACTTAGGGCGGGATTTGTAGATTTACTGAAGCATGTTATTACAGGTACCTTTAACTAAACAAAAGAATTTGGAGGACTTGGTGTTTCTTACCAGTATTTGTTAGTTGTGTTTGATCCTTTGGAGTTTTTTATTGAGAAAAATTCTGATTTAGCACCCTAGTGCCTAGAAGTATTCAGTAATTTTGCTCAGGTGTGTAATGGGGGAGTGGCTATATGTGTTCACAAGATAGTCATTGTTATTTTAAACAATTATTGATAGTATTTTATTACTATAACTATTACATTCAAGCCCTCCATATATTTTAGCTTATTAGAAATCTAGTCTCTGTGTTTCAATTAAAATATAACGGCCTTCCTTGAATCTTCATGAACAAAATGAAATTTCACTTTCATTTGGGGCTTTTCTTCAGAAGATAGTTTCAACTTTGTGCTTTTTGGTAAGATTTGATTTTTTTGTTGTTTTTTTTGGGCTGGTGATACATATAGCTCAGTGAGTTAGAAAAAAAGTTTTACACCTTTTTCAAACCTAAATGAGTATAATTTGCAGAAACTATAGTAAACATAGTCAGTCCTTTAGTTATGTTTTGATCATTAAAGGAAAGGAATATATATATATATATATATAATGTATGTATATATACACACATACACACACATACATACATACACATATATACACACATACACACACATTCTTCATTGTGCTAAGTCCTTTAGCATCAAAGAAAGCAAAGTTGAACATTTTTTACTATGTAAGTAACAGGCCTGGAGACATGGCTCTTTGGTTTTGAGCACTTATGTTCTTCCAGAGGACCTGAGTTCAGTTCTAAGCACCCTATGAGGCAGCTCACCACTGCCTGTAACTCTAGCTTCAGGTGAATCTGATACCCTCTTCTGACCCCCACAGACTCTGCACTCATTGGCATATACTCACACATAAATATAAAGATAAATTTTTTAAGAAGAGGAGGAGGAGAAGCAGCAGAAGCAGGAGGGAGAAGCAGAGGCAACAAGCGAACATTTTTTGTGGTGCAGAACTTGAGACAAAGAAAAGTGCTTCCATAGGGACCAATATTTGTTGCAGTTGAATTGAAGTCTAGATGGCATACGATGGCCAATGGAAGGAAGCATACCTTACTCAGTTCTAAAACTCAAACTGGGATCTAGACTTTCTTAAGACCTTTCACTTTAGTTTGAGTTGATATAATGTGTTTTTTTACCTTGCACATTAGCCAGCCACTGTGCCTCATATGCTTTATTGTCTCAGCAGACAAAAGTATTGCAGCTTCAGAAAGACTAAGGCCACTGGTGAGTTGAAGGCCAAGGTGCTTCTTGTTTTCAGGACATTTCAGCTCAAGGTTCCTGCTGTGGGACTGCACGGATGTGCACTGACTAGACCAGATGCAGTGCTCCCAGACGGCATTGTTTTTAATTGTTCAGGACACCCGCCATGTCTCTGTGACAGTGAGTCTGATTAAGTTTCTGATATTAGCAGCCGGCCTAAATCCTAAATTAACTTTTGAATAGTTGACTTTGGAACTGTCCTTCCCCTTGATTGGGGGTAAAACACTAAGAGAAACCAAACTTTTGCTGTAGTTTATTGGTTAGAAACGTATAGCTCTGATAAATTTCTGAGTTCTTCTGTTCAGTATTGGGAAATTGTGGGGTTTGTTCCATTGATGGTGACTCACTCAGCGTTATTCATCTCTTGTCTCCTATAATGAGTGCTAGATGAACAGGAAGCTGTGTTTCTATTACCTCTGCTAATGGTGGAGAGCAGTGGTGCAGATAATCAAAATAGAATGATTTCTAACTGTCCTGAAGCTACTGGTGCCACCGGGGACAAGTTTCTCAAAGCACAGTAATTTCATTTGGAATATGAAGTGGATTGTTCCATAACCAGTAGTGTTTTGATGATGCTTCTGTTGAAGTCACTGTGTGTACGGTCTGAAGATGTGCATGAGTTTGGGGAAGTAGTTTAAGTGCAAATCTTGGGGTATTGTTTTTTTATGTTTTAAAAAGATATAAATTATTAACCTTTTAGTGATTTTTGGTTTAAAAGCTTCCTACAAATAATCTTAAAATTTTATCATGTGGATCTGTTTTGCCCCCCCCCCCCCTTATGTAGGTAGCTAGAGTTAATCTTGAGATACTGATCCTCCTGACTTGTTCTCCCAAGTTCTTTATAATTTACTGTAGTAAATGCCCAAGTTAAACGTTCCACATTCCCTTTGCTGTGGCCTATTTTAAAACAATGGGGTTTTTTTTACACATATATAATTAAGAAAACTTTTTCTGTATGTGTGTTTACAGGTGGGTGTGGAAGCTAAAGGTCAATGTTGGGTGTCGTTCCCAATTGCTCGCTGCCTCAGTTTCTGAGACATTGCCGCTCACTGAACCTAGAGCTTGCCACTTTAGCTACCCTTTCTAGTTAGCAAGCCTTCTTTCACCACCGGTGTAGTGCTGGGTTCACAGATGTGCTGCTGTGCCCAGCTTCTTTGCATGGACTCAGGTCTTCACGCTTGTGCAGCAAACACTATTGTCCGAGCCAGCTCCCTAGCCTATAAAACCAAGAACCAAACCAAACCAACCAAACAAAAAAACTTTAAAAAATATAGTCTTATTTATCTAATCTTTTCCTCTTCATTTGCTTGAAAGAAGCGTTCATGTTTTCAGTAATTTTGAACGCTTGCTTCATTCCATGGAGACAATTTTACTTAAAGTCTGGTGATTGTCTTTTAATTGTAGTTGTATGTTGATGTGTCATCATGAAGTGCCAAAAGTAACAGAGGATGAAGAACCACCCACAGAACAAGACAAGAGGAAAAAGATGGTGAGTTACAAGCCTAACTGCTCGTTCTTAGTGTGTCTGTCTGCCTGTAGATCTGTCTAGTCATTAATCCCTTGCCGGAGAATCCAAGTTGTCCAAGCTTTGCCCCTCAGACAGAGTTGATGCCTGTCTAAGAAGAGCAGAAGTTTTACTAATTAAAAAAAATGAAATTCCAAAACCATATTTAAGTTTAAAAAAAAAACAAAAATATTTCGAGGAAACTGGATTTTTTCCCTAGTATGTTGTTTTCTCTACAATGACCCTTCTTTGATCTGCATCGTAAGATATTGTAAAATGCCTTAACTGCTATCCATTAATTCTTGGTATCAGAATCTGATAAGAATAAAGAACAGGAAGCTAGGAAACTTCTGAAATATATTACCTTGAAATTTATTTATATTTTTTAATACTTACTTGGACCATGAATGTAAATAGACAAAGTAAGTGTTGGGAATATTTTCTGGTCTCCTGGCTTCAGCACCTACTGTCTTCATTGTGCCTTCCTTCCTCTCTTGCAAAATGACAGCAGCAATGATTTCTAACCAACATTTCTGACCCCAGTGAACATATAACATTTGGGACTAAGAGGGCAGCCTGGAAGTCGCTATGTACTTTCATCGTGATTTTTGCCTTGTTATTCTTTTCGGACTTTCAGTTGCCTTGCCTTATCTTCCAGGACTTGATCCTGACCTTGTGGTTAATACTGCATTGCTCTAATAGCCTTCATTTAAACCCAGTCCAAGTTTAGTCCCTTTCATTTTCCTTTTACACTTAGAAACCATCTTCTTAAAGAATTATTCTTGTTTTTCGGGGTGGGGATGGAGGGCTAGTCTTTAAAGACTGAGCCATCTCTCCAGCCCAGAAATGATTCTTAACACCAAAATTTGAACCTTTTTTGTGCAGTTAGGTATGACCTTGAACAGATTACCTTGTCTTGTTTTGCCTCATCTGTGAGATCAGAAGGAAATTGGGTTAGTAGATTGCCAGGACTTTGTCAGCTAAAATCTTTTTTGATATATTTTTATAAACCATTATTGCCATTCTTTCTTTTCTGAATACATAGTGTTTATGAGTATATCTCCAGAAACATCTCTTCTTTAAATTGAGACCTTTGTTGCTACCTACAATGGACCATATATTCTCTTCACTTATTGCAGTGAGAGGGCTCTGACATAACTTCTTGCCATTGCCAGTTCTTGCCTCTTATTCCCAACTTTATGAGCATTGCCACAGAAAAATGTGATAGCATTTTTCTTATTCTAAATTATAAATGAATAATAGGTCATTAATAATAATCTGTCATTAGCTTACATGTTACATTACTTTTTTTTTTTAGTCTGGTAGATATCTTTAGCAAGTTAAACTACCCAAATCTGTATTTCATTTTGAAATTAATATTTAGCCATATTATATATAGTAGTTTATTTTTGTTCTAATTTTATTTTCAAATTTATTAATTTATTTTCTAATTTTATTATCTCAAAGATCAATGGAGGAACATAGTTTTATAAATAATATTTAGAATTCCTTTGCTTTTGTATGTGGTCTTGAAGTAAATATATATTGTGTTAACATTTTCAATGCCTTACTCTGAGGTGTCTGGTAAAGAATAAAGGTGTAATTTCATCCTTATCCATGAACAATATTATTGTGACTGTAGTGTTCATTTTCTCATAACCTTAAACCAAAAATTAGTTTTACTCATTTCTTTAAGGACAAAAGTATAAATTGTTTAACTTTATCCAGTAAATCATATTATTATACAGTAATATTTTTAACATCAGAAGTTTTGAGAACCATTTATAGATGTCATAGTTATTTTGAAGGCAAAGGGGATGATAGTAGATGATTTTGAATTATGATTTTTTTGTTTGTTTTTTTAAAACCAAGCCCATTTTCTTTTACATTTTAAAAGGAAATTTTTTACTAGGAAGAAAAATACTGAAACTTCTTAGGTCCAAAACAGAAATGAAAATACAATTGACTAATGTCTCTGCCTCAGGCCCTAAAGATCAACATGTTTCCATGGTTGCTTTGTTTTGGACTTTTTTCAGAAAAGGACGAGATTAATATGCCAAATTTTCCTTAGGTTATTTAGTATTTTTTAATTTTTAAAACTTTTGCAGTGCTGAGGATTAAACAAAAGGCTCCAGGCACATTAGGGCAGGACCCCTCCATTGGATCTCACCCTCAGCCCTCTGCATAGATAGAATGAGAGTTCCTTTTAGGAAATTAATCTTTTAATGCAGTTTTCTTTGTTCTTTTCATTTTGAGGAAAACAGTTCTTGAAATATCAAGTGCAATTCAAGTATTTTATTTAAAAATCTAAGCTTCATCTTTACGTATTAAAGTTTAATAGTAAAATGTAGGTTTCATGGCATTTTTTTAGTGAGAGTTATGCTAATAGGTTAATATTTGAAGTTGCAATTTTTATATGTGAAATGATTTATTGTGCAGTTGTAAGTTGAAGTTTTGAAACTCTAGTTTTGAATATATGTATGCTCTTTGGTATCTACTCTTAAATTATTATTTTTCTTCTTCTTATTTTGAGACAGGGTCTCACTCTGCAGCCCGGGCTTGTCTGTAGTTTACTGTGTAGACCAGGCTGGTTTTGAATTCAAAGATCTATCTGCCTTTCCTTCTGGCAGAGCTGAGATTAAGAGCATGGACCACCACACCTAACCCATCTTACTACTATCCTTTATTTTTAAATTTTAAGTTCTGTATGTGTAGAGTATATAAGATTTGTATCAACTGTAAAATGACCAACTCAGGTACTTAGAATATGCATCACCTCACACCCTTGGTTATTGTGCAGAAGATACTTAAAATCTGAACCCTTCAAAATGTCCATATTCTTTTCCTAATTTTTTGTTTTTTCTTTTTAAGATAGGGTCTCAAGTAGCCCAAACAAGTCTTGAATTCTCTATGTATATCAAAGATGACTCTTAACCTTTCTGCCTCTATCTCCCAAGTGTTATAATTATTATTGTCATGTGTCACTACTTTCAGCGCCTTCATAATTTTCAAATATATGCTACATTACAGATCAGATATCTCTCATCCAAAATGTTGGGCCAGAAAAAGGTTTCAGATTTTTTTAATTTTGTAGTATTTATATTGACTTATAAATCTTATCTAACCCAAAATGAACAAAAATATTAAATTTTGGAGTATCCTGTGAGTGCTCAGAATTTTTTAAGAATGCTTATCATATATTCACTACATTTCCCACATTAAACTTACTCCTCCTGTATGTCCAAATTTCATGTAGTCTGGCATCTTTTAGATATCCCTAAGAAAACATCGTTAATGAAACATGCATATTGATGACATAATTATGAGGGTAAAAGTAAGATTTTACGTATCTGCTGCTGTAAGTGACGGTCTGGTTTAATATATCCTTAATAGTTACATAACTTAACAATGGCAGTATAAGTAACTTTATACATTATTAAGCTGCACTGTTGGTGGGAGCAGTATAATACAGAAGTGTCTACCAAGGCACCATTTATTTGACTTTAAAATAATGAGAGTTGTTCGTTTTTACTTTTACTCTTTGGGCTCTTTGCTCTTGGGGGCCCGCCACCCAGCTCCCAAATAAGTCACACACAGAGTCTTATTATTACTTATAAAAGCCCAGCCTTAGTGTGTCTTGTTTCTTACCAACTTTTCTTTTTTTTTTTTGATTTTGATTAGATATTTTATTTCACCCAAACCTCCACCAGACGTCTTTACTTAGACATAATCAATACAAAAATCTATAAGTAAGGCATGTTGCATCCTTTTTGGATCCCAGATTCTGAAATCAGCTGTGTAGTTTTTTTTAAATTTATTTATTTATTAAAGATTTCTGCCTCCTCTTTTATCCCAATTACCTTTGCATCTGGGCTTTTTTCTTTTCTTCTGTGTATCTTACTTTTACTCTTACTCCATGGCTGCTGGGTGCTGGGTGGCTGGCCCTGACATCCTCTTCTCCTCCTGTTCTCTTACTTCTCCTTCTCTTCTCCCAGATTTTTCCTTCTATTTATTTTCTCTGCCAGCTCTGACTGTTCTTTCTCCTGCCTCACTATTGGCTGTTCAGCTCTATTTTTAGATTATCAAGCATTTTATTTATTTATATATCTTTTTATCTATCTATTTATTTATTTGATTTTTCGGGACAGGGTTTCTCTGTATCTTTGGGGCCTGCCCTGGAACTAGCTCCTGTAGACCAGGCTGGCCTTGAACTCACAAAAATCCACCTGCCTCTGCCTCCTTAGTGCTGGGATTAAAAGTGTGTTCCACCACACTGACCATCAGGTATTTTAGACAGGCAAAGTAACACAGCTTCACAGAGTTAAACAAATGTAGCATAAACAAAAACAACCCATCTTTACATCATTAAACAAATATTCCATAGCATAAACAAAAGCAATATACCTTAAAATAATATTCTACATTTCCCCCTTTTTGTCTAAATAAAATGAAAGGTTTTAATGTTAACATAGTAAAACTATATACAACAAAACAGTTATCAAATAAGAATTAATTTACAATATTCAGTATATTTGCATTTAGCATATTCAGAGAAAATACTACATGTCTTAGTGAATCCAAAGTTTTATATCTAAATTACTTTCTTTCATAATTAAAGAAAACTGCAAGTATAACTATCTAGTCTTAACTTCGTCCAAGACCCCAGAAGGATGAATATGTGTGTGTGTGTGTGTGTGTGTGTGTGTGTGTGTGTGTGTGTATGTGTGTGTGTACATACCTAAGTAAACAGGAAATGCATTGTAAGCATATTCCAAGACTCTAGAGAGACGTCTGATTGTCTGGACAGCCACCTAAAATTTCTCTGTAACGTTGGTGCATCCATCTTCAGCCTACAAGCCTCAAGTATCTGGCAGATTTTTCAGTGAAGCAGTAAAGTAGAAGGACTGTTCTGGTTTGTATTGGGAAAGTTTATCAGTCGCTTTCCTCTGTATATGGCAAAGTATCTTGCAGACTCTTCATTGAAGCAGGAATTTTGAAGAACTGTCCTCCCTTGTTTTAGCCAAGTTCAACAGTCTTTTTTTCTGTGTTCCCTGCATGTCCAGTCTGCACAGCACATTGTCAGCAGTCAAAGGCAAAAGCAGTTTGTTTGCCCAGTGGCTAACCTTGCCATAATGAAAGCAAACTCCGTAAGGAATTTGTTCAGTGCCCATCATCTCTGATGTAAATTGGTACTGCCAGGAGCAGATGTGTCTCATTGTCATGAAAAACCTTAGGTTAACAAAACGTTTAAATGCCATATTCTGTAGGTCCTTGATGTGTTTGAAGACTATTCATCTATCTAAATATATCTCTATATGATCTAGAGAAGATGTCTTAACATATCTACAAGTTTGACTGTTATCAATGACTAACTACTAACCTATGTTTCTTAATTCTCCTAAATAGTTTGTAATAATAGCTTTCAAAAACTAGAATTTTACCTTACATTTTTAAATGAACTGCATAGGTATAATATCTTAAACAAGAGTAGAGACATATATACAATATTTTGTAACAAAAATAACCTTAAATTGGTATTAATATATACAAATCCCTTTTAAACAAAAGTAGAAACATATATACAGTATGTTGTAACAAAAATAACCTTAATTTGTATCACTATACAAAAGTCCTTTAAACAAAAGTAGAAAGATATATGTAGTGTAACCAAATTAAATTTGTATCAGCATACCAAAATATATGCCAATGTAAAAATCTGAGATTAATAGTTGTCTTTTTATCCCCTTTTCCTAAACTTCCTAAATATAACAAACATCCATGACCCACCAAATAACAAAGCCCCCCACAACCCAGCTCGTAAGAATGTGGCTCTAGACTTCTTGTTGAATGTGGGTGAAGTCATTTTTAGGTTCTCTGAGAAAATTTGAGCTAATGACCAAGTCCTGGGAAGACCAGCAGTAACCTTTGTTGATGGATATCATCTGTCAAGTTTCAGATGCTCTCCCTGGATCAAACCAGATCCATATCAACCTGGAATGAATCCACAGCCTCTTGTTTCCCATGGAAACAAAAGAAAAACCTCTTTTCCAAAGCATTTTTGATTTCCATTTGACAAATACATCTTTTGACTTTTTTTTTTTAAGGTTAAGACATTGCTAAAATACGTAGTCTGGTTTATTTCATCCCAGGTCTCTCAGCAGCTGTCCTTTGCTTTTCAGCAAAAAATTAAAAGTCAATACAATATTATACAAGATCCAGACTCCCTGTGTATTTCTTATTGTTATGTGGCTTTTTTTCTTGTACTCTTACTGTCTTTTAAGACTTTACTCTTATTTTTAATCTATTTCTTTCTTTCTATAACTATACCCATTTTCTTTCTTAAGCCTACACACATTGTAAAACACACTGGAACCTGTTTACAGGTTTTTTTTTCTGTCTGGACCTCTTTTACTGTTTATTTTTTATCCTTCTTTGATTGTATGAGCAAACTTTAGACTGTTAAACTGGACCTGAGTCCTTCATTCTGCTGTACAGGCTAGCCCCGCCCACTCTTGATGCTGGTTGTGAAAGCCAAGCCAAAGCTTGTATGTTACCTGGAACTGACTGCATTCAACCCCCTAGAGCTCTAGACCACGAATGCTTGCCTGTGGCAGACATTTTTTACTTAGTATTTGTTTCTGTTTGGCATATAAAGTGCTGTTTAAGTTCTCTGCTGTACAGCAGGTTTTCTTGCCTTTTTTTTTCTTTTTGACAGGGTTTCGCTGTAGCTTTGGCACCTATCCTGGAACTAGCTCTTGTAGACCAGGCTGGTCTTGAACTCGTAGAGATCCAACCACCTCCCGAGTGCTGGAGAGATTAAAGGCGTGCACCACTACTGCCTGGCTCTACGGCAGGTTTCTTAAAGGTGCTTTTTTTTTTTTTGTTTTTAAAGCTTTCCCAAGCTCTAGATAGAGATTTGAGTCCCACATTGGTACACCAAAATGTTCTTAGGTTTTTTTTTTTTTTTTTTTTTTTTTACTCTTCTTCCACTTTTGGCTTTGGAGGGACCCACCACCCAGCTCCCAAATAAATCACTTGAAATCTTATCAAAGCCTGGCCTTAGCTTGGCTTGTTTCTAGCCAGCTTTCCTCAACTTTAATTATCTCTGTCTGCCTTTTGCCTCTGGGCTTTTCCCTTTCTCTGTTTCTGTATATCTTACATTCATTATTACTCCGTGGCTAACTGTGTGTGTGTGATGTATTCCTCTCCTTACTCCCCTTCCCAGATTTTTCCTTCTATTTATTCTCCCTGCCTGCCAGCCCCACCTATCCTTTTTCCTGCCTCTCTTTGACTGTTCAACTCTTTATTAGACCATCATGTGTTTTAGACAGGCAAATAATCACAACTTCACAGAGTTAAACAAATGTAGCATTAGAAAGTAACACTCCTTAAAATAATTTTCGACAACAGATAGTAACATACCAGTTTTGCCACTAGAATCTAGATGGGGAAGTCAAGGCATAGAGAAGTTATTTGCTAAGTGTCATAGAGTCAGGTAAAGAATAAATTAAAGAGTAGCTTTTTTATTTTTCTTTTTTTTAAATATAGTGAGCTATAGGGTCTACTTTGATTCTTTTACATGTGTTTATCCTGTTGTCCCAACACCATTTTTTTTAAGAGATTGGCTTAGCTTTTGCTCCAGTGTTAGACACTATTAACCACATGGCTGTAGCTATGTGAGTTTTTTTGTTTGTTTGGTTGGTTTTTTTTTCTTTTTTTTGGTTTGGATTTGCTGTTCTATTGGTCCGCATGTCTTTTTTTATGCTAGTGAATGTTTTGTTCGTTTGCCGGGGACTTGATGTGCAGTATAGAATGACTTTAACTCCTGATCTCTCTTTGCTTCAACCTTTCAAGTTGTGGGATTACAGGTGTGTGCCATCAAGCCAGCTTCCATGCTATCTTTTCTGTCCCGCTACCCTGTCCTCATGACTGTGTCATATAGTTTGAGATCAGATATTGTGATGTTTCCAGCATTACTCTTTCTACTTAGGTTTGCTTTGGCTGTTTGGTTTCTTTCTGTTTCTGTATGAGATTATAGATACAAACTGTTCCTCTCAGCTTCATGTTAGATCTTGACCAAAACCCTGAACTCTGGCCTTTCTCGTCATTGTAGCTACTTTCTTTTCTTCTGGTAACTTTATTTTGTACTTTTATATGGAATCCTATGCTTTCAGTCACTTTTTTTCCTTTTACTCATTTGATGTTTTTACTTTTGGGAATAACCATAGCTTTCTTCTCAGGTAATACCTACCAGATGTCTTGGTTGGGAGTTGTGTATATAAACTATTTTCTAAAAGTTCCCCTTCTTCATTTGGTTAGTAGTCAGGTTTGGAAACAACTAGAATAGGAGCTAAACTAAACCCCTTGACAGTTTTAAGACCTCCACCAACCCTTCCAACTTTCCTTCCCATACTGTGTCTCACACTGGCTAACCTGAATGACTTATCTTCACAAAGCAATGTAGTAGGACTTTTTCCTTGGGACTTTCAGCTCTCCAGTAATGACACAGAGACTTATTATTAATTTTATTGTAATTTTATTATGAAAGTTTGACCAATAGCTTAGACTTGTTTCTAACTACTTCTTATATCTTAAATTAACCTGTCTTTTAATCTACATTCTTTTATGTGACTCAGTTACTTTACTCTGTACTGCCCATGCTGCTTCCTTGAGTCTCCTGAAGTCTCCCCACTTCTTCCCAGCATCCTCTGCCTGGAAATCATGCCTAGCTATTGACCGTTCAGCATTTTATTAAACTAGTCAGAGTAACACATCTTCATGGTGTACAGAAAGATTATTCCATAACATGTCCCCCCTTTTGTCTAAATAGAAAGAAAAACTTTTAAGTCTAACACAGTAAAACTATATACAATAAAAGCAACTATCAGGGTTGCATTTAATAATTAATACAAAATATTAATTAATCAATTAATTAATAAAAGAGTTACATTTATAGTACCATGTTGTGAGGAGCTGCAGGCCGCTTCCCTGCCGCCCCAGCTCCCGGCCGCCAGCTATCTCTAGCTTATGCCCCGAAATAATTACATGGAAACTGTATTCTTTTAAACACTGCCTGGCACATTAGTTCCAGCCTCTTATTGGCCAGCTCTTACATATTGACCTAACCCATTTCTAATAATCTGTGTAGCCCACGAGGTGGCTTACCAGGGAAGATCTTAACCTGCGGCTGTCTGGAGTGGGAGAATCATGGCGACTCCTTGACTCAGCTTCTTTCTCCCAGCATTCTCTTCTGTTTACCCTGCCTACCTAATTTTCTGTTTTATTAAAGGGCCAAGGCAGTCTCTTTATTTAACCAATAAAATTAACACAAGCCAGAAGACTCTCCCCCATCAGTCCATTTGTATTTGGCAAATTTGAAAAAAGTACTGTATTACCTTTCCTATCTTGAATTAGAAGTTTTGTCTGTCATCTTCTCTATAGTATAGATTGGTGCTGCCAGAAGCAGACATTTCTCATTGTCATAAGAAGATTTGTATTGTTAAAACATCTTAAGTGTCATAACTGTAGATGTCTAAAGTGTTTGAAGACCACCTATTTATCTAAATATCTGTATTTGACCTTGACTACAAGTTTGATTGTTATAGGTGACTAACTACTAACTACTAATGACTAACTACTAATCTGCATTTCTTAATTAACCTAATAGTTTGTAATAATAACTTTCAAGGAGTAGGGATTTACATTACATTGTTAAATGAGCTGCATAGATACAATACCTTAAACAAGAGGAGAAACGAATATAGTATGTTCTAACAAAAATAACTTTAAATTTATATCAGTATACAAAAATACTTTAAACAAGTGTAGAAACATATACACTGTAATAAAAATAGCCTTAAATTTGTATCAACATGCAAAAATCCATAGGAACGTAAAATATTTAAGACTAGTAGTTGCTTTTTTAGTTTAAAAATAGATTCAATAATTTATCCTTTAATTCTGTCATTCATGAATCTAATCTTTGCTTAGTTTCCTCTCTGACCATGCCAGTAACAACTTGTAACCAGCCTTCCTAGATGATGACAAATATCCATAACCCACTGAATTACCAAAAACTGCCCACCCCACCTCTTCAGAATGTGGTTATCATGTTCTCTAGACTGCTTCCTCTTGTCTGGGGACGATGGCATCTTGGCATCTTTTGGTGACCTTGAGAAAAGAAAGATAATGATCAAGTCTTGTCAAGAACGGTCTGTGAGGCTTTGAAGCTGTTGTGGATGTAGAATCTGAGGAAACTGCATTAGAGACACTCTGCGAGTCTGGACCAGCTGGGCCATCTGTTTTCATTGGTGTCT
This sequence comes from Microtus pennsylvanicus, assembly GCF_037038515.1. Taxonomy (NCBI): domain Eukaryota; kingdom Metazoa; phylum Chordata; class Mammalia; order Rodentia; family Cricetidae; genus Microtus; species Microtus pennsylvanicus. The sequence goes on from NC_134584.1 coordinate 44,496,588, forward strand.
AGTCTCCTTGCTATGAAAACACAAACTTTTACAAGTAGTATGCATATATCTGCATTACCACAGGTATGGATGTGTGGTGTGCACAAGTCACCTAAAGATGATTTTTATTCTATATGCAGGTAAGAGGCATCTGTCAATTTTATGAGTTTGTTTGTACTGCAGAACCAAACTGTAATATAAATCTCTGTCCATGCCTTATGATAGGATGACATGTTATAATAAGTTATAAGGACTCTGTAGCCAAAAGATTTATCATGCCTCATCTCATCTTGGTGCTGTTTCCACATAGAGGGGTCAGCTTACAGGTTACCTGTCCTGTAGTTGTTTTTGCCTTCCTCCCCCATGTCTGAAGCAAGATACTCAAGAGTATCAAATCTGATCTCTATTAATCTGGAAGAAATCTACAGCCTTTTGTTTCTTGGGGAAATAAAAGCCTAACCTCTTCCCCAACATAATACATTTTTTTTATTTCAATTTTAAAGTTAAAGTATTTCTAAAGAATATAGGTTGGTTTAATTCAGCATTCCCTTCCAGTGTCTCTCAGCAGCTGTTGTCTGTTCATTAGCATTCAAAAAATTAAAAATTAACAAAGCACCATATAAGGTCGAAGTCCCTGAGTTAAAATATTTTTATCCTTATGTGACTTATTCTGTTTTTTCTTCTCTCTTTGAAAGCTTTATTGTTTTAAACTATTTTTTTATTGCTGTCTATATCCCTTTTCTTTCTTTACTTACACCTACATACATTGTTAAATACACTGTAACTGTTTAGAGGTTGTTTTCCATCTGAACCTGCCTTACTGTGTATCTCTAATTTTTTTCTGTCTTCATGAGCAAAACTTTAAACCACCACACAACAGAGCAGGCAGTGGCCAGGAGAGGCATCTCTGCAAAATGCGTGAAGGACTGCAGATTTAGGAAGCCCCGTTTGGCTCCATTTTTATGTGTTTGGAACCTTTTTTAAGCTTTCTAAGGTCTTACATGGATGCCATTTATATTATATTAGATGCCATTTGTAGTCAGACCTTTTCTTCGGCATTGTCAGTTCACCAATAATGGCAGGGATACTTATTGTTAATTTTGAAAGTTCGGCTGATAGCTTAGGCTTGTTTCTAACTACTTCTTATAACTTAAATTAACCCTTATTTTTTAATCTACATTCTTTTGCATAGCTCAGTAACCTAGTCAGTACTGCCCATGATGCTTCCTCCTGTCTTCTCTTTTCTCTGCCCTTCCTCCCAGCATCCTCTGTGCCTGGAAATCCTGCCTAGCTAGTGACCATTGAACTTTTTGTTAAATTAGTCAGAGTGACACATCTTTACAGTGTACAAAAAGATTGTTCCACAACAGAGTCACTCCACTTGGAGTGGCCCTTTATCTACTTTCTCTTCCTTCAGCATTCTCATTTGCATCTTCATTCCTGTGGAAGTCCATCTGCAGACCCTTCCACTACCATCAACATCATTTTCTTTTAGCACACTGTTAATCACCCAGATATCTTAGTTTTTATGAGGATTCATTCTGGTGTTAAAACTAAATGCCATATGTCTTAGTTACTGTCCCATTGCTATACAGAGACACCATGACCAAGGAAGCATTTAATTGGGGATTTGCTTATAGTTCCAGAGTGGTTAATTTGTTATCATCATGGTAGGAAGCACTGTGGCAGGCAGGCGTGGTGCTGGAGCAGTAGCTGAGATCTCACATCTGATCAGTAAGTTGCAGGTGGGTGGGTGGGGCACAAAGAGAGAGAGAGACAGACTGACTAGGTCTGGTGTGGGCTTTAGAAACCTCAAAGCCAATCCCCAGTGACACACCTACCCCAACAAGGACACACCTCCTAATCCTTCCTAAACAGTTAGTTCTACTGATTGGGAACCAAGCATTCAAACTGGGAACCCTTAGGGGACATTCACATACCAAGCATATTTTCCAGCCATTCATCTCTTCTCTCTTTTTACTGTCTCCATAGTTTTTGCTTTTCCAGACTGTTATACTTGGACAACATGGAATTACAAAGATTTTTACCATCAGAAAGTTAAAGCTGGTCACGAGATTCTGGTGCAGATAAAGGGTATTGGCCCTTGTTTGCTGCCATACTGCTTGGTATGGAAGGCAGCTGGGTCTGCTGCTACTCCAGTCCACTGGATCTCCTCCTTGACTGCTTTGGGGAGGTATCAATCACTAAAGTTACTGGCGATTAGAAGTTGAGAGATGTTTCTCTCTGCTCTTAGATGTTCTATACAGCCTAACAGGATTAATTTGTCCAGCTACTTGGGCCACATGACCAGGACAAAAATAGACAATCTTCTTTTTCTAGCTCCTATAATCTTGGAAAATTAAGTCTCAGTAACAACTCCTCCTAATTTTTGAAACAAACTCTCATGACACCCCAATTGATGTTCAGTCTCAGCTCCCCAATTGCTGGGATACCAAGCATGTGCCACCATGCCTAACCAAGTCCCTTATTCTACTCTATAGAATTTAGCTACATAGAGCTATCTCTTAGCATCTAGCTCTGCATCCCTCTTTGAACTCTGGTAGATGTAGCAGGTTTCTCCATTGCTATTCAACATGCATGACATATAGCGGGGTGGGGGGTGGATATTCCTGAGTGTATGAATGAGTGGATCTCTGTTTCTTGTGTCTTTTTTTAAAATTGTTTTTATTGAGCTATATATTTTTTCTGCTCCCCTTCTACCCTATCCCATGATCCCCATGCTCCCAATTTACTCTGAAGATCTTGTCTTTTTCTACTTTCCATATAGATTAGATCCATGTATGTCTCTCTTAGGGTCCTCTTTGTTGTCTAGGTTCTCTGGGATTGTGAGTTGTAGGCTGTTTTGTGTGTGTGTGTGTGTGTGTGTGTGTTTTATGTCTAAAAGCCACTTATGAGTAAGTACATATTGTCTTTCTGGGTTACCTCACTCAATATGATGTTTTCTCTATCCATCCATTTGCCCGCAAATTTCAAGATGTCGTTGTTTTTATCCCCGCTGTGTAGTACTCCATTGTGTAAATGTACCACATATTCCTTATCCATTTTTTGTTTGAGAGGCATTTAGATTGTTTCCAGGTTCTTGCTATGACAAATAATGCTGCTATGAACATAGTTGAGCACATGTTCTTGTGGAATGAGTGAACATCTTTTGGGTATATACCCAAAAGTGCTATTGCTGCATCTTAAGGTCGGTTGTTTCCTAATTTTCTGAGTTATCACCATACTGTTATTCAAAGCGGCTGTACCAGTTTGCACTCCCACCAGCAATGCAGAAGTGTTCCCTTTACCTCACAACCTCTCCAGCATAAGCTGTCATCAGTGTTTTTGATCTTGGCCATTCTTTTTTTTTTTTTTAAATTATGTATACAATATTCTGTCTGTATATATGCCTGCTGGCCAGAAGAGGGCACCAGACCTCATTACAGATGGTTGTGAGCCACCATGTGGTTGCTGGCAGGTATAAGATGGATTGATTTGCATTTCTCTGATGACTAAGGATGTTGAGCATTTCCTTAGTGTTTTTCAACCATTTTAGATTCCTCTGTTGAGATTTCTCTGTTTAGGTCTGTACTCCATTTTTTTTATTGGATTATTTGTACTTTCGATGACCAGTTTTTTGAGTTCTTTGTATATTCTGGAGGTCAGCCCTCTGTCTGATGTGGGGTTGGTGAAGGTCTTTTCCCAAACTGTCGTTTTTGTCTTGTTGACCGTGTCCTTTGCTTTTTTCTCAGTTTCAAGAGGTCCCATTTATTAATTATTTCTCTCAGTGTCTGTTCTACTGGAGTTTTATTTAGGAAGTGGTTTCCTGTGCCAGTGCATTCAAGTGTACTTCCCACTTTCTCTTCTGTGAGGTTCAGTGTGGTTGGTTTTACGTTGAGGCCTTTGATCCATTTGGACTTGAGTTTTGTGCGTGGCGATAGATATTGATCTATTTTCATTCTTCTACATGTTGATATCCAGTTATACTGGCACCATTTGTTGAATATACTTTCTTTAAGTCTCCTGATTTTAATAAATAATTAATATGGAATCATTTTGAGTAGGTAGTACCTTCTGGAACTGTCAACAATTCTTGTCCGTTTGTAAAGCTTTTATTTCAGCATATGTTGATGTATTTAACTATTACTTTGCTTGCATTTATAGGGATATTAATTTTTACTTCAACAGTTTAGAGAATACTTTTGTACTTAAAATCTGTTTCCATATTTTATTTTTAATATTTTACTCTATTTTTTAACTTCTATTTTATTAGCATTGGTGTTTTGCCTTCATGTGTATCCTTGTGAAGGTGTTAGATCCCCTGGAACAGGTTACAGATTGCTATGAGCTGACATGTAGGTACTGGGAATTGAACCTAGGTCTTCAGTGCTATTAATTACTGAACCATCTCTCTAGTCACCTACTTCCATATTTTCCATCATTTCCTTAATATTTGCTAACATCAACATGATTCCTTGTTTTGAGAAATGTTAAAGATTTTATTTTATCTATATGTGTATTTGTGTAAGTGTATGCCACATGTTTGCATTGCCTACATAGGTCAGGATCCTCTGCAACTACAGTTAAGGATGGTTGTTATCATTTGATGTGGGTGCTAGGAACTGAACTTGCATTCTCTACAAAAGCAGGAAGTGCTAAACCATCTCTCCAGCCCCAGCAACATAATTCTTAAATTTTAATATTAAGTTACTGTTTAGAAAATAGCACAGATTACTGTTTCTCATTCTGCAATAGTATAGCATTATTACTGTTATTTTCATACATCTGTATACTTACATATGTACATATCATTACTTATGTGTTGTCACATGTAATTATGATCACCTACCACCAAATCAGATCTCTTAAGGCTCAATTATTAAAAGTCTGAATACTTCAGAATACATAAACAAGTTTTTAAAAAAAATCTAAATCCTCACACTCTGCAATTCTGTGCTTGCTCTTAGCCAGGCAGCACGCAACGACCTGCTGTAGTTGTGGACCTGCTTCTCTTGACCTGCGCTCAGTGGCAGTCAAGTGCGTCTTCCAATGCAGCACTTTTCTTCTGTAGTAATCCCACGACTGCATCTTCAGACAGTCAGAATATGCAACAAAGCATTCATCCTTATAAGCAGTGTTCCTCCGCTGCAGTGTATTCTTTCCACAGTCTGTCTGCTGGCTGGCGTATTTGATCAGCACTGTAATACTGCATTAAAAAGCCTCTCCCTAGTATTAGCTTATCAACAAGCTGATTTGTTTTTTAAAGAAAAGTTTTTCTTGTGTCTAAGTTTTTTTTTTTTTCTTAAAATTTGCCAACTGTGGCCAGTCAGAGTCAGGGGATCTCTGAGTTCAAGGCCAGCCTGGTCTACAGAGTGAGTTCCAGGACGACTAGAACTACAATGAAAAACAGACAAACAAAAGTCAACTATTACATTGTATCTAGATGACACTAAAATGTACACAGTGCCCTTTGAGACTGAGTAACTTCATCTAAGACTAACTTGATAAAAAATAGAAAATACCTCAAAGTTGTGGGCTTAACGTTGCTTTCCTTACAAACAAGACCCCTCTGATGGTGGTGCATCATGGAAGCAAGAAACCTGGAAGTTCCAGGCCAGTCTTTTTTTTTTTTTTTTTTTTTTTGGTTTTTCGAGACAGGGTTTCTCTGTGGTTTTGGAGCCTGTCCTGGAACTAGCTCTTGTAGACCAGGCCAGGCCAGTCTTGACTACACAGTAAGATGCCTACTCAGCCAAAGGTCCTGTGAGAGAACAGTTGTCCAGCATCAGCTGGGTTTAATGCCTCACAGTGCACTCACTTATTAAACCAACACTGATTTGTAACTCAAATTCTAGAAAAACTCTTGGAATAGGCAGTTCATCCTTTAAAAACTGCAGAGTTGTCAATGACATTAAAACGGGATAGAAAGTAATGAATTGAAGTAATCCAACTGAGATATAATAAAGACACAAATTGATAACTCCTGAGATAGCAGGTTTTCCTTACATGGAGCTAAAATGTTAATCAAAAATAGTTTGAGATCGTAGTGGTCAAGATCCCCCACAGCAGGCTACAGAAAGGCAATCATAGATACTGGGAAGGAAAAGGCTATTGAGCATGGCTTTGGAGTTTAATAGAGCAGTGGCTTCTAACATGTTTTTATTTTATTTTCTCTATTTTAGTTGAAACTTAAAACTGATGGCCTGCTGATATCACTCTTGTTCTTGATTATTGCAGGCAGTCTTACTGTTACCTTCTTATTTAGTTGAATTACTAAAAACCTTAATCAGTAAGATCAGATACTGCTGTTCGCTTGGGTGGCAGTGTGGTACTAACTGGATGTAATAAAAACACCCAGAGCTGTGGGTGAAGAATTGGCCCCCACATGGGGAAAGTCTCTTTTCACTAAACACAGATAACACATCTGGGAAAACTAGGCTACCTCCATCATAGCCATTTTTGTCTTCATTCCTGACTTTCCCATCTACCACCTTTTACTGGCTTTTACTGGAGGAAAAAGTTAATAACCTGTTCTAAGTTTTGCTCTCAGTATGGGAACTGTTATCTTAAAGAGATTTTGAAAATATAAGTGACCTATATTATTAACTTAAAAACCGTAAATAAAATGATTACAGATATGAAATACTATTTCCCCAAGGAAACCTTTATCATTGTGGTATGTACCTTCCCAGTATTTTATTTGCACATATAATTATATGATCTTTGTATTTTGTAGGTTAGAAATGCTACATTATATGAACATATACTTAAATATAATAAAATATTATATATTAATATCTTTATATTTTATAGATAATCATATTTCTCTGTATTTCATAAGTTAGAAATATGTTATATTAACATATAAATATATTAATGTATTTATGTATTATATATAATATTGTGTTTCTCTATATTTATATATATTCTGTTAAGTGTTTGTTGGGTATAAATATACAGATATATTTCCTTGAATATCAATTTGCATTGGCATCATTTCTTTTAAAGCTTGCACATAGTGAAATTCTATTGAATGAATTTCCATCTCACCCCCATACCCTGAGTATTGAATTCAGGGCCTTATATCTATTAGGCAGCTACTCTGCCACTGAATTACATTCTTGTTCCCTCATGCTTCTTGAGCAGCTATTCTTTAGACAGTTTCTGCAAAAGCTTGAAGACCTGAGTTCTATTCCAAGCACTCACGTAAAAAGCCAGGCATGGTAAACCTAGTTGTAGGGAAATTTCTTAGGGCTTGCTAGTCAACCTGTGAGCTCCAGGACCAGCCAGGTTAGCCTAAAATTTTTTTTATGTCTTTTTTTCTTTCAGCATCATTTGAATGCAAGAGAGTAGTTGACATTAGTAACCATGGTGATTCAGACTTGGGTGTTTGGCATGCATTATTCTTGAAAGGACAGCCTGTCACCTTAAGGAAAACAATGAATAGTATATATTGTTTACTGCTAAATTTGAGCATCAAGCAAAATTACAATTTTGGAAATCATATATATTTTATCCCTCTGAGTTTGATAGCTCCCTATTTATTTTTCACATGTACCTAACAGTGATATTAAGTTTAGAATATTTTGATAATGAAATATTTTTAGCATTTACATAATTCAGTAGACCTGTATTTTTTAAATGACTAGTATTAAATTTATGGCTTAAAAAAATCATTCAAGGGTAAAAGATTTATTCAGCTGGCAAGTAGACCAATAGATTTTAAAGTAACAGAAAATAGAAAGTTCATAGTATGGTTTGAGATTTCTTGTTGCTTACTGACCTTTAAGAAAATACTACTTGTGAGTTTTATAGTATTTTTAAAAATACACCTGTAATGATTTAAAGTGCTTTTAAACGTTCATTCTTTCAGTTTCATATTCAAGAAGGACTGGTAGTTTGTTTTTGTTTGTTTGTTTTTCCATTAATTTAACCCAGATTGGTAGGACAAGGGATTGAATGCAAAAATAGATGTGAAGATTTATTTTTCCTATTAAAATGAACATTGCAGGGATTTGTTAACAGCTAAAATAATTCTCCTTGAGTCTGTAATCCTTTAATAGCTATAGATGCATGTCTTAAATGGTTTTGACTTTGATAAACAAAATTACATTATGTTTAGAAAATTAGAATGCAGGCTGTTAGGAATTTCTTTAAATAACCAGGATTCTTGCCAGGTCTGTGGTGTAGGTCTATAAGCCAGCAGCAGACTTAAGGCAGGAACTGTGTGAGCCAAGCCTGTAATGTAATGTAGCTGCATGTAAGCTAAATCCTGTCTCAAAAACAAAAAGAATCTTAACTTTTGTGTGTTTTAAATTAGTCCTAAAACTCAGCTGCTGGGGAAAGGTGGTTTGTGAGGCTATGAGAATGACTCAGTAAGCAAATCATTTACATTGCAAGCACTGAGACCCAAGTTTATCTCCAGAACCCATGTGAAAATGCTGGGCATTGTGCCATCCTTTCAACCCCAGTGCTGGGAAGACTGGCAGGAGGGTCTGGGGCTTAAGGACAGCTAGTCCAGCATAACAGGTGAGCTCCTGACCAATGAGAGCCCTGTCTCAAAGGTGAATGGTGTTCCTGAGGCTGACACTTGAGGTTGTCCTCCAGCCTCCACATGCACATTCCACATGACTACCTCCACTTTTTAAGCAGCTTCTCTCTAGTGGTCAAACTCAGGGCTTCCTGCTTTCAAGGCATTCACTTTACCAAGTGAACTGACTCCCCAGTTCCAAAAAAGAGGTTTAAGTTTCCTCCTACCCTGCTCTCTTTCTTCCTCCTAATAGAGCCTCTTGTAGCTGAGGCTGACCTTGAATCTGCAAGTGTGGCCAAGGATAACTGAAATAATGAACTCCTGTGTCTGTGTTCTGGCTGCTAGGATTACATGGATATGAACCATGCCTGATTTTGTGTGATGCTGATTGGATACAGAGTGCCATGCATGGTGTGCAAGCTACATCCCCAGCCTCCCCCCCTTAAAAAAAACAGGGAGGGTATCTTCCAGTAGACTGGCCCAAATTTGCTGTGTATCCAAGAATGACTTTGAATGATCCTCCTCCCTCCATTTCCCATGTCCTAGGTTTATGTGTAACCTACCACACTCAGCTGTTTACTTTTATTTTTCTTCCTTTCATTATTTAGAGAGTACTTTATTAGTTTCTGTAATCAGAGCAGGAAAAGATTCGCAAGAAAATATTCAAGATTGTATGTAGCCAATGTATACTCCAGAGTAGGAGAGGGCTTCCTGGCATTTTCCAACTCCAGGATCTCACCCCATTGCTCACCATTCAGTTATTGACATACTTGTTCCTTCCAATGCATATGCGAGTCACAGAAATTATTTTCTCTGTGTATTCCGCCTGCCCATCTGATTTGGGATTCCCCTCTGTATGCTGTGATTACCATTAATGAATAAAGAAAGCTGGCTTGAGCCTATAGCAGGGCAGGACAGAGGTAGGCAGGGATAACTAAACTGAATGCTGGGAGAAAGGTGGAGTCAGAGAGAAGCCATGGAGCTGCAGCCAGAGACAGACATGCCGAAACTTTACTGGTAAGCCACAGCCCCTGACAATACACAGATTAATAGAGATATTAAGATATTAGGATATAATAGTTAGCCAGAAATACACTTAAGCTATCGGCCAAACAGTATTGCAAATAATATGGTTTTTGTGTGATTATTTTACGTCTGGGCAGTGACGGAACTAACTAGTGGCCTCCTACAAGCAAAACCCATCCTCCCTCCCTCTAACTCTTTCATATCTCCTCCGTCATAACACATACAGTTCACATTCCTTAGTTCCAGCTATGCAGTACAGCCACTTTCAATGGTTGAGTGTGTTTGTTTTAAGCCACAGTCTCACTGTGTGTCTCTGGCTGGCCTCAAACTCACAAAGATTCTGCACTTTTTTGGATCCTGAATTTTCATGTCACTGAAACAGCTGGATATTGGCAGTCTTTGTTTAGAAAACTGGCCTTGGGTAGTCAGTGTGCCCCTTTCAAATAGTGCTTGGTAACTGACTTTGAAACTGTCTCATTTCACATGAACTTGATCCTTAAACAAAAAGCAAGACTCTCTGAGGATTTGGTATAAACTTATTTATAGTTTTAAATCTTGAGTGCATTATAGCTATCCGGTGGTTCCATTTTTATGTGGGTTAAATCTTGGTATGCTCAGTTCTCTGTGATTTTTCAGAAACTGCTCTGATGAAGGTTGGATAGTGAGGCATATTTTTTGAGATGCTAAGTAGTGTTCTTTTCTATTGTAGCTTAAAGGGTTCTTTTCCTTTTAGTTGAGATTTGATATTTTTAAAAGTTGTTTTTCTTTTTCTTTATTCTTCTCTCATACAATATTGTAGCTTACATTTTTAAAGCTGTTGTTTTAAGTCTGCTTTGGTTTTTCACATCATTTGGTAGTATAAGCATTGCTGTGGACTTGTGTTGTGTGCCACCTGTCTAGTAAAGTAAGTACACAGCTCGTAAATTATGGGAAATCATTTTGAGCACTCCAACAAACATGCTAAATAGTCATGGAACTAGTGTTCCTTTCCCAGAGTTAAGTCAGGTCCTAAAGTGCAGCAGTTTTCCACAGTCTTATTATGTCAGCAGATGTTCAGAAAGGAAAATTTTCACTCCTCCAATTTCCCTGTCACATTCTGCAGTTTTATAAACTAATGTTTTATTATTTGGAGAAGCACTTGCCTGGCAAGCACACAGTTCTGAGTTCAATTCTGAGACCTCCATTGTAATAGCGCTGACTGGCTAATCTTTTTTTCCTTTATAGCTCCTTATTCAGCAGTTCCTATTCATAGCACCTGGTACCTCTCAGTTCTTTGCTTGATTGCTTGCCTTGTAAAATATATTGATCAAGAGACTTGAGAGTCTCATGTGATTTGCTGAATGATGTCATTTCCTGGAGTCATTGGAGTAACACGGAGCTGTAAGGAGCTGTGTTGCCTGTGAATGGTTCTTATAATGTTCAAGTTTCTTCATCCCCTTAATAAGCTTATGACAGGCACCAATGGTATTCTGATGGGCGGGTTGGTGTGCACCTTCACTTACATTCAACACTTGAGTGTGAAGCAAGGAGATCTTAGTTTAGAGGCCTGCTTGGTCTATACAGTGAGACTCTGGATCAGAAACAGGATCAAGGACAATCTGAGAACTCAGTACTTCGAAGGTAACATATAGGCTACAGATAGAAATCTAACTTTCCTTCAGTGTTTCTCTTCCAGTTGATTGCACTGCCTGGTATCCCTGTGCAGTAGGATCAGTGTACTGTGGTGCATCTTTGGTTTTATGCTCTATTTTCTTACAGAATTGACAAACATGGTGCTAGTTATATTTCTGAGGAATGATAGGATCAAAGCTATTGCCAAATAGTCATGCTTAAATACCTAACAGATTTGTTTTCCAATTCAATAACATCAATCCATATAACACATCTTTGAATATTCCATTTTATTACATAGTCATTCTACTTAAATGGTAAACTGGCAAGAGACAATATCTTCCATTATTAATTAGGTTTGTAAGTTAATTTGCTACAACATTATGAAAAAATGGTAAATGGAAACTAAATAATTTATTTACTCTTGATTATTTAATTAGTTTATTTAACATGATGAAATTGGTTTTTATTTTAATGTAGAGAGATGCTATTCCATCTAACTTTGTTGCTGGAAATTATTGTTAAAATTGGGTGATAGTAAACATGTTTTATGTTGAAACAGGAGGAACACAGCCAGCCTGGGCTACAGAATGAAACTGTCTCATAAAAACAAAAACACCTTTGCTAAACATAAGGGGACATCTTAAAAGGTAGCATTTTTTATAAGATCCTAAAATATTTCCATATTTCTAACGTATTTTTTTGGTGTGAAATTTATCCCGTTTTCTTACCTTTCCTTGTTATGAAATCCCTTCATTCCCACAGCTTTCTCAATGAACTGATGCTCAGGCTAGCCTGTGATCGGCTGTGGTGCATGTGTGTAGCTGAACCCCGAAGATCACATGGGTTCGTGGTGATAGAGCAGGATAAACTTAATTTAATGACTCTATATAAAAAAAAATCACACTCCAGGAAAATGTCAGTATTCATGAAATATTACAAAGATAAAGCTTGAAGAAAACCTTTAGTTCCTCAAAGTAGTAGTAATAGGTTATATTGTCTGGCAGCAATGAGATTAAAGGCTGAGAAAATGTTTATCATGTCACATAAAGTTTTCAAGCCGTTTTTTAAAGGACAACTTGCACTTTTGAGCCAGGTGACATAAAGCAATGAGACATGAAAGCATGTTGGCATAGCTCAATTACTCATAGCCTCTAGTCATTTATTATCAAATGAGAAAGAATGAAAATAAATGAGTTCAAATCTTCAAAACGTGAAACAAAGAAAAGCTAACCTTAGGACAATGGAAGGAAGTAAAGACATCAGTAGGCTTTAAAATGAGTTAGGAGGGAGAAAATGAGTAGATAGAATTGATTTTCTTGTGATACCATCAGTAGAGTAGACACCGCAGTAAGTGCAGTCAAGGGTGAGCAAGATGGATAGCAATGTAAGATCGTATGGATGGCTGCTGAGACGACTCGGCGAGGACAGAAGTAGAGAACCAACATTACCTCTTGTCCTCTGACCTCCACAGTGAGCCATGGCATGCCCATGGCCTTCCCTTTTCCTCATTTTAAAGCGGCATTCTGAAACCTTAAAAATCTTTGAGATAAAAAAGGCACGTGGTGTGACATTAGGTATGGAACTCTCCAGCAGAGGTATCCAGACAACTGGAAACACGCGCTTCAACATGACTTTCTCCTATAGGGAAGAAGTGTAATAGGAGTGGTTAAGCAGCCACCTGAGCAGTGGCAGAGTCATTCTGCTCACCTTCCAGCTGGGTAATACAGTAGTGTCTCTTCAGGAAGGGGACGTGACTGGTAACGAGCGATCAGCCTCTCTCACCAAATTTCTAGTCCATGTGACAGAATGAGAGCATGCAAGTGACCACAGGCTTAAGTGTTGACTAAGATGGGACTAAAGTTGTTAAGTCATTGAACTTTTCATATAAACCAGAAGATTCCAAAAAAACCAATGGATCAGCCATGAAGAGAGTTTAACATCATAGTAAGCCAATAATTATTTGTGTTGCTAAAATACACCAACAAAAAAAAACTTGTTAAAGGAAGCAAATTGCATAAAAGTTCCTTTCATATGTGTACCTTGACCTGTGCTTTGGAGACTCTTGGAATTCTGAAGAGGGAAAAAATCAAAAGGACATCAAACTTTTAGGAGGAGAAAGGAGACAGGTGGATCCCTGGAGCCCATTGACCAGCCGGTCTAGCTGAATTAATGAGCTCTGGGTACAGAGACCATGCTGCAGAAAGTAATGTGGGAAGACATCCAACATGAGCTTCTTCCCTCGTATGTACATGCACACATATACTCACACATGAACACAGACCACACATGTACAGTAACAACAGCAACAACAGTAACAGGAAAAATACTAGTTCTTAAAAATGCTAACAAGTCTGAAAAAGAGACACTGTAGGTTTACCAGTGTCTGGGTGGGTAAGCAGTAGAGAGTACATCCCAGATACATCAAATACATCAAGAAATAGTAACAATAATTTCTGTGTCTAAAAGGGACCCAGTTGATCACTCAGCCAGTAAAAGCATTTGCTGTAGAATTGTTCTGTTGCTGTTATTTTAGACTATTTAAAATGTGGACATTTGTTTTGTGTGTTGTATATTGTAACATGACTGTGCACCTATGCATGGGGTGGGGTGTGCTTGTCCATGTGTGCTTAGGGCCCAGAGAAAGGTGGCACATGTGCCTTTCTTACTTTACACATTATTCCCCTGAGATGACGTCTCACTGAGCCTGGAGCTGATTCTCCGTTCTCTGTGCCCTTCCCTACTCCTAGCTCCCTCCTACCTCTTGCACTAGATTGTAGGTGCTCACCATGTCCAGATTTTTCCATGAATTCTGGGGATTTGAGCTCAGATCCTCATGCTCAGACAGCAAAGCACACTTAACCACTGAGCCATCTCTTTGGTCTTTTTATTTATTTTGAGACAAGATCTCTAGCTCATTATAGTCTGAATCCTAGACATGCAATTAAGGATGACCTTTACCCTTTCAGCATCTTGTCTCCTGAGTGTTAGGGTTACAGTTGTATGCCACTTAGAGCCTCAAAAATACTAGGCAAGTGCTCTACCTCCTGAGCTAAAACGTGGATGATTTGATCAGTGGGTATGACATTGAGTCTTAACACAAATATTTTAGCTTCTCTGGCTAAGAAAATTAGAGATGCTACATCACTACTGCCAGGTGGGTCTTTGCCCTGAACAAATCCTTGTTAAATAAGAGGAAACACTCCCTGCTTTCTGTGAAACCTTCTCACTTCACCCCAGTGTTGGGATAAATGGGTTGATTCCTTAGTGTAGCCTGGCTTCTGTGAGGTAAGGTAACAATTTTTCTGTCACACTGTTGTGTGTAGTAAATTGATTCTTCTTCTTTTGTCTTGTCTTGGTCCTTTGACTTAAACAAGCTAGTCTTTTTATCTGTGCTGTTTGGTGTTTCCAGGTTGCTGACTTCTTGAGCTCAGATTGTGGAACATCTGAGGCATGAATGAAGCCACAGAATTCACATCCTTTTCCAGTTGGAACTTTGTTGGCAGCCTGCTCTGCACCTCTTTAAGGCATCTTAACATTTGTTTGCTATGTCATGCCTAGGGTTCATGACTGTACTTAGCAAGAAGAACTGTAGGTCAATCTGTGCAGTGTATTTCTCCAGCAACAGGTATAGAATTTGCTAATTAACTTTAGAAAGCTATTTTCTTCAAGAACTCACCACCTGATAAACAGAGTAGGCATTCTGACTTTGTCACACCCAGAGGACTCCATGTCCTACCACAAAGTACTTAGCATCCATATTCATTGCTGGTCTATTTACAATAGTCAGGAAATGGAAATAGTCTAGATGACTGACTGTTAGTGAATGATAATAAAAATGTGGCATACGTATACAATGGGACTTTAAGCCATAAAATGAAATTCACAAGAAAATAAATGGAACTGGAAATTATTCTGTTAAGTAAGGTAAATAGGAATCAGAAAGACAAATATCATGTTCTCCTGTGTGAATCCTAGCTTTTTAAATTTTTAATTGTTACTGTATGTGTATGTATAATGTGCATGTGCAGTGTTCACACGCACTCTTGGAAGTTGGCTCTCTCCTCCCACCTTTATGTGGGTTCCAGGAGTCAAACTCAAGTTGCCAGACTTGCATAGCAAGTGTGTCTGTACACTGAGTCATCTCGTTAGCCCTGATCTGGCTTTTGATGTGGGGTGTGGGTGATTGGGTATAAATCATGAAACGAGAAGGGGAAGCACCGGAGAGGGGAAGAGGTGCTGAAAAAGGACATGGCAGAGTCAGAAAAGGGCTGAAAGGTGGTCAGATGGTAAGGGTAGCAAGCATGGTGATAGGGGAGAAAAATATCAAAAATTATATATCAAAATGGTTTAATAAAACCTGTCACTCTGCGTGTTTAAAACATCAGATATCTTCATTTGCATGAAGATAATAGTTAAGTTCTTTGAAATGCTCTCAGTGACTTTAAGGTCTCATACTTCTCATGACTGCAGGCTCTCTTACAACTACTGTTCACTAGTTGGGGAGGCTTTTATGACTGCAGGCTCTCTTACAACTACTGTTCACTGGTTGGGGAGACTTTTATGACTGCAGGCTCTATTACAGTTGGGGAGTCTTGAGCATAACTTCTAAGCTCAGCTGCTTTTGCTCAGAACTGCCAGTTTTATTATGAATAATGCATTATATTTCTGTAAAGTCAATATACTCTATCCCAATAGGTTTTTGTAATTAAAATAATGTTGATCATTGCCATATGTTACTTAAGAAAGCAAATATTTAAAGATGTTTTTAGATTTATTTATGTGTAGAGTGTTTTGCCTGCATGAATGCATATGTACCACAGGCATGCCTAGTGGAGCTAGAATTTCAGATTAAGGTGAGCAGCCATGTTGGTTCTTGGAACCAAACCTGGATCTTCAGCAAGTGCTCTTAACTGCTGAGCCATCTCTCCAGCCCCCAAATTGCAAATGTTTTCTGTAGCTGGCTTTCTTTGGACTGCCAACCAACTCCCAAATCATGTCACAGAGACTTATTATTAGTTATGAATGCTTGGTCTTGTCTTATACTTGTCCAACTAGCTCTTATAATTTAATTTAATATGTTTCTCTTAATCTATATCTTGCCTCAGGGAGTTTTACCTTTCTTTCATTCTGTATGTCTACTTTTCCTCCATTTCTGGCTGGCTGGCCAGGGCATCTCCTTCTCTTTCTCTCTCATCTGTTCCTCTCCAACTTAGATTCCTCCTCCTCTTTATTCTCTCTGCTCACCAGCCCTGCCCATCCTCTACTGCTTTGTATTAGACCAGTCAGATACATTAGGCAGGCAAGGTGAAACAACAACACACCTTTACATAATTAAACAAATGTACCACATCTTTGCAGAGTTAAAGTAATATTCCACAGCAGTTTTCAGATGCTCACCTTTGGCTTCTGTGCCTGCTGTAGAATGACCTGTTCAGCTCAGGAATGAGGCCTTGGTGTCCTCACTGTTCCTCTCCTATCTCTCTTGCAGGGAAATGAGTATGGACATCTTTCTTATCTTAGATTTGTTATATACTCGGCTTTGGTAATATGTGGGGCCTGGTTTAAATTTCATGGCACCTATATCTTTTATCCCTCAGTCATATTTTATCATCTGTTTATACAACTCAAACGGCTGGAATTCATCTACACTGGGCAAAGACATTCATGCACTCTGAAAGTCATGCAGATGTTCAGGATCACTAATGCTGGAATAAATGCTCAGTTTATACTAATACTGTATTGTTTTGTTATTACAGTTATAAGTCATTTAAATAATATCAGTGCCAGCAGTGTTAGTACTAAAAACTGTTTTTTCTTTTATATTGGTACAAATCGTAGGGAAAACAAACTGGTTGTATATATCAGGAGTCAAGATTTTTGATGCCCTAGTGATTCTTCTAAAATGGATGGGATAGGTATCCTAAGAAAACAAGGTGAAGTTCTGAGCATAGTGGCACAGGCCTACAATATCAGTGTTTGGAGGTAGGCACAGGAATTCAAGGCCAGCTTCAGCTACATACTTAGTCTGAGGCTAGCCTTGACTGCCTGAGACCTGTTTTAAACAAAAGAAGCTGACGTGTAAAAAAAGGTTACTTACACAGTACACAAAACAGTGTTTGTGGTGGAGTATTCAGCAAGGTTATAGATAAAACTGTTGATACTGTGATTGTGTTTACACGTGTATAATAGGTAAAAAAAAACAAGTGGCATCAGTTTAGAAATCTCTGCATGTGTTCAGAGAGAATGTTGTGATAATATAAGGTGAAGAAGAGTGCTAATATGCAACTTACATGTGCGTGTGTCTATGAACTCACAACTTATATGTGCATGTGTCTATGAACTCACAACTTATGTGCGTTTGTCTATGAACTCACAACTTATATGTGCGTGTGTCTATGAACTTACAACTTATATGTGCGTGTGTCTATGAACTCACAACTTATATGTGCGTGTGTCTATGAACTCACAACTTATATGTGCGTGTGTCTATGAACTTACAACTTATATGTGCGTGTGTCTATGAACTTACAACTTATATGTGCGTGTGTCTATGAACTCAGAACTTAATATGTGCGTGTGTCTATGAACTTACAGGCACAGCAGATGCTAATCACATGCTGAATTCTTTTGTTTACTGTAGTGGGGCTGGGGAGGAACAAATGTTGATCTCCTCCCAACCTAAAAACTCAGGCACAGATTAAATGGTGTTGTTTTATATAAACTTGGGCAAATAGCATCTCCTTACTTCCTGAGGGCATGGCCAAACTGTTGCACTCTAATCTCTGATTGTCCTAAGGTGATAAAGCAAAACCCACTGGTGGGTTCTCTTCCTTGTTGGATGCTTTTTACTAGAGCCCAGCACTGTAGATAGATGAGTTCTCCGTTCTTGAGGACTGGCACATCAGAGCAACTTACACTCGGAGGACCCCAGAACCCTGTCTGCAGGGGGCTTTTAGAAGGCAGCAGTTCTGCTGCCGTGGAGAGGTTACAAGACCACAGTGAGGCACGTGTAGGGTGTTTGTCTTTCTGACACTGTCTGCTTCTCTGCCCCACAGCTGGCCCTGAAGGACCCTGTGCACACAGTGTCGCTGCAGCAGTTCATCTATGAGAAGCTCAAGGCCCAGCAGGAGATCCTGGGGGAGCAAGGCTTCCAGTCCCTTATGGAAACAGTGGACACAGAGATTGTCACTCAGCTGCAGGAGTTTTTGCAAGGATTCTAAGAGCACACGAGCCATGTGGCCGCCATCCCCTTCTGAAATAAGCTGACTAGCCCAACCTGCCATCTGTATGTGAGAGCCTGCTGAGATGAAGTCATTTGTGTAGGAATATAAAGAAACCAAGACCATAGATTTTTACTATAAAATATAAAGAGTAAGTGTAAATCCCAAATATTAAAGTCAGAAAGCTATTCCTCAAAAGAATTTAATTTTATATTTATGAGGGGCCCTGTGTTTACTAGACGTGCATTTATTGACAGTAGCTGCATTGCTTCCTGTTAGGAGAAGAAACTCGTTGATTACCTTTTAATCATGAGCTCTTAACACTTGAGAAGATGAAGGTGGATGTTCTAGATGTTTTTTCTGCAACCCAAATTAGTTGAATTTGGTTGCCTTATCCTGTTTTTTTTTTTAAGCTAATGAAACAAGTTTGAAAACTGAGAATGCTGTGCAAATGAAACAGTTAAATTTGTGCACCAGGGAATCAAGATGCCCACTACCCAGAGTATCTTACAAGGGAGCTGTTTTCATCTGGGGGAGAAATCAGATGGTTTTACTTTCATTCTCGTAATCCGATACAGGAATTGGTAAAGGCACTTGTAACTTTACTTTTAGTGCATACATGGAAGGCCCACTGAAGTAACCCTGTCGTACTATAGTGCCAAGTGGGAGACCTCTGGTCATGCTCTGGCCCTGTTCCTTTGCCGCATGGGAAGGCCAGTAGCCCTGTGAGCACCAAGAACCAGACAATCCCAAGTCCCCTTTCTGCTGTGACAGTCATGCTTGACTGTGACAGGCTGCTCAGTATTTATCCATCTCAGGTTCCTCAGTGCAGGGGTGTGTCAGCACCTCTGTGCCATGGGTGCGCCTCAGAGGACCCAGCAGCAATCCCCAGGGTACTAGCACTGACATCATAGTCTTCCTTTCTGTCCCTGTTACACTAAATGTGTAAGGGAGAGAATTGACGCCTTACTTTGCATTACTTGCCATTGTGAGGAAACTTTAGAGCATCTTTTAAGAAATACTCAAGAGCAAGATTGGAAATGTCGTATCTTTCTATAGAGATTTGGGTACAGTATGTAACTGTGGGAGAACCACTACCCTTTGTAAGCTATGGAACCCATGTCTACGGATATATGATGTTTTCAGCAAAGAAAGAAAATATGGTCCAATTAAATTTTCCAAAGATACCTCATCTTTGACTCATTTGTCTGTTTTTCTTGCCTCCACAACAAAAACATAAAACAGTTCATTAAAACTTCCCAGTAGATTATAAAGAAGGTTCCTCTTACACTATGGTTCTAGTCATCCACCCAAAGATGGTACCAATACTGCAGGTTTCAAATCTTCATTGAAAGACCAAGCGGTCCTTGACAGTGATGTTTCTTTGCCATTGTTTCTCTGTTACAAGATGGACATGAGAATATCTTTCTTTTACTTAATTATTTTCATTTGAAGCACTCCCAACCACGTCACCGGAAATCCCTAACACCCCAGCCCCAGCCCCAGCTGTAGGAAGCGACTGCCTTCTCATTCTGGACGGAGTGCGTTACAGTGCACAGAAAAGGCTGAGCAACTGCTTCGCAAGGCAGCTTAATTTCAAAGCTTCCCGAGGAGAAGGATGTGGTTCACTTTTAAAATTGTGGATTAAAATAGTTTTTATAAAAAGCTCTGAAAAAGTATTCATATATACCATGTTTTTCATGCATAATTAAGGTTTTCTGTAATTATTGGTTTACAAGGTTCTATCCATTGACATATTGTAGCAACATACAGATTTTGATGAAGCAATAGATCCAGTCTTCCTATTGTACTATATATAGCTTTTGAAGGAATGGTCATTTCTATTGCACTCACATACTCCTTTTCAGTTTATTTTATATCCTGGAGACCTTTCCCAACCCTCTGCCAAGGCCCATGTGACCAGCAGTACCCTTCAAATTGGTCGTTATTCCCTCTCTTCTGAGTAATACTAGGTAAGCCACATTAGTAAGTGCTAGTGCACTTCCGTGATTCTCTCTTGAAACTTGTTTCGTTTTAGGTCTTAATCTACCCATCTTGTTATCGTCAGGTCATAGTGAGTGCCTGCAGTCTTCTAAGGTGTTACACTGTCTGGTGGGAATGCAGAGTGGCCAACATGACCAGAAAATGTGGACTCTGGCAGAAGTGCTTATTTAGAAGCAGCAGGCTAGCGGATGAGGACTGTCCCAGGCTGGTTGGTAACTGCTAAGGCCAGGTCGTGCACTGCACAGTGTGTGAGGCTGTTTGGAAGTTCCTGGCCCCGTACTGGAAGTGAGCAGCCCTTGACTCTGCACTCCCAGACATTTCAAATTAGTCACATGCAAAAAAACCACCAGTTTTTGAAATGCTGTCTCTTTGTAGTCCCACAATTCTCAACTGTGTGAATTAAAACAAAGTTCAACGTCAGAGTGTGTAGTCCGCTAAGATTTTAAAATCTACTCTAATAGAAATGGACAAGTTAATGGAAGCTAATGAAAGTAAAACAAGGGTAATAAAGAACAAAGGGGGTCAGCAGGATGGCCCAGTGGGTAAAGGCACTTCCTGCCAAGCCTGGCAACCTAAATTCAGTCTCTGAAACCCACATGGTAGAAGAACTCCAGCAAGCTGTCAGTTAACCTCCATGCACATCCTGTGCCCCCTCCCTCCAAATAAATAAAAATACATTGAAAACTATTTTCATTTCCACCAACTTTGGAAAATAATATACAGGAGCTTTATTTAAAAAAATAATAGCACAATGAATCCCAGGACACCTTTTAATTAGATTACCAAGTACAAATACATACATATATGAACACAGACATGAGTTTTGTGTGTGTGTACGTACACACACATGTGGAGCTGGAGGTTGATGCTGGGTGGATGTCACAGCTGCTGTCTACCTTATTTTTTGAGGCAGGGTATCTCACTGACCCTGGAGTTCCAGGGACCTGACTACCTGTCTCCACACCCCAGTGCTGAGGTTACAAATGTGTGGGACCACACCTGTTTTTACAGTGCTGCTGGGGATCCAGACTCAGGTCCTCATGCTTGCATGGCGAGTATTTAACCAACAGAGTCATCTCCCCAGTTCCTCCTCTTGTTTTCTAGATCGGGTCTCCCTGTGCGGTTCAGATTGGCTTTGAACTCAGCCCTTCTGCTTCAACTTCCCAAGTGCTGAATTACAGGTGTGCGCCACCATGCCCAGCTTAAGAATTTATTTTTGCTCAATCATTTGAAGGTTTTGTGATTGGGTTGGTGTCCCAGTACCACCACTGGAAACCTTGCTTCTTTACAGAAGATGGCTGGCTCAGGCTCTGAATTCTCCATTGCTAGGAGTCCTTGCTAGCGTCACTTTGGTAGAATCCTGAAAACTGATGCTGAGCTAGGTTTCCACATCACTACCCCGCAAATGTCCTCTAATTCTGGTCTGCTCCCCCAGTACTCTCTCCATCCCACCCCCCACCTCACCCTCCTCTTCTCATTCGCACCCAACCCCAGTCCCTCCACAAAATCTGTTCTATTTCCCCTTCCCAGGGAGATCTCCTGAGCCCTCCTTGTTATATAGTTTGTCTGGGTCTGTGGATTGTAGCATGGTTATCTTGTATTTTACAGCTAATGTCCACTTGTGAGTGAGTACCTCCTGTGTTTGGGTGTGGGTTACCTCACTCAGGATGGCTTTTTCTAGTCCCATCCATTTGCCAGCAAATTTCATGATGTCATTGTTTTTAACAGCTGAGTAATACTCCATTGTGTAGATGTACCACCTTTTCTTTATCCGTTCTCTGGTTGAGGGACATCTAGGTTGTTTCCAGTTTCTGGCTACTATGAATAAAGCTCTATGACCATGGTTGAGCAAGTGTCCTTGTGATAGGATGGAGCACCCTTTGGGTGTATGCCCAAGAGTGGCATTGCTGGGTCTTGAGGTAGATGGATACAGACATGAGACAGCACATACCTTGTGTTTCTGCTGTGAAGGTGTTTTGATACAATAAAACCAGAACTCAACACCCTCCTGGAGATGAAGGCAAATGCTGGCCTCTTTCCAAATGCCCTTTTTGGTGTTTATAATGACACCTTCATGGGTGTCTTAGTGAGCATCCCGTTTGGGTTGTGTTTAGCAAGCAGGAGCTCACCAGACCTCAGAACACTGTCTTCTGTTTCAGTCAGAGAAACAGTGCATTCCGGGCTAGCAAATCAGTGAGACAGTAGCCATTTCTTTACATGAGACTGTGAGCCTTGGTCTTAGGGTAGTGACAGCTGCTTCAAGAACAGTTTGCAATTACCCTTGGACTGGGTGTAGCTTAGTGGTAAAGTGCTTGTGTCTCATCTGCAAAGACATGGGTTCTAGCCCAAGCACCACAAAATTTATAGTTTTTTTCCCCCTGTAGGAAGAAACCACGCTCTGTTCTAACCATCTCCCAAAGCCCAGGGCTCGGGTGCCACTAATATTGGGTTCTGCCCAGTCCCGTGCCGCTCATCTGAAGCTAAGTTTCTGTTTTCACTTCTATGGGCCTGAGGGGCTTGTGGTCTGCAGCACTTGGACAAAATCAGAACTGGGAGCCACTGCTTACATTTTCTCTTGAAATCGTTCCTACCCTAGGAAGCGGAGAGTTACTCATTAGCAGATCCGAAACAAAACAAAGCTTTCGCTCTTTGCTCCAGCTGATGCCTGCATTCCACTCCTCTGGGCCTGTCGAAATTTCTTTAGCCAGATAGGCTCTGAAGCAGGGTCTAATCCAGAAGGGAATATATTGATATCTGGTCATCCAGCCCCTTTTTCTTTAAAGCGGAGCATCGATTTTTATGCCATTTAATTTCCCAGTGGGGCAAAAATGGAATTGAAAGAAAGAACCGCTGGAGTAGCTGTGAGTGCAGGTTGGCTTACAGCATCCCCAGCTATCTGCCACCGGGCTGGTAGTTTCCAAGCAGAAAATAAACCTTTGGACTAGAACTGCCGTGTGTGTGTGTGTGTGTATGGTGGTGGTGGTGGTGGGGATTATTGCAAGGGTTAGAGCGAGAAAGGCTAGGGAGGAGGTTGGGGGTAATGGAGGTGCTGCAAGTGAGCCATTAGGGGTTTTTCTCCTTAGTTCTCACCTGAAATCAGATCCACTTTTCATTCCAAAGGGGGCAGGTCATTTCCACAAAGCTCTCAGCTGGCATGGTGGTTTTTTTTTCTTTCTCATTTCATGAATGCTGCAATTTAAGCAATAATCTAGAAGAACAACACTTTTGATTGACAGAGAAATTGTAGTTCAGGAAAGTGTCCACTGAGCCCAGAAATGTATTGACAGCTAACCAGGGAAGGGATGCCTATTGACAGGTCTGGAGGCAGTCGCTAACCATGAACTCTGTTGAGTTAAGGACGGCAATGTGGCTTATTTCTTCTTCCGGTTGAAAGGCACGTGCCTTGTGATGTCTCTGACGGCGGCATCGAGCCATGAAATGGCCTTTTCTTTCATCCTTTGTGTTTGCTACAGCAGGATGCTGCAGGCAGGGTGCTCCAGGCAGATGCTGTGGGCAGGATACTGCAGGCAGGATGCCCAGAGAGCATGCTGAGCCCGGGAGCACATTGTTTCAGCCTTCTTGTTTGTTACAGCAGGGTGCTGTGGGCAGGATGCCAAGATCTAAGCGTTGTCCAGCCAGTGAGCACAGAATACTTTGTTACATGTGCTAGAAGCTACTGCTACTGGCAGTGTGCAGTTGGGACATTAAACAAAACAAAACCGATTTACTGTAATACATTAGGGGTTGAGTCCCCCCCCCCCCATCTCTGTAACCGGACCTCGAACTATCTCTGTAGACAAGGCTGGCCTCGAACTAAGGAGTGCTGGGATTAAAGGTGTGTGCCACCACACCCAGCCTGGGATTGATTATTTTAAAATCTGTTTTGTTTGTTTGTTTTGTTTTGTTGAGACCCAGGCTGCCCTCAAACTTGTACA
Source organism: Microtus pennsylvanicus (assembly GCF_037038515.1). Classification (NCBI taxonomy): domain Eukaryota; kingdom Metazoa; phylum Chordata; class Mammalia; order Rodentia; family Cricetidae; genus Microtus; species Microtus pennsylvanicus. The sequence goes on from NC_134584.1 coordinate 44,520,893, forward strand.
TAACCTGTGCTTGAGTCTCTGATCCTTCTGCCGCCAGAAATGCTGGGGTTATAGGTGTTTATCACCATGCCCAGTTTATGTGTGCTGGGAAAGAACCTAGGGGTTTGTGCAGCTAGGAAACCAGCAATTCAGCCCTGAGTGTTCTTTTGATTGCCTTATGGTATGCCTTGTAATTTTTATTTCATTTTGTATATTTGGTTTGTTGTTGTTGTTGTTTGGCTGGTTGGTTGGTTGATTAGATTTAGGATAGTTTTGATGTTTTAATTTTTCCTCACTTTAAGTTAAATTTGCTCTTTGGCAGTTTCACGTGTGTGCATCCTGTGCACACAGAGTGCACACTGACCACTCTCAGCCCCAAGTCTGTCCCATCTCACTGTTACACACAATCTCTTTGTCACATTCATGTATGTCTATTGTTTTCTTGTGTGATTCACTGAGTCTAACCAGGGCCATGGATTTGGAGGATTTTTTTTTTTTTAAGATAGTGTGTGCAGTTTAGCCCTGACTATTCTTTTGTTTGCCTTGTGGTATGCCTTGTAATTTTTATTTCATTTTGTATACTTGGTTTGTTGTTGTTGTTGTTTGGTTGGTTGATTGGATTTGGGATACATGCAAGAGTGGGCATATCACTGAGCATACTCAGTTTAAGGTCAGAGATCACATGTTTAAAGGGACAGGGGGCTGGAGAAGTAGCTTAGCAATTAGGAGTACTGAGTACTATTCCCAGAAGACACATGGTGGCTCACAACCATCTGTAACTCCAGTAATAGAGGATCTAATGCCTTCTCCTGTGCACATGGTGCACAGACATGAATTCAGGTAAAACACCCACAAACAATAAGTTTAAAAAAAAAAGGCGAGGGAGAGAACCAGGTAGGTACTGGAAATAGGATGAGTGCTCATCTTGGCAGCATATATGCTAAAGTTGGAACAATGCAGAAAAGATTAGCATGGCCCCTGTGGAAGGATGGCTTGCAAATCCAAGAGGCGATCTGATCTCTCTTTTTTTAAAAAGAAAAAATGATGCAAACGTGACCATGCTTGGCTCAAGGGCAAAAGGTGAAGCTCTTGGATAAGAAGCTTCTGGCTATGGTAGGTTTAGCATTACAGCGAGTCAGACTTCCAGTAGGTAGCTAAAATAATTAACCTGTGTTAGGTAGCTAGCTGTCAGCTGGAGGAGAGGACGTTATTCTGGAGCCTTCTCATAATCAGAGGCTTGTCAAACCAAAAACAGGAGCAGCAGGTCCCTAATTATTGCTCTGAGTCCTAGCTCTGGGCCTGGGAAGAGATGGGATATCATTAATTGATAGCAATCAAACCTGGTTCCAGGAGATTAATGTATAGGAAGAAGATTTCCAATAAAGAATGAAAATTTACCGTTTTCCTTCCTGCAAGAGTCAATCCAGATGGGCCCATCCGTCACCTGGGCAAAAAGAAGTCTCAGGAAAGCTTAAGAAATAGTATAATACCTGCCTAAAATGTAAATCAGGCTTACGGTCCCTTTGGCTGTTGTACACTCTCACTCCTTGAGAGACCTCCAGGCCACTCTAATAAATTCTATCCATTTTCTACTCCAATCTCTGCGTCTCATTGGAATTCCTTTTATGGAGATTGCAGGAGCCGGGGAGCTAAGGAGAGACACGGAGGGACTTCAGACTTCAAATGCTAAGAGTTACGCGGCGACCTTGGCTATCGCTTCTAAATTTCTCCAAAGAGTTTTGGTTGAAATGGAAAGAACAACTCTGAAAGTGTATCAGCAGACTCTTTAGGGGATGGCGACACTCTCCCCCATGAGTGGAAGAGTGGGCCCCTAAAGGTGCCTGCCTCTCATATCAGGTATTGGTTATACTAGTTAATAGGAACTGAGATATGTTGGCATGTAGTGTGAGGATTTGTGTTAATATGGCTAGATGGATTACTTGGGATGTATTTATTATTTGTGGTAGCGAGTGCCAGAGGCTTTGGATTCTTCAGTGTTCTTGTTTTGTTTCCCCTCTTGACTGTAGTCTCCCTTAAATCACCTCCCCTGAGAGAGCCTGTTTGGGCGACAACTCTTTCCACTATGGAACTCTTGGTGTGATGGTGAGGCCTGGGGAATGCAGGTCTATTTATTTATTTGTTTGTTTATTTTACATACCAATCACAATTCCCTCTCTTTCTCCTCCTGTTCCCTCCCCCTATCCACTCCTCCTCCATATCCATTCAGAAGGGGTAAAGCCTCCCATGGCAGTCAACAAAGCCTGGCATATCAAATTGGGGCAGGACCAAGCTCCTCCCCTTGCATCAAGGCTAGGGAAATAAGTTCCAAAGAGCCAGTTCAAGCGTCAGAGATAGGTCCTGGTCCCATTGCTAGGGGCTCCACAAAAAACCAAGCTACACAACTGTCACCCAGATGCAGAGGGCCTAGGTGGGTCCCATGCCAGCTCCCTAGCTGTCTGTCCAGAGTCCGTGAGCTCCCACTAGCTTGAGTCAGCTGTCTCTGTGGTTTTCTAGCACCATGATCTTGATCTTGACTCCCCCCCCCCCCGCCTTAGCTCATATGATCCCTTCTCCCTCTCTTCACCTGGACTCCTGAACCTCAACCCAGCACTTGGCTGTGGATCTCCGCATCTGCTTCCTTAAGTTACTGGAGGAAGAAGGCTCTATGATGACAATTAGGGTAGTCACCAATCTGATTACAGGGGAAGGCCACTTCAGGCACCATCTCCACTATTGCTAGGAATCTTACCTGGGGTCATCCTTGTAGGTTCCTGGGAGTTTCCCTGGCATCCTCTATCAAGATACTCTATCAAGATATCTCTTTCATTATTCTCCTCCATCCTGCCCCCAACTCAACCATTCTGATCCCTCATGACCCCTCTCCTCTATCCCTCTGCGCCCCCATTTTACCCAGGACATCTTATCTATTTCCTATCCCCAGGGAGATCCATGCATCCCTTTTAGGGCCAGAGAAGCTAGGTAACAAGGAAGGCCCTAAAAGGGATGCAAAATCTAATAGAAGATCCTGACATAAATCCACACACCTATGAACACCTGATTTTTGACAAAGAAGTTAAATATACAATGAAAAAAAAGAAAACATCTTCAACAAATGGTGTTGGCATAACTGAATAGAGGCATATAGAAAAATGCAAATAAATCCACATCTATCACCCTGCACAAAACTCACGTCCAAGTGGATCAAAGACCTCACCATAAATCCAGTTACACTGAAGCTTATAGAAGAGAAAGTGGGAAGTATCTTTGACTGTATTGGCACAGAAGACTACTTCCTGAATATAACACCAGTAGTAGATAACACTGAGATTGACAATTAATAAATGGGACCTTCTGAAACTAAAAAGCTTTTGTAAGGCAAAGGACATTGTCAATAAGACAAAATGGCAGCCTACAGAATGGGAAAAGATCTTCACTGACCCCACATATAGCAGAGGGCTATATAAAGAATATATACATAAAGAACTCAATATACATAAAGAACTCAATATACATAAAGAACTCAAGAAACTAGATATCAAGATACCAAAAAATCCCATTAGACATGGGGTACAGATTTAAACAGAATTTTCAACAAAAGAATTGCAAATGGCCAAAAGACCCCTAAGGAATTGCTCAGCATCCTTAGCCATCAGGGAAATGCAAATCAAAATGACTCTGAGATACTGTCTTACACCAGTCATAATGGCTAAGATCAAAACACCAATAACAGCTTATGTTGGAAAGGATGCAGAATAAGGGGAACACTCCTCCATTGCTGGAAGGAATGCAAACTTGTACAATCACTCTGGAAATCAGTATGGCAGTTTCTCAGAAAACTGGGAATCAATCTACCTCAAGACCAAGCAATACCACTCTTGGGCATATGCCCAAAGGATGCCTAATCATACCACAAGGACATTTGCTCAACTATTCATAGCAACATTATTTGTAATAGCCAGAACCTGGAAACAACCTAGATGTCCCTCAACCAAAGAATGGATAAAGAAAATATGGTACATTTACACAATGGAGTATTACTCAGGTGTACAAGAACAATAACATCATGAAATTTGCAGGCAAATGGATGGAACTAGAAAACAACATCCTGAGTGAGGTAACCCACTCAGACAGAAAAACATAGTATGTACTCACTATAAGTAGATATTAGATGTAAAGCAAAGGATAATACATCTTTTGTATTCTATTAGTGATGCTCACATCTGTAGTTCCTGTCTGCTTCCTCACTTTTTCCTTTTCTAGAATTCCCTCGGTTTGTGTTTTCTTTACTGTTTTTATTTCAGTTTTCAAGTCTTGAACCATTTCTTACACCTGTTTAATTGTTTTTTTTTGGCATTCTTTAAGGGATTTATTGATTTCTTCCAATTTTTTGTTTTCTTTTCCTTGACTTCCTTAAGGGAATTTTAAATTTTCTCTTTAAGTACCTCTATCATCTTCATAAAGTAATTTTAAGTTTGGTTTTCTTGTGTTTCAGCTGCCTTGGAATTTTCAGGTCTTGCTCCTGTAAGATCACTGGGTTCTGGTGGTGCCATATTGCTCTTTTGGTTGTTGTTGAATGTATTTTTTTTAATTAATTAATTTATTTATTAAAGATTTCTGCCTCCTCCCCGCCACCGCCTCCCATTTCCCTCCCCCTCCCCCGATCAAGTCCCCCTCCCTCATCAGCTCGAAGAGCAATCAGGGTTCCCTGCCCTGTGGGAAGTCCAAGGACCACCCACCTCCATCCAGGTCTAGTAAGGTGAGCATCCAAACTGCCTAGGCTCCCCCAAAGCCAGTACGTGCAGTAGGATCAAAAACCCATTGCCATTGTTCTTGAGTTCTCCAGTAGTCCTCCTTGTCCGCTATGTTCAGCAAGTCCGGTTTTATCCCATGCTTTTCCAGACCCAGGCCAGCTGGTCTTGGTGAGTTCCCAATAGAACATCCCCATTGTCTCAGTGTGTGGGTGCACCCCTCGCGGTCCTGAGTTCCTTGCTAGTGCTCTCTTTCCTTCTGCTCCTGATTTGTACCTTGAGATTTCAGTCCGGTGCTCCAATGTGGGTCTCTGTCTCTGTCTCCTTTCATCACCTGATGAAGGTTAATATTCAGGAGGATGCCTATATGTTTGTCTTTGGTGTTGAAAGTATTCTTACTCAAGTGTTTACTCATCTTTTCTTCCAACTGTTGTGGTCTGCATCTGTGCCTGATGTAGTCTGCTGTTTTCCCAACTGGTGTGGTTTGTGTCTGTGTCTATGTGGTCTGCTAGGGTTGTTAGGGAGGGCTGGCCAGGGGAGAATGTTCAGGTGTGTGGGGTTGGGCGGCAGAGTGGGTCTTGGGGGATCAGAGTCCAATAGGGAATGGGGGTCGGGGGCACAGCCTGGAGGTAGGTCTCTCACCTGCTTGCTGACTATTGGGGACTCAGGTCTCTCTGTCTTCTGACTAAATCTCAGGATTCTTAGCCAGTCTGAGTTTATAGCCTCTGCTCTTCATATGTCTTTCTTCTTGGCCAGCTCCTCTGCCCCCCAACATGAGACAAGAGGGAAGAAGGGGCTGGCATGAGGTGAATTCTCTTCTTCTTGGGTTTAGTACTATCCTAAAGCTAGCAGAAGTCACTCAAGAAAGCTCTGAGTACAGTTCACAGAGATCACTCTCCCTTCCCACTGACATAGCCGGGAAGGCTTCGGCTCTGATGGTTACCTTTAGGAATTGCTAGGGTTCCCAGTGGTGATGCCAGCAAAAGCAAGAAGCTTGCTTAAGACCAAGATTGTGTCCCTTACAGTGACCTACAGGGCTAAGGATCCAGCATTTCTGCTTCTCGTCAGTAGATCTTGTTTATGACTCTAGATCGGTTCACCTCTCAATTGCAGGGAGACCATCTGCCTGGCAAACTCAGTTATTGGGTCATTTGGCCAACCTCTTCTGGATAGAGTAGGAAGTATGACGTTTGAGCTCTTAGCCTGTTGGGACTGAAGCAAGTGTCTCTATATGGTCTTCCATTATATAAATCCTCACCTAACATAAATATGAGTATTTGAAAATTACTCAAAATTATTAAGCTTCTTTAATAATTTGGAAATAGTATAAAAAGAGGAAAGCATCCAAGCCCCTGTTTGTGTTGTAGCAGGCCTCTCTGTAGTTATAAAAGGTGGTGTGCTCGTGTTAAGCAGTTTGTGACTATAATGAGTTCCGTGGGAGGAAATACAAGTGCTTCTGGCTTTAATAGGTGAAGACAGCCAGCTAGTGTCTTACTACCTCTCTTCCATTTTTCTTTGTCACTTGGTGATCATGGGTCTGGCTCACGTTAGTGTCATTTTATTGTGCTTGGTCCTTTCATTAGCTGAATGTTGCAGTTAACTACTCCCTGTGCCACTTAAGTATTCTTCAAAATACTTGGCATCTACATAAAAATTCATCACAAGGGTATGTCATGTTTATTAATTCTCTGTTTGGCTATTTGACTATGATAATCACCCTATGCATACATTTTTGATGTACTTTCAATTTTCTTAGGATTTACTAGAAACAATTATTAGGTAAAAAGTTATTAATACTAAGACTCTATTAGTATTCTTATGCTTTCGATGCAGGTCAACTGCTCAATGTGAGTAAGAGAACTTCACACCTCCAGCCCCAGTACAGGGTCTTGCTATAGGTAGCCCAGGTTTGTCTCGAGCTAGCAATCCTCCTACCTTAGCCTCTCTACTGCTGGAATTAGAGGATGAATGAGCACACCACCCTGCTAGGTTTTTCTTGATGGAGATAGCATAGTTACTATGTTAGGAAGGAGGCCGCCACAGGATTCATCTGCTTACCCTCCGTTAGCATTGAGGGGGACCAGCCCTGCCCTCTGTCCTGCCCTCACCTCTGTCCTCACCCCTGTCCTCTCCCCACCATCGCCTTTAGTTTGGCACAGATTATTTTGTGACATTTACATATTAATATGTTGAAGTTCTTACCTCCATGGAGATAGTAATAGGAGTTGGGGCTGTTGAGAGGTGATTAGGTCATAGCAGGATTCTTTCAAGTCACATTAGTGCCTCTAGGAGAAAGACCCTGAAGGGAGCAGGCAAAAGCACCCTGTCCTAAGTACTGCCATTTTATCTGTAGGGTGAAACAATGTTCAGGTTCCGAAGCCCTAGGGGAGCTGAGAACTTTCCAATGGCTGACCCACCTCCTCCCTAAAGCATAGAAAGAGTCGTTAGGCACGCATGCATCTCTAGTTCTCTAGAAATGTTACCGCTGTTCCCAACAATAGAAAGAACAAATGAATCTGATTGGTTGGACTGAAAGGCTTGCATTGTATGTCGGTTGACAATGATGGAACGCTCAAGGAAAGCCCCTAATCTTCGATTCCTGATTGGTGAAAATTGTAACTGTAACTTGGCAACACGTGTTTCTCACTTTTGTCAGAAACCCTAATAAATTTTGCTGCCACCCCTGCTTGGGGCTGTCAGGAGAAACAAGGCTCCCGAGTCCTTGTCCTGCAGCCCTGACTGATCAGTGACCCACTTATGTGCTGATGTATTAAAGTCTTTGGAATCCATAAGTGTCGTCTCTTGCCTTCCTCATGGTGCACAGCGGACTAAGACACGTGGTGAGTCTAATTGCCTACAACTCATGTCATTTAACGTCCTCCTGTTGTTTCAGCTTTCTCATTGACAAAATGAGGGTAATAGCTTCCTATCCAAGTGGTTCTAAGAATCAAAACCTCATTCATCCAACTTTTACTAGACCGGTGTTCCTGAGTGTCTGTTTACGTCAGGCCCTAAGCTGAGTCCTAGGATACAGAGACAAGCAAAAGCAGGGAAATCTGCTTTGCTCTGAACTTGGTGTCATGGGAAGGACACATATCAAGCGTGCCAAGAAATGCATAATGGCTTGGTGACCCGACCTCTAAGAGATGCTGTGGGCAGATCCATCTCCTGGAGGCAGAGCTGGCAGGCTGATTTGTGGGGTGACTAGTGGAGAAGAGTGGTGGAGAGGTGACATGAGGGGAGACCCCAAGGGTTTTGTCGGAAGGAGCAGTCCATGAAACATATAAGAAAGTGCAGGGCAGGCTGAAGGTGTGAGTATGTTGGGGCTGAGAGGGGTCATGTGACAGGAACAAGAAGAACAATGGGAAGCATGGTGCTAGACTTCCAGTCGTGGAGACTTGATGACCAAGATCAGCCTATGTTAGTCCCGGAAGAGCCTCAGCAAGTGGAGGGAGAACACCAGGGCTGCACAGACAGATTCACTGTGTAAAGTCTGAGTCCTGACTGCATGCGTGTGTGGAGCTGAGGGATGGAGGTGTGATGAGGAGGACCACAGTAAATTGGAGGCCAGTCTGGGTTAGTGTGAATTCATGGCCAGCTTTGACCACTCTCTCATGGTCCATTCAGCTGGGTGCAAGACTGCTTGTCCTGAAACCACACTACAGGCCCTTCTTGCCTCTCTGACCCTCTGGAGTTTGCTCACCCTCGCTGGCATCTCGTTGCCTAGAGACACACTGCACAGATGTCAGCCTCCATTGTCAGAAGCATGGACTTCTCTCTGACCTCTCCTTTATTAGGCTAGCAGTCTCTTTGGATTAAGAGAGTACCTTATACCAGTATGACCGTCTTACTTAATCAGATCTGCAAAGAGCCCACTTTCAGATAAAGTCACATTCCTAAGTACTAGAGTTAGGATTTCAACGATATTTATTTGTTCACCTACTTGTGAATCTGTATGTGTGGAGGGGGTCAGCATACTCAGTTCCTGATTTCCTGGGGAAGGTGTGTCTGGACACTAGGAGCCCCAGTGCTGTGTGGGTTGGAAGTGCTGATTCCAGAATACAATCTGGTTCTGCGTGCACTTAGGAAATGTGTGAGTTTTGTTCCTATTTAGGAACTGAAGCTTCAGGTAGGCACAATCTCATGGGAGCAGGGATCTGAACTGTGTGAACACAGCACCCAGAGGTCTCCAAGCTTCTTTCCAGCAAGGAAGTTCAATGTTTGAGGCTCACTTATTTCACTTCGGGGTAGATCCTGGAACGTGTAATTATTCTCCAATCATGTCTCTGGTGTCTATCCATGTTCTAGTCATGTTAGGTATCAACACAGGACATCCATGCTTGGGTGTCACCACAAACTGCTGAAATTTCCCAGAAGGACTGGGTTTCTCTGTGTCAGAGGAGATTGCTGAGTGAAACGGGCCAAATGCACTTCAGCACCACGGGCTCTGCTGAGAAGGCTGTTGGGATTCTGACCGTGTCCACCACACCAGACTCCTCTCCATCCTTGGTTTGCCCTCCAGAGCAACATTCAATTCAGCACTTTCTGTGGAGCTGTGTATCGCGAGGAGCATGGACTCTGGGGACAAACATGTGAGTTTGATTCCAGGCCCCAAATCCTAGTTTCCCTTTCCTGTGCTCAGCTAGCATAAGGGCCCCTCAAAGATGTCAATGTATTAATTCTCAGAAAATGAGTATTCCGCTACGTGACCAAAGAGACCACGTGTCTGATGATGGATCATACTCTGAGATGGACAGAGTCCTGCGCTACTCAGAGGCCCATCTAATTACACAAGCCCTTAAAATCAAAGAAATGTCCCCCAGTGTGGTGAGACATGATGAAGGGCCAAGTGTCAGGCTCTGAATATGGAGAGGAAGGAGCCACCTGCCAGGATGTGCTGGGGCCCAAGAATTGAGAAAAGCAGGGAAATAGATTCCCTCCCAGAACCCCAGAAGGAACACAGCTGACTGCCCACACTTGGTTATAGAACTTCTCAGCTGCAGAAATGATTCATTTTAAAATAAAATTTCAAGGCGCCTCGTTAGCATAGCAAGAAAAGCACCAATCCCATAAGATGGCTTTATGGGGCTGCAGAGATGGCTCAGTGAGCGCTTGCTGCTCACACAAAGGACCTGGGTTCTGTTTCCAACACTTACGCCGTCTTCTGACCAGGCACAAATGTGGTATCCATATAGACGTGCAGGTAAAACACTAATACAAAAGATAAATAAATCTAAAAAAATAAAAATTTGTGATTATTTGTGAAATTAACATAAAATGAATGTACCCATTTTTCTAGTAGGCAATAATATTGATCTGTGTGGTATTTGTGTGGGTTAGCTGAGATGTGAAACTCCGCGTTAGGCACTTCACACGCTATCATGAGCTGTACCATCCTGAGTTGCTGGGCTCGTCTCCCTCAGTTTCTAGCCTCCAGTTTTGACCCAGGTGAGTTGCTTAGCTGGTTGCGGGACATGTGCTACTCCGTACCATGCATGTATGTCAGCCTCGCTGGGGAGCTTGTTAAATTGCTGAACCTCATTTTAAACGCACTGATTTAGAGCCCCCCCCTTTTTTAACAAGATCCCTAGGTGATTCATATGGACCTTAAAGCCTGAGCATCACAGGACAAGGTGTTTCCCAGCGTCAGAGAGCTGACAGAATAGCTGTCCGGGCTTTTCACATCTAAATTGTTATGTTTCCAGTTACTTCTAGTGCTCAGAGGATTGGCACCACTGGGATCAGTATATAGAGATGCTCTTCAATATATGGGATACAAATAGAACTGTAAAATTTTCAATTAAATTAATGTTTCCCTCTAAAGAGAACGGTCGTGCTATTATAAATAGTAACAAGTACTGTGTTCTTAAAGACAGAAGAACAGACATCAAGGACCAGCGCAGACATGCGCTCCCTGCCCCTTCATTGTCGGTTCCCTGGTTCAGTTTCCTGTGTACACTTGCTTAGCCTCTTCCTTCAGGGGCGCCACCACCTCGCATCACCTGAAGCCATCCCTAGACTCCTCTATGACACTGGCACTTGTCCTTTACAGCTTCCTGTTGTCTTCTCTTTAACAGGAGAGCCTCAAACACTCCGGACAATGATCAGAAGACAGGTGAGAGTCTTTGGAAAGCTCCAAGCTCTGGGAGTCAAATAAGGCCTGCCCCAAATAGTGAATGGAGAGGTGTGTTTCACTCTACCCACTGAGGACCATTTGTGTAGGGCACGTGCCTCCGGTGCACAGTGATGTGTGTTCATGGTAGCTACAGTGAGACTATTAACTACCCGCTGCTCCGTGAGCTATCTTCCCTCTGCTCACTGAGCTTCTAGGCTCTCAGATCTGTTGTGGGAAATGCCTAAAAGGGCTTCTGTTGGAATCTACTTTCTTGGACGTGTAGCTCAGTATTCGAGTGCTGTCTAGTCTGTGTACAGCCCCTGGCTTGGCCCCTAGCACTGTCGAGGGAGTTGGGGGCTACAAGGAAGCAGAAGTGTGTTTCCTCAAACAGATAATAAAACAACAACAACAAAACCTGTTTGGGCCACCCTGCAGCCCATTTATGATAGCCAGGCCTGGTGTTCTTTACAAGTTAGCAGGCCAGCAGGTGTACACACATAAAATTAAAAAGCCACTAGTTTCTGAGTCTGAGACTAGCCTGGTCTACAGAGTGAGTTCTAAATCATCCAGGGCTACACAGAGAAACCCTGTCTCAAAAAACCAAACCAAAACAAAACAAAACAAAACCCCTCCTGGTAAGTAGCAGGCATTTTTGCCAAGGCACCCTGCAGAGAATCGTGAAGCTGGCCTGGCCTGGCTTGAGAGGTGTGTGCCAGCATCACTGGTTTCTGAGGTTTGAGCGCATAGCTGAGATACTGTGAGCCTTCCGCTTCCTGAGAAACCGAGGCACTCGCTCAGGCAGTGGCGCATTCCGGACATCTGTGTTTCTCTGTGTTCCGTAGAAGTTGGCAAAGCACGCGGAGGTTTGGCAGAACAATTAGTCTTAGACATTAATCTTATATTTGCTTTCGAGCTGGCAACCGCCATTACATCACGGCAGCTACCTTTGTCCTTTGTTTTGATAAATGTATAAAAAGTCTGATTGCTTGAAATAAACTCGTCTCTGCCTCAGTCTTGCTGAGACCCCTCCTAGCTGGCCCTGTTTTAATTCTTACTGACCCTATCAGGAGCCCCTGGTTTGGGAAGTAAACGCTGGCACTTATTTGTAGTAATAGGGGGGCGGCGGCGGGGCTGCGTCCCCAATACCCCAGCCGCCGGCCCGGCTAGCTTTTGCCCCGAAATAATTACACAGACACTGTATTCATTTAAACACTGCTTTGGCCCATTCCTATCTAGCCTCTTCTAGGCTAATTCTCACATATTAATTTAGCCCATTTCTAATCATCTGTGTAGCGCCCCTAGGTGCGCTTACCGGGAAGATTCTAGCCTAAGTCCATCCTGGGTCGGAGCTTCATCACGTGCGTCTGCCTGGGAGCTGGGCATGGCGTCTCTCTGAAGGCGTCTGCTCCGGAGAGCAGAGCTGTCGAGTCTGACCTCACTTCCTCTTCCTCCCAGCGTTTTGTTCTGTTTACTCCTCCCACCTATCTCCTAACCAATGAGAGCCAAGCAGCTTCTTTTTATTTAACCAATGACCTTCCTCCATCACTTATTTATTTATTTGTTTGTTTATTTATTTATTTATTTATTTTTATGCCCTGGCAGTGCTGACGCATGCATGGGCAGCCCGTGTATGATGGTTCTGTTGAACTTGTCCATATTGGGTTTCATGGTCTAAGTTGATGAGGACGACTGACCAGGCCTCTTCCTCAAGAGGGGACCAGATCTCATTACAGATGGTTGTGAGCCACCATGTGGTTGCTGGGAATTGAACTCAGGACCTTCGGAAGAGCAGGCAGTGCCCTTAACCTCTAAGCCATCATGTGCTGGCACTTATAGCACACAAATGCTCTTAAGGAGGACTCTCCGGGCAGAAAATCCAAAACAGAGACCTGGAAAAATGAAAAAGTCCCATTTTTGAGAAGAAACTCCGCTAACATCCTGGGACCCAGGTTAGACATTCTCTGCTGAGACTGCCAGACCTCTGCCTGTTGCTGCTAATGTTGCTCCACGTGAGTTTTCCAGGGCCTTCTGCAATGATCACCGCAGAAGGTGGACAAGACAGTGGCTGACTGAACCCAGTGGTGAAGAGCAGCAACCTGATCTCTGTGCTGAGCTTTGTCCTGCAAGCACCTAAAGGCCAGTGCTTGTGAGGTACCAGGGATGACCCCAGGGACTTCCATATATTAAGTTGTTTATGTTTTTCCCATGATCTTCCCAGTCGTTGAGAAGAAATTTCATTATGAGAGTTTAAGCAGTTTGCTGGAGATCAGAAGTCACTTGGCAGGCAAGAGGTTTAGGCAGCCACGAGCCAGGCTTCTAGCTCTGGCGTTCATGCTTTTTTGCCTTCAATCTAGCAGGTTCCTCCGTTCCCTACTGTGCCCTCCCCCGGCCCCCCTCTCTTTGCTGCTTGGAGGGAACAGATGTCACAGGACGAATGTTACCAAGCAAGGCAGTAGGAAGCCTGAGTGGTTGAGCTGAGCACCTGCTTGCCCAATGCTATGGGAGCTTTGTGCTTTGGGGAGCATGGGTGGGGACTTACAGGTTGCACTGCCTCTTATGAAATGGGAGAAGGTCAAGAGGGGTACCAGGTGCTCACATAACTGGACTCTCGTCTTCTTCTAGAAGCCAATGCTGTAGTGATGGGCAAGTGGCCTCCCTAGGGATTTATAGTTAGACCAGAGAAAGTGGGGGCTCCCAGAGTTAGACTAGAGGGAGCAGTTAAACCATGCCGAAAGTGATGAACTTGAATAGTTACCCAACAGGGACTGTGCTCTCAAAGAGAGGCAACTCACAGTTCGAATTCACTGGCTTGGGACGTTTCATTTTCCTAGTGCTAAGTGAAGACCAGGGGAATCCCGTAAAGAAGGAAGCAACACGTAGCTGTAAAAATCAAACATGCTTCCTGTCTGTTCACAGACGCCTTGGGGATGTGTTCATTTGTACGACATGGGAGTTGATACGCTTATCTTTGCAAACTCCAGTGCTGAATGGGGGCAGAAAGGAGAAGTTGGGATATCCAAATTTCCAGTGGAGGGTTTCTGCCGGGAACTATTCACATTTCATGAGGGGAGACAATCAATTCAACACACACACACACACACACACACACACACACTCACACACACACTGCTCACACGAATAATTTTCTAACCAGAAAGCTAAGCTATATACGGAGGAATTGAAGTGGGGAGGAACCAGTGTGTTAACTTAGTGTGACCAGGGACACAAATGATCCAAGAGGTTGAAACCGGGAAGCAGGGCACAAGTGGGTTGTTCCTCATGGTGTAAGATAGAAGGGTCCCCTGCAGCTGCCTTCTTCTCCAGGTGACTTGAGGTATCCCTGACCCAAGGGTAGGTTGACATTACCCCCAGCAGGCATAGGATGAGAGCTGCTGAGTCATTGGGAGTTCATACTAACTCTCTTTCCATCTTCCTCCTGGGTGTTGTTAGGGTGTGCTGGCAAATACCATCCAAACAGTGGATCTCTTGATCCCTGAGCTTCCCGCTTCCATGATAAAGAGAATTTATTTTAACTTCATCTTCCATTCCTGTGTGTCCTAACATCTTCAATTGTGAGACGAGATTACAATTCATACTGGCTTCAGAAGAGCAGGAATTTATTGGCTCTCTTGGGGTATAGTGGTTCTGAGTACCGCGTGAGCCACGGTCTCAGTGATGGCAGATACCATTTTCTCTTATTTCTCCCTCTATCCATTGTAATCTTGACTTCTTTGGCAGTTCAGAGAGACGTAATCTTTTTTCTTTTGTGGAATGGTCTCACCATGTATGTAGCCGGGTCTGAGACACAATCCCCCTGCTTAGAACCCTTGAGTGTATGACCTACCATACTCAATCATTCATCTTGATTATGGAAATCCCACCAGAAAAAGCAAATGCCTTTTTGTCTACTGCCCAGTTAAATGTTATTACGTCTTGTTGATTCAGTGTAATACAGAACCAATTTGGAGCCAACCACTGGCCAAAAGGTTGTACATTGTGGTGGAGCAGGCTTACCAAGTTCCATCCTTGCTTCTGAAGCCAGCAATGGAATTGTGTGTATAAGTGTAGGGAGTGTGGGTATGTATGTGGTGTATGTGTAGTATGTGTATGTATGTAATGTTTGATATATATGTGTGGGAGGTGTGTATATGTATGTATGTAGTGTGTATGTATTATGTGTGTATGTGCATGGTGTTTAGTGTGTGTGTTTGCTGTGGGTGTATTGTGTGGTATGTTATATATATGTATGTGGTGTGTGTATGGTGTGGGATATTTATGGTGTGTATGTGGGGGGGGTAGGGTGTGTGTTGTATATGTATTGTGTGATGTCTGTATGTGTATTCTTATATGTGTGGTGTAGGTATGTGTAGTGCTTGTGTGTGTAGTGAATGTGTATGTATGTGCATGTATCAGAGATTGTTTATGGTGTGGGGTTTGTGTGTGTGTGTGTTTGAGTGTGTTGCATAGTGTGTGTATGCATGGTTGGGTCTACGTGTGTGTGTGTGTGTGTGTGTGTGTGTGTGTGGGTATGTGTGTGTGTGAGAGAGAGATTTGTGGTCTGACCACTAGGGGGCGTGTGAATGGTGGTTGCACATCAAAGACAATAACAATAAAGAGAAATAGCCACTACCCAGTGAGCCCACAGAGTACTTGGGAAAATGAAGCCTTGTATGAGGCCTGAGTGACTCTTAGTTATGCCAGGGATCTGTGTCTGTAGGTTTCTGAGCCTCGTCTGATTGCCGACCACCCATGGTTGGCTGTCTTTTCCACCAGACTCCCAGCTTCACTCTCTGCAGGAATCGGTGTGGGCTGGCTCACCTCTCTTGTTTCCCTGACGCTGGAGTCACCAGGGTCTCCCTTGCTGCTGCCTAGGGACCCAGCACTGTCACCTCATACCGACTTGACGTCTGTCTCAGCAGGCCTGAAGGTGTGTCTTGTCTTCTAGCTTCTGGACCTGGGGAACTTGGTGTGATGATAAACTTCTGTAATCCACGACTAAGCTGGGAGGTGAAGGAGACCACGTCCTTTAATTCTTAAATCCTCTTTGGCTTTTTGGCATTTATGAGCAGGATTAAAGCTGTCAAGATGTAGATTTGCTGAATCTCTCTATGGATTAAGGTTGTTGACATATGAATATGGCCTTATCAGTGGAGGGCTCTCAGTGCCAAGCCAGGCCATGTGGACTGTTCTGCGAAGAGTGGGCGCCTCCGAATACGTGTGGGTACTTGAGCGTAGCGTGCTGCCTATGGCTGTCCTCGGGAGCACGCACAGAGCATGAAGCCCTTGGCTATGCTCTCACACAGGGGACCATCTGGCAGTTGTTCTGGGAGGGAAGAATCTCCATTTTGAGCATTGGCTACTCACTTTAATCATTCCATTCTCTCAGGAGATTCCTCACAACACAGAGAACTGACTGCCCCACCTCAACAATGTATGCTGGGCAGAAGCAGCTGGTGTGTCCCATTTCACTCTATAAAGTTAAGCCCTGCAGGAGGAGTTCATCTCCTAAAGATGAGTCTGATCAGCCCTATCTAATCAGACAGTGTCAGACCTGAGAGTGTATTGTCAAAGTTTGGCAGAGTGACTGAGGAAGACCTAGGTTAAAGTAACAGGGAACAGGAAATGATGCGGTTTCCTCACAAGTCAGCCACTTCCCCTGCCTTGCTTCCCTAGAGCGGGCACCTCCCCACCTCGGCATCTCCCTCTTCCTCTTGGCTGACAGTCCTGCCACCCTGGCAGTGGCTTTCTGCATGCCTCCTGTCCTTCATGTCTACACTCCACGTGCTCACCCAATTCTTCTCTTGGCCTTTTCCTCCACTATGCCTCCCTGGATTTATTTGCCAGAGCCCCTCTCGTGCCCCCTGGCCCACTTCAGATGTGTGTCTGCCAGTTTGTACTCGTGGCCTCTGCTTGCCACCCTTCTTGTTTGTTCAGGCTCTGACCCTCTTGTCTGTTCGGACTGATTGCTCTCCAGTGGAATCTCACTTCCTGTCTGCTTATCTAGCTTGCCCGACTTTCATTTCCGTCAAGGACAGCTGGCCCTGTGTCTGAGGGGGCAGATGTGCCTTTGCGTCTCTTATTTCTCCTTGGCAGCTTCCTGTGTTCACACCCAACTGTATTATGCCCTGTTCCTGAGGGTCTGCAAGTTCCTTGACCTCTCCTGCTTCTGTGCCTGCCTGTATAACATGAGTGGTGTTGGCACACCCCTTGCCGATTCCTTAAGAAGGCTCAGCGAGCTGCTAAGTGCATAAGCAGCATCAGAGAAGTTGTCCGATAAACATCAGCTCTTCCTATTGCAATAATGTAATATAATTAATTACATTAATACTATACTGTTTTACTGTATTATTTATTATTCTGTATTACTTTGTTATACTGTGTTAATATTATCCTGTCCTGATATTTAGGTCCCCCAAGAGATCCTTGAAAGCATAAAACACAGAGGCAGCTTCTGGTAGAGCAAGGTGAGGGCGGCTATGTGGGGACAGAGGACACGTCCTGTGTCAATTTAGATCATTTAATCCATCCTTTCTACAGACTCTAAAGGACAGTTCATGTCTGTCAGGGAAACAAAGATTGTATTCTTCCTGTCTAGATAAATGACAAAACAAAGAACAAAGTAGGTTGGGTAAACATTGACTTGGTAGAAATTTCCTTTAAAACCCAGTGAATCAAAGCCAAGCAATGCTCAGTAGGTTGGCACGCCATCTGTTTGTTCCCTTTCAAAACTCCATCAAGATTCCTAAATGTAGTTTGGATTTTGAGAACATCTGGAATCTGCCAAGCACATATTTTAAGCTCTGACATTATAATCTGTGTTTCTTGCTACTTGCTTGTTCCTGTTGTCTGTGCATCACCTCCCAAAGATGAGTCTGATCAGCCCTATCTCATCAGTGTCAGACCTGAAAGTGTATTGTGAATATGTGTATGTGTGTGTGCTCTTATCTTTGTTTCTTTTTTTTTTTTTTTTGGTTTTTCGAGACAGGGTTTCTCTGTGGTTTTGGAGCCTGTCCTGGAACTAGCTCTTGTAGACCAGGCTGGTCTCGAACTCACAGAGATCCGCCTGCCTCTGCCTCCCAAGTGCTGGGATTAAAGGCGTGCGCCACCACCGCCCGGCTCTTATCTTTGTTTCTGATGATAGAAGTAATAATGTTCAATTATTGAAATGTTAGAATAAAAAATTGGTAAAGAAATCATCAAGCAGTCATAATCTATGCACACACAAATAGATACTTGATATTTTAATTTCTGAAGGATCAAATATATATACATATATGTAGTATTATATATGTATATATATAAAGAGTATATGCACATATACACATACATGTGCTACACTATGCCTTTAAAATACTAATTAGGACTATGCTGAATATACATTGAGAATATTGGTTATTTTGGGTAATTTATGCTTGACAATTTTTTTCTTATAACATTTAAAAACTGCCTTATTTGTGGTAGATGGATATTGTCTCAGCTCAGTTCCCACAAGAAGCAGATGCCAAGGGGTTCTTTTAAATTTATACATATATATATGAGTATTTTGCCTGATGTATGTCTGTGTAATACGTTCATGCCTGGTATCCAAAGAGGCCAGAAGAGGGTTTTGGATCTCCAGGAACTAGAGTTACAGACAGTTGTGAATTGCCATGTGGGTGATGAGAATTGAACCTGGGTTCTCGGGCAGAACAACACGTACTCTTAACTGCTGAGTCATATCTTCAGCCCCCATCCCAAATTTTAATTCGTTTCTCTCTCTTTCTCTCTCTCTCTCTCTCTCTCTCTCTCTCTCTCTCTCTCTCTCTCTCTCTCTCTCTCTCTCTCTCCCTCTCTGTCTTTCACTCTGTGTGTATGTATTCAGGTACCCAAGGAGGCCAGAAGACAGTGTTGGATCCCTTGAAGCTGGAGTTACAGGTTTTTGTGAGCTATCCATTGTGGGTGTTGGGCTCTGAACTTTGGTCCTTACAACAGAGCAATGCAAGCTTAACAAGCTAACAAGTTCTCCCCAGCCTCTAATAAGATCAGAGGAATTAAAAATAAAAACAACTTGAGACAGGGTCTCAAAGATGTAGCCTTACTATCCTGGAACTTTCTAGGTAGACCAGGCTGGTTTTGAATTTACAGAGATCTGCCTATATCTGCCTCTCATGTGCTGGCATTAAAGATGTGTGTCTCCATGCCCAGGTGTCCAAGAGAGGTTTATCTGTGCATGAAACACTGGGAGATCTCTCTGCACAGCATGAGAGGGAGCAGGGCTAGGTAAACGAGGTGAAGCAGGGCTTAGCGCTATTAGAGGAGACCCACAAGAAAGGGATAGGCAGGAGGAATGGTTTTGAGAGGGTCTTGCCCAGGCCGATGGGTCTCAAAGGCTGGGCACAGGTGACTCATCTATTCTTCATTCTAGCTCCCTTTCTTTTTCTATTTTGGCCATTGACAGGAGATAGCATGACCTTGACGTGATAAACTCTGCTCTAGTTCTAAAGGGAAGCATTAGGAGGCTTGCAGTTGACTAGACTCCCAGCTGAAGCTATTTAGTGGTTCAGCAACCTGGCCATTACAGGGCTTTGTGGGCCTGTGCTAGCTCATGAATGCTGAAAGAAATCTCAGGACCAGAGTGTGGAGGCTAAGATGGCCCCTAGAGGGCCCCTGATTTTGCATATATATGTATATATATATATATATATATATATATATATATATATATGTGTGTGTGTGTGTGTGTGTGTGTGTGTGTGTGTGTGTGTGTGTGTGTGTGATTTTAGAGATTTATTTATTTTTATTTCATGTGTGTGAATGTTTTTCCTTCATGTACTGGAACTGGAGTTACAGAAGGTTGTGGGTCACCATGTGGGTACTGGGAAATGAACCCAGGTCCTTTACAAAATAAACAAGTGCCCTTAACTGCTGATCTACCTCTCACAACATACTTAAAAAAAATCTTATTCCAAATCCCCCGTGATCTGTTCTCTAGGTGAAATTGACAGGAGGCCGTGGTAAAGTTGACCCACAAGGACCCATGAAAGCTCATGCCACCCAGAGGCCAAGGATAGCATTTGAAGCATCCTCAAGGCACAATGCTCTGGGCGGTTTTATATTTGAGCTGTCCTCTCTTTTGTGAAATGATAAACTTACAACTGGGGAGTTGGGAAGGACATAGGTGAACAGACAGATGTTTCCCGTGGAAAGACAAGTCCTATGCATTGGTCATGGGCAGTGGTACTGCTCAGAATTCAGTCCTAGCCCTGTTGGTCGAGTGACCCCAAGCAAAAGAAGCACTCAGCGTCTTTGTCTGTGAACTGAGAATGTACTCTTCCTTCATCCTAGAAAGACTATGGGGGTCAAGTGAGTTTATACTTGTCAGCAATGCTCCATTGGGAACAAATACCATATCAGTGTAATATGCTAAATAAATGATAACTTTTTATTATTTTTCAAGACAAGGTTTCTTTGTGTAATAGTTCAGACTGTCCTGAACTAGCTCTGTAGACTAAGCTGACCTCGAACTCACAGAGGTCTGCCTGCATCCCTGCCTCCCGAGTGCTAGGAATAAAGGCATGCAGCACCACTGCCCATATATGTGTGATGATAACCTTTAATCCAGTAAGGCCAGGGCCCCCAAAGATAGAATCTATCTGGTCCTCTTCTCAGGAATTTTGGACCACTGGTGACATGAACATAGAGTTCTCCCCGTGTCCTACACAAAGCTCCTAGACACAGGACAGGATTTCCCCTATCATCAGTGTTAGGGGACCTCTCAGTCCCTTTATTTTCAGCACAAAGAAAGTAAGACCCAGGGAGCTTTGGTCACGTGTTCAGCTCCACACAGCTGGTTTGTGGCGTGGCCACAGCCAGAGCACTGACTCCAAAAACATTTTTATTAAGCTGAAATTACTTTTCCCCATCCATAAATATCTGATAAAGTCAAGTATGCAGGCCATTTGGTAAGGAGGAAAGAATTAATGATTAAGCCTCCTTCTGAATAAATCGATTACACTCATTAGCATGCTTTCATATTACAAATTATCTAATCATTATCCTTACCGAGAACACTCGGTGCCGAACATAAATGTCAGCTCTGAGAATGTGAGCTGGATTGGTGGTGGCATTGTCAGCAGCTCGCTAAGTATTTCCATCTTTTGGTCGTTCATTTAACCCTTGCTTCTCTTCTTCTATTCCCTGGAATGCTGTTAAATAGCACCTCTATTTAATCAGTGTTGTTAAAACCCATCACCTTCACACATCTGGATTTCCCTGCTAGCTTCTGTTTGAGTGCGGTCCTATTCTTGCGACACACACATAGATTTTCACAGTACTTGGAAAGCTTCGAAGTCTGCTTTTCTCATTTTTATAAATGTCGTTTGCAAATGTTACTTACAAACATTTACTACATCCAAAAAATATCCCACAAATGCACACTTTAATGGGTCCATATATTATTATAAAATTATAGTACCAGTTCCCTATTGCTGACATCTGGGTTGCTTCATGAATGTGGCATCATGACACATTCCCTTGCCGTGCTGGGGCTGGGACCCAGGCCCTTGAATATGCTAGGCAGGCGCTTGGCCACTGGTCTTCATCTATAGCCCCTCCTTTCTCTTTTCTTTTCATTTATGGCCAAAAGACATATACTAAAGATTGAGATTATGTGGCCGGGTGACTTTTATAGCCAGATATTTTCCCTTTGACGATTGCTCCAGCTTTTATGGGCTTACCAGTTTGGCCCACTCTCCTTCACCCTGGGGACCTAGCAGCTTTTCCTCACAGGCAAGTGACTTAATCCAGACAGCATTTATTCAAATGCTGATAAACCATCTCTGAGTGTTATTGGAATGATATCTCCTGGAGATTTTCCCTGTTTGATTTCATACTCAATTGGCAAAAACCTATAGACACTATAGTTTTTATTTATGTAATTTGGCACTTTGTAGAACAACCAATCATTCAATGCTAACTTAGTGGTAATTTCATACCTTATAAGATGCTGACCTATCTGGGATGGTGCTGTGGTACTTTACAATAGAAGGAGGGAGTAGGAAAGGTCAGGAAAAAGGAGATGGGAGAGAAATGTGGGAAAGGAACCTCAAACCTCCCTGGGAGGCAGACAGGAAACATGCCCCAGGAACAGGCCACTCTCACAATGTCCTGACCGGGTCTCTTCTTGAACTTGAATTTCCCTGATCCGTCTGTCTCCCACCCCAGCGTCCTGCTGGCCCAGTTTCCCATATATTTTCTCTTTGCCTGGTTGTACTGTACCGCAGTCCATTGTGCTGAAAGCATCATGGCATTTGTGGATTATGGAAGCTCTTCAATGAGTTCTGTTTAATGGGCTTCCTAAGGTAATAGGATCTCTGTTCCCTCTAGAAACGATGCCAATTCCTGTTCTTGGTACCTTCTGGGTGCAGCTCACAGGCTACTTCAAGCTGTGCTCTTTCCCCCTCTTTCCCTTTCCTTGAGTTGTTTATTGACCAAACATATGAGATTGTTTTTAAGAAATGTCCACAATTCGGTGTTGGAGAGATGTAGGGACTAGAGGAAGCCCTGGGTGAGTGAGTTCTGAGTGAATGTGTGTTGTTGACATGGGCAGGTCTGTGTTGAGGACTGCAGGCTTTGGATATATAGTGAATCGGGAGAGCCATTCCCCCATATGGGCGGGACTCGAAAAGGGTATTAAAGCTTTTCTTGAGAGTTTGAGTGTTTATTAATGATAGATAATGATAATAGTAGCAACTGCACTTCCTCCATGCTGATGTTTACAGTCTGATGCTGTTCACCTACAGAGACCTCCTACCGAGGCCAGTTAACTCCTGGCATAGTGATATATGTACACAACAAACACACAGAGGTTCTTGGTTGAGCCAGTAGTAGACTCTCACCCAGTTCCAGATCACCGTACATGTATGTGTCTGTCCTTTCTTCATTCTCATCACAGTTCCAGAGCCTAAGCCATGCAGGGTGCTGCTGAGAGATAGCTCAGTGGTAAAGAACACTTGCTACTCCTACAGAGGACATGGGCTCCATTCCTAGGAACCACATGGTGACTCACGACTATCAGACTCCAGTTCCAGAGAATGTAAGCCCCTTTTCTGGTCTCCACGGGCATCAGACACACATATGGTGCACATACGAACAGACAGGCAAACTACTCATACACGTTAAAGAAAACACAAGTCTTTATTTTTTTAAAAAATGATTCCATTCTGGCTTGCTTTAAACAGTATGACAGAAGTGACGTGGTGACCGAACTATAAAAGGCCTCAGGGCTCCTTGAATAGCCTTGATACTTGCTGGGTGGTGTTTCATCAGCCTTTCGCCTTCGACAACGTACAGCCGACTTTCAGACTGTCCCGCTGACTTCAACCTGACCCTTGGAGAAACTTAGCAGAGCCCTCAAAAATCCCCAACTGCAGAAATGGGGGTTTACAAAGCAATTGGTGTGCTAGAGCATAGAGTTCCGAGGGGGACTTGTCGTGGAGCAGCAGCTGACAGCTACTGAGTGTCGATCTGGTCCCAATATGCTTATGCCACCTGTGCTGTTTTGTAATTACATAATTTAATTAAATATTACTTTAAAGAATGGCATATGGATATGAAAATGAAGAAAATTACCCCTCTGGAAATGAAATCAAATGCATTGTGGAGACTTGATAAAAATGTTACCTTCCAACGTGCTGTTATAAAAGATGTTGATGAACCACCTGTTTAAAAAAATGAATTAAAAACCAAAGGGAAAGCCATACTGTCGGAGGGTTCCCACCCGGACTAATTCCTATGGTTTTAAGTTTTTGTCCATGTGAACAAATTGAAACTGGATGTTATAAGTGGATCATATTATGAGAGTAAGGCAGGAGCTGACGGCCAAGGAGACGCAGCAACAATACAGTGGCTTCAAGAAGATGGATTGCAGCTTGTTTCATGTTCTAGGCTGAACAGAAGTCTGTTTTGTGGGATCCAGGCCTTCTGCTACTGTTGTCAAAATGACTTTGATGTGTAGATGTGTAGGGGTTGTGTTGTCCTCATGGTTAGAATTGTGTGATCCCAGGTTCTGGAACCAGGAAGAAAATCCTGGAGGAACTGTAACCCTGACTATAGGCATCAGTCCCAAAGTGGCGCTCAGCAACTACTTTCGCTCTTACCTGACCAAACATGGTCTACCTATGGCCATGGAAGACTGGGAAGTGTAGGCTGACTGTAGGCTGTTATTGCAAATACCCCCAGTCACTGTTCTTTTGTTACAGAGGAGAGAGAGGAATTAGGTAAAGAGCCTGCTCTCTCAATCAGAATGATACATTATGGATTAGACTTTCGTGAGAAGGACAAGGGAAAGAACAAGTATTTAACTACATAGTGGGAAAGCCTGGGTAAATATATGTGTACATTTGTTTTAAGTTAAAATAGCACATTAACAATGGGCTGTGTGTGTGTATGTGTGTGTGTATGTGTGTGTGTGTATGAACTGTGCTATCAATTTCTTAACATTAACCAGTTACAATTGTACTGGTTATAATAGAAAACTTTTAACCTTTTCTTTCTTCTGGTTCTTCAATATCTCTATATAAGATTTAATGACTTTTCTTTTTAACTTTTTGGGAATCAAGACTATTGACGACATCTGAGTATCTGCTTGTCGTCTCCTAAGGACATCGTCTGTGAAGGACTCCATTTTTGCATGAAAACACAGTGTTCGCTTAGTGTGTGGGATGTGCTCAAGGAAGTCAGAGAGAAATGCCTGTCAAAACCTGTTTAGTAACTCCTTGAGAAGGTTATGGCTTGCACTTTGGTCATGTTCACACCTCCTACTCTTCCCATAATGCCTCATTTATTTCATGAAAAGATTATAATCAAAGATGAAAATAGGGTGCTTCCCAAGCCTAATTTTGCGTGTGTCATGGTTCTAGGCAGTAGAAACATCTGCATTATTTTAGGGGGAATCGAAAAGCTTTGTTTCTGGTGACCCAGTAATGTCTTCAAGAGTTGTTCTTTCTCTTTTGAATCTATCCTTCTGAATAAAGAAGAACCACTCAGAAGATTTGAAGACGTGGGTGCAAACCCTTAACTAGATCATGTCTTTAGATCTCGTGGCTTGACCTAATTGGTCTGATAAAGAGCTGAACAGCCAATAGCAAGGCAGGAAAAAGGAAAGGGGCTGGCAGGCAGAGAGGAGAGATCTGGGGAGACAGGAAATCAAGGAGCTAGAGAAGGAGAACTCAAGGGGTCAGTCACCCAACTACACAGCCAGCCATAGAGTAAGAAGTAAAGAAAGGTATATAGAAATAGAGAAAGGTAAAAGCCCAAGGTAAAAGATAGATGGGGTGATTTAAGAAAAGTTACGAAATAAACCAAGCAAAATAAATAAACCAATCAATCGATGAATCAGTCAATCAATCCCATGGTTTGAGGCCAGCCTTCTTGTGTCCCTGAATCCCAAAGGGTCAATTCTGAGCTATACACTGTGCCAGAGGGCAGCCCCCCCTCCATCTGGAGTGCTTCTTCATGAATGTCATTGGCTTGTGAGTATAGTGCAGACTGTTGGCTTAGCATGAAGCTCTGGGTTCTACCCACAGGACCACAGAAAACTGGGTATAGTGGTGATGCTTATAATCTCAATACTTGGGAAGTAGAGGCACTAGAATACTAAGAACAGCGTTATCTTTGCCTACACAGTACATTTGAGGCTACCCTGGGCTACATGAGACCATGTGTCTGAAACAAAGAAACAGCTCCATTAACCTCATCCTCCTTCCTTCTTCTACCCTCAACTCTGCAAATTTCCCTCAGTTTACCTTGGTGCACCTGATGGAAGTGGTTTTGAAATAAAAGCATGCCATTGAACTCGAAACAATGTTGTATTTTCTTCCATTTGTTTACCTGAAAAATTTGCAAACCTATAAAGTGATATTAATGAATGTAAGTAGATACGCAACAACAGGATATTACAGTTTCGGTGTGTCAGGTTCCTGAGATTGTCCCGTATCTGCTTGTTCTTGATTCGGGAGCTACTGCTTATTAGATGCAGAGATCTATCTATCTATCTTTCTTTCTTTCTTCCTTCCTTCCTTCCTTCCTTCCTTCCTTCCTTCCTTCCTTCCTTCCTTCCTTCCTTTCTTTCTTTCTTTCAGCTAGGCTGTGTTGTATTAAGTTGGAAATTTATAGTCATGCACCCAGGGAGGTGACTTGGTAGAGTCATTGCTAGTCAGCATGAGGACCCGGGTTTCTAGCCTCAGCACTCATATACACTCTTGGTGAGCCGGTGGATAACTGTAATTCCAGTGCTGGTGGGGTGAGGGAGATAATGGTGACAAGAAGATTGCTTGGGTTTGGGATCTGGCTTGCCTACCCAAAAGCTGTGTCTAAAGAGAATAAAGTGAAGAGTGGTGGAGCAGGCTGCCCAGTATTTCCCATGGGCTTCTGTGCATATCTTCACCTGCATATACACGCACATATCACACACATATATGCCATACATACATGTGAATACATTTAAAGTTGCTGCATTCCAGGAATAGGTTTGCAATGCACGTCTCTTTGAACACCTGTGATGTGCCCAACAAACCTGTGGTTGTTGTTCTTATTATCTATAGACCAAGTATCTGGAGAGATTCAATGCCATTCAACTATCACGGTGTAACTGATATTCAATCCATAATGTTCCCTTCTTCACAGCACGGGAAGGAGGCTTCAGTGTTTATCCCAGAAAATAAAAAAGGTTGCATGTGAGCATCCCAGAAAAAGAGGTCTGTATGTACTGTTCACATAGGTAGGTGCTTCTTGATTAGACATGGAAAGAGCAGCAGGAGTGTGTGTGTGTGTGTGTGTGTGTGTGTGTGTGTGTGTGTGCACCTGTGTTGGATGTACTCCTTGACCCCATGGCTGAGATGTTCTGCTCTCTCCCAAGGGTGGGTAGCACATCTCTTTGATACCTCAAGGTCCTCACAAGCTCTTGTCTTCTGCTCTAGTTCCCCATGTGTTTAGGGCAGCCGTGTTCCCATTAGGTATTTTTCCATAGAAGGTTCTGCTATGGCCCTTCCTGTATGTGGATTATGCCAATGGCCCATTGCATTATCCAGTCCTCCAGCCTAAAGCTCCATTTCTAATGTGTCATTTCCGGATTTCCCAGTAACCTCAGGGTTTAGGAATGTTCGTTGTTTTTTCCTGTTCCTTCTGGAGATCTCTGATTTGGATCAGAGAGGAAAGTGCTATTCAGGCATTCCAACGAGTTCTTGAAAGCGCTGGTTGTCGAGGGGACTGACAGAACTCCCTTGATGTTGGGGGGCCACCAAGCTGCTCTTGTAGCATTCGGTACTTTCTCCTCTGTGGCGTTACAACTGCAAGTTCTGTGGGTTTTCCCTCTGTACTGTGGCCCTCACCCCTGAGGGAAATAGCTGATACCAAGGGATCAACAAGTATTTGTCTGAATGAATGAGCCAATGAATAAGAGCTTTAATTTCCAGTTGATTATATACAGCCACTCCATTAATCCACCATCTCTCAAATGGAATGAGTTCTGTGTGAAGCCTTTGGATTTGATAGTCACACGTCTGGTGCTGCTTAATAAAGTTTCACTCCTGGCTGCTCACTGCAATCACTTGATTATTATTTTTTTTAAATAGCAGACTCCACACTGTATCCCTTGCCCTCTGAGAGTCTAATTTAATTAGTCACAGTATTTTCGCAAATCAACATTTTAAAACCCTTTGCTAGATGACTTACCAAGCCATTGCTTCACATTTACTTAGGCACCTAGTACCTACTGGCTGATGGGGCACAGAGATAGGTCTTGTTCTGTAGAATTTGAGCCTTGTGGGGGAGAAAGACATTGGCCCCTAGTCCTATACCCAGAGGCAGAAGACAGGACATCATCGGAAGCCCCACAAGGAAGCAGCTGGGAAGTGTATGTTTATCTGTAGGACATAGGCCGTCTTCGAGCTGTTGTACTGAGGGAGACCTGGCATCTCTTCTGCTTCTGTGACCTCTCTCCACTGCCTGACAGCAGCGGGTCATTCACCAACCCCCTGGGGGAGTTTCACGTGCAGTTACAACTTTCTGTTAGAAAAGGCTGAATTGAAGATGCTGGAGTTAGAAGCAAATGTGCACAATTCTCTCACCTGGGGAATATCTGAGCTGTGTCAAATATTGGGAAACCCTAGGAGTACCATGTATGTGATGAGGACCGTGATTGCATTGCCTGAGTGATTAAAATAATGGCAGAGGAAGTTCTTGGTTTCAGTGATTTCGGACTTTGCCTCCCGGGATGGAGTTTGTGCATCCTTCTGGCCAAGTGTAGAAGGGCAGCAGGAAGAGGAAAGAGAGCCGTGCTTTCCTTTTGCTGGTAAGCCTCTGGGTTCTCGGCATATCAGCATCTAGCTTGCCATTTCCCTCTTCTTTCATTATTGAAGGGATGGATTTGGCCTCATGCCTCCATCCTGTGCCCTTTTAAAGGAGGAAGAAGGATGTGTTTGGATGCTTCTGTCCTTCAGTTTCTGGGAACAGGCACAAAATGTGCTTTTCCAGGGTAATTTGCCGAGAAATGGACTGTTACAGATGCTAAAAAATCTCCCTGCATGGGTTTGACTGATAGTTTTATAAACAGGAATTTTGATTAATTGATGTCAGGAGCCGTGGAAGGTCTCGGGCTTTACCTTCTTTACAGGAAGGTAACGAATTAGCTTGCTACAGTTTCACGGAGGCTGGCACAAGGCTGCAGATTTCTGGGGAGGAGAAAATGACTACGTTCCCAACAGCATGGCTAGTGGCCAGGATACGGGCAATTCCTGTGTCAGGGGACACGACAGTGCAGGTGACGCCCGCACGGTCGGTGGCGTGTGTTTTAAGACCCTGGGGTTACTCTAGACAAAGCACTCCACCTTGTGCTCGGGAGGCAGAACGATCCGTCTTCCAAGGCTGAACAAACACTGAGCAAACATCCTTGAAGAGGTGATCCAGAGCAAGGACAGTCTGTACAGACCGCGAGATACACAGAAAGCTCAGCCAACCAGAGCGGGCTAGCTCTCCACAGTAAGTCAGAAAGAGCGTGCAGTCCTTACAAAGGCACGGGGAATTGAAAGCTGAGGGTGATGTGGACCGTATAAAATCTCCGATCCCCATCTCTAATGTTCCAGGCAGAGAACACAGTTTTCTCACAGATCAAGGCTATTCGTTACCTAACAAATCACATAATGACTTCACTAACATCAATAGTCATGACATCTTTAGCTCAAGGTCCTGTGGCTTGATGGGGTGTCATTCTGGCCCCGTGGTCTGCGCTGGCTCACACATGCATCGCCTGGTGGGCTTGATGATGGTTGGGTTGTTAGTCAGGACGTAGAGGAAGCTGGCAAAGTGTCTGTTGGGACCCAGCAGACTAGGCCAGACATCTCTCCGTACTGACGGTCACAGGATCCTGGGGACAGCATGAGAGGGAGTCCTCGAATGGGAACACTTGCAAAGTCTGCACCACGATGCTAAGGCTCTATGGAAAGGGCAGGTCATGTGACCAATCTGACCTCAAAGGAGGAGAAAACAGCTCTATGCCCAGGGAGAAGATAGATCCACAATTAATTGTATTCTTGCTTTCTAGGTTACTCAGAAAGTCTTGCGCTCTCCCCTCCTATTCAGGCGTTCGCTGGGCCTGACTCTGCGTAGCTTCCAAGAACAGATGAGTTGGGACGTCTCCAGGGAGACGTGAGAGATCATGGCCTCATGCTCACTAGCCTCTCATCATCGCTCCTGCCCTAGGAAGAGTTTCGTTTTTTTTCTCTTCCTAGTTTTTACCAGGCTCTGACTTAATTTGTTTTCCCCGCTTGTCAAAGTGGTTTTATTTGTTCTCTCGTTTGTTTCTCCAATCACTGAGGACACTCTTGAGGACAATAAGTTCTCTGTGGGACTCAGGGAAGTGGCCGGAGACAGTGGACATCCATAAAATCCTTGTAGCCGGATGATTGGCAGGACAATAGGTCTAGGCAACTTTATGAGGATTTGGGAACAATCACATGTACATCAAGCAAACTTTGCCTGACGGGTCACTGCAAAGGGCTTAGATGGAGAAACTGTACAGGAAGTGAGGGCAATACAGCTACCAGCTCTGCTTGTTCCCTGAGACTGTGGTTTCTCCCTTTAGTCAAAGAGCAACTCACCTTGTTAGGATTCAGCTTACTGTTACAGGACTCATTAACATTTTAAATGAAGGTAGAATTTTGTTTTTTGGAGGACCTGTGTTTTCTTAGACTTGGAAATTTAGGAAAAATATCTAGCTCTTTATAACAAGACTTAGGCTTTGTATAAATCAGTCCAATAGTGCTTCCGAGTCTGGTGTGAGTGGGTGATTATGAGGCTGTGTTCTTCCCTTATTCTCACAGGATGAATAGTTTCAGGGTTCACACTTGTGGACTCTAATGGAATATGGATATCATCTAGGTAGCTAAGGTGCTCTAAGTCTTGGTCTCTGAAGACTGCCCTTCCCTAGGTGACATCATAGTGACCATAGAAGGAGCATTTATATATCCTGACCACCTATCAGGATGGCTTTGAGCTATCTTAATTTCAGGAGAGTCAGGCAACCACCTCCTGAGTTAGGAGGTGCAATTATGCCTGTCAGTCTCCAAACTCTCTGACCGGCAGACAAGGTGGAAATGGGCCTGCATTTTTCGACCTCCACAATATGGTAGCTCTATTTTTACATTTTTGAGAGATCTCCAAAAAGATTTCCACTTTGACTGTATTAATTTGCACTTCTGCCAGCAGTGGATAGCGGTTCCTTTCCCTCCACATCCTCTCCAGCATTAGCTGTCAGACTTGATGATAGCCATTCTGACTGGGGTGAGGAGGTATCTCCAAGTAGTTTTAATTTGTATTTCCCTGATGGCTAGGGATATTGCACACTTTTAAAACACAGTTATTACTTCTTGTGCTGGTTTGAATGAGAATGGTCCTTATTAAGTCATATATTTGAATGCTTAGCTACCAGGGTGTGGCAATATTTGAAAGGATCATAACGATCAGGAGGTGCGGCCCTGTGAGAGGAAGTGTGTCACTGGGGGTGGGGTTTGAGGTTTTAGAAGCCCACACTAGGCCCATTCTTGCTCTCTCTGCCTACAGATCAGGTTGCAGCTCTCAGCAGCTGTCAAGTGTCTGTCTGTCTGCTGCCAAGCTCCCTGTCATGATGATAATGGACTCAGCCTCTAAAACTGTAATCCAGCCCCCGATTAAATGTTTTCTTTCACAAAAGTTGCCATGGTCGTGGTGTCTCTTCACAGCAATAGAAGAGTGACTAAGACAGTCGTGGGGATATTTTTGAGATTCTGAGAAACAGTGAGCTTAAATGAAAGAGATTGGAGCAGATGAACAAGGCTTTGGAACGTCACGAGGAAATATCGCTTTCCAGTCAGGGACTTCCAGGTTGGTGGGCACACTGAGCGACTGGAAGGGTTTCCAGAGGTCAAGGGGTTCTGGGATATACTGCCTCCACTTCTCCCCAAAGTTCTCTTCCATTTGGCTCTTCCTGAGTTGGGTCATATACCAATAAATGTAAGAAAAAGAAACCAAATACGAAACTTTGTTTACCAGTTAATTCGATGTCCCTGTGACCAATGCGTGTGGCCTCACAACGTTAAGGGGTACAATCCATCATGATGGGGGAAGGTGTAGCTGTATGATGGAGGAAACATGGAACAGCTCCTCATTAACGTGTCAGTAGACCAGGAATCAGAGAGATTATCCTCAAAGCAGAGCCAATCCACAACTCCCCAACTTCCACACTGTCCTATGCCCAACAGGCAAGCCCTATATTCAAAACTTTCCACACTGCCCAAAACATACCCAGTACTTGCCAACTGTATTCATCACTTTCCTTGTTGGCGTCCGTGATAGAATAGCAGACAGAAGCAATTTCAGGAAAGAAGGGCTTCTTCTGGCTTTCATTTTGAGGGAGTCAACCAATCCTGGTAGGAAAGTCATGGCAGCAGCATCTTGAGGTGATTGTTCCCATTACATCCACAGAGCGTGGCGGATGCTTCTGTTTAGCTAGCTTTGCCCTCTCTATGCAGTCCGGGACCCAAGCCCAGGAACTGAGTCTTTCTCATTTCCATTAATCTAATCCAGATGATCCCTGACAGGTGTGCCTGAAGGCTTGCCTTCTAGGAGATTCCAGATCCCTGTCAGGTTGACAGTGTTAGCCACACTGATTGTATAAACACACATTGTGGGAGACACATCACATTCCATGTAAAGCAAGACTGAAAAGATGGAAATGCTGAAGCAATTAGAAAGGTTAGTTGCCAGCAAAACTCAAGCGAGCTCTTTGGGGTCAGACAGAACGGTGATAAAGGAGCCACTCTTGCAGGTCATCAAGTTTGAGGTAGGTCAGCTGACTCGGGACTTTTATCCGAAGGCTTTTCCACAGGTGGCCTTTCACTTGAGGGAGGTTAGTGTTATTGAAGCTAAGGCTTAAGTCACGTTTCAATGTCTTTAAACTGTTGCTTATCCAAAGCCTAGTATGCAGGAACCTGAATCAGTAGCTATCCCATTAGCTCAATTTCCTGACTACTGAAGCGGCCAAAGGACTATTTGGTACATATGTGTGTTATATAAGCACGTTATTTATGCCTGTGTTTTAGGCTAATCTAGCAATTTGCTT
This sequence comes from Microtus pennsylvanicus, assembly GCF_037038515.1. Taxonomy (NCBI): domain Eukaryota; kingdom Metazoa; phylum Chordata; class Mammalia; order Rodentia; family Cricetidae; genus Microtus; species Microtus pennsylvanicus. The sequence continues at coordinate 44,553,366 of NC_134584.1, forward strand.
CCTGTCTGGGGTGCCCCTCCAGCATCCTCTGTATCTGCTGCTTTAAGGCTAATGCTCACCCATGGGGTCTTTTTGGTGCTGAGTGATGGTGGTGACCATGTGAACGATGATGACTCACTGAGGCATGGAGAAGACTGTTGGGCTCTACCAACTTCACACGTGAACATAAAAGCCATTTCCTCAGACCTGTGGGCTTTCTCAGCTTGCCAGAGATATTGACCCAGTGCTGTTATGGACCATGCCAAACTCTTCAATTATAGAGAAGGCCTATAAAGGATTCTTATTGATTCATCTATTTCAGAGAGACTGAAATCCAATCAACGAAATCCCGTGACCTGAGAAATACATGTCCTCAGTGAGGTAATCCAGACAATAGCTGGATTGTAGTCTGGGATTTATGCCCGGCTTTTCCTTGACAGAGTCCTGTATTTATTGAAATGACCCATCCATCTTCCTGCACTGGAGGGAGACTGACATCAATCCAGTGCTTCCCCACAGGAGCAAGCAACGCTAGGCGCTGTCTGAAATAACAGGGGCCAACCACAGACCTGGGAGGGTCCTCCAGACCCTGTACCCTGAGTCTGTACACACTCTTGTGCTGGCTTTGAGATAGCTTCGTTTTGAACAGGATCGCAAATCCCGGCATGGCCCTGGGTGTTGTCAGGCGCTTGCTAATTGGCCAAAGTGTTCTCTCCCACAATGCCAGCTTGTAGCCTCAGAATCCTCCCTGGCAGTGCTCCCCATTCGGTGACTTCAGCACTGGATCCTTCTTGCTGTTTAGGACGGGTGTGTGGATAAAACACTAAAGCCATCAGAATTCCAAAGTACCCCCTGACTGCTGATGGCAATGGAGCTGAAAATCTGATAAGTAAGATAGGGGCCAGATAACTTCCCAGTGAAGATGGGTGGAGTCGAGGGTGAGGGTTAGGGGTAAGTGGTGGGGGGATCAGAAGGGAGGCTCTGGGGCAGGTCTTGTTACAGAAGGGAGAGGCCTGAGGATCAGCTAAGGACCGAGCTGCAAGTGTCTGCTCTTCCGAATCACCTCAGATCTGTTGTGCTGTTATTGATAGAACACTGTTAGGTAGCAGTGTGGTCCTGTGTCGCTCTCAGTGAAGGGCTGAAGGTTTGCAAAAGGTGGGAAAGGTAACCGGAGCTCTTTTTGACAGAGAGTCCATTTGGAGACCTCAGAGCTAAATGGAAAATGCAGGACAAAGTGGCCACCTTCTTCCATACCTCAGGAAGAGAGAGGAAAACCTTTTTGTTTGTAAAAGGAAATCAACCAAGATTTATCCAACTAAAGGATATAATTAGCTGACAAAGTTTTTAAAACATTTCTTTTAGAGAGAGAGCAAGTTCCCCTTCAACAGATTTTGTATCCCTGCATTTGGAAGACGGAAGCAAATCAAGATCCCTTGACGAGGACTAATTATAGCGTTCACCTTTGGATTGACACATAAGTGGGTGGCGAGGTGGAAGCGCCCTACAACTCCAGTATTTTCTGGTCTGTAAGATGCAGACATATTTTTAGCATGTAGCATGTTGACAGCCGCTGGATTTAAAATAAGTGCAGCCTGCAGAGCCTGCCTATCCCATCCTGGGCTATCCTAGATCAGAGCGGTTTCTATTCACCTTTGGCTTCCCCTCTGGCTGTCCTAGGTGAGACTGCTGGGGAATGAGGCTTCCAGCTCTGGCTTTGATGTGAGCACTGCAATACTTTGTGAATTTCATTTTATCCTGGCCATTGTTTTCTCAGCAGTCCTCCCGGCTTCTCAGCAGTCCTCCTGGTTTCTCAGCAGTCCTCCCGGCTTCTCAGCAGTCCTCCCGGCTTCTCAGCAGTCCTCCTGGTTTCTCAGCAGTCCTCCCGGCTTCTCAGCAGTCCTCCCGGCTTCTCAGCAGTCCTCCGGGCTTCTCAGCAGTCCTCCCGGCTTCTCAGCAGTCCTCCCGGTCTCTCAGCAGTCCTCCAGGTTTCTCAGCAGTCCTCCCGGTCTCTCACCAGTCTTCTGGGTTTCTGAAGAAGTCAATGGAGCCAGGCCTCCCTTCAAGCTCTTCTCTGACCTTACTAGTTCCCTCTTCCAGTCTTTCCCTCCATGGACTCCTGTCAACCTCACCAATGCCACGTTCCTTTTCACGGGTTCTCTGACGATCAGCCACCATGGATGGATCACTGTGTTACCACATCCCCGCAGTTTGGTGACAGGTTATTAACCCAGGGCTGCTTCAGACACAGATGGTAAAATGTCCTCACTGAAGAAGGTTGAGTAAGAGTCGCTCATTGGCTCTTGATCTGACCTCCCCTTGGCTCATTGTTCCTTTGATCTCCACTGAGAGAATTCAGAGGAGACTGTTGCTGTTTATTGCAGAGTAAAGTGAAGTACTTTCATTGGGTGAGAACAAGCGAGGGCAACGAAGATCATTGCGGAAGACAACACTCTTAAGGGGTGATAGTGAGCGATGGCCAACAGGATCACTGCAGAGGACATGGTCCTAAGGAGTGGGAGTGGGTGGTGGCCAAAGAAACTGCTATGTTCACTTGGAGTAGGCTTGGTAGGTTTTTCTAGAGTCTCTGTAATTGACAGATTCCCCTGAAGGACGTTTTCTTGCCCAAGCGATTGACAGAAGCACAGAATTAATTCTCAAGGTGGAGACAGCCATATGTCTGTGTTCTTCACCAGCACCAGGTAGATGGTGGCTTTTTGTTTTGTTTTATGACAAAGTTTTATGAAGCACAATCTGGCCCCAATTTTCTATGTGACTGAGGCTGGCTTTGACCTCCTGATGCTCCTGCCTCTACTTCCCAAATGCTAAAATGGCAATTGTATACCACCATGTCCAGCTCTAGACAGTAATCTGATGCTCTTTCAGGTGGTTTAGCAGGCCCTGTCTCTGGACCATCTCGGATCCCATTCTTTTAACCATCACCGGAATTCCATTGTTCCAGTTCCATGTTTTACAGGCCGCTGATCATGTGGGAACCATTCCCAGTGACTTTTAAGCCTACTAATGTCTAACTAGCTATTTAGCAAGAAGTGTGTTTGAGCACTTCTCTAAATGTTGACTGAACTTACATTCCATGCTTCTTTGGGTCCAGACTACAACTCACATTTCCCAGGTACTGGGACCAATAACAAACACTACTCATGCCTGCTGGAGTGGCGTGGGAAGGATTGACCATCTGCTGCCCTTTCTGCTCTGTAATTCCACAGAAAATGACTGGGCACAGTCTGTTCCCAAATCGTGTATGTGCGTGGCACTGTCTGCCATCTGCTCCACAATCATTGGCTGCTCCTATTTTTTTTTTTTTGCATCCTTAGCCTTTTCCATCCCAGAGGAGAAACCACATACTTTTGTTTTCTGTCTGGGGTGTCTCTCAACAGGACTGGGGGTGAATGGATGGGAACTCCAGTGAGCAGAATTTCTTTCATATATTCCTGAAGCCTTTGACAGAGGGGTGTGTGTGTGTGTGTGTGTGTGTGTGTGTGTGTGTGTGTGTGCGTGCATGTGTGTAAGGTGGCATGCGTTATTCACCCATCATTCTTTGCTGTGGCTGTAGTGTGACCACCTGTGTCAAGCTCCTGCTGCCCCCACACTCCCCTGACCTCCCTCCCCACCCCCATCTACTCCTCAGAGAGGGTAAGGCTTATTGCTTTGGGGAAGGTCCAAGGCCCTTCCTACTATATCTAGGCTGAGCAAGGTATCCATCCAAAGAGAATAGGTTCCCAAAAAGTCAGCACATGCAGTAGGGATAAATCCTGGTGCCACAGCCAGTGGCCCCTCAGTCTGCCCCAGCCGTGCAACTGTCAACCACATTCTGAGGGACTAGTTTGGTCCTATGCTGGTTCCTTCCCAGTCTGGCTGTTGTTGGCCAGCTCCCATTAGCTCAGGTAGACTGTTTTAGTGGGTGTCCCCATCACGGTCTTGACCTCTTTGCTCATAATCTCACTCCTCCCACTCTTCAAGTGGACTTTGGGAGCTCAGTCCAGTGCTCTGATATGGGTCTCTGCCTCTGTTTCCATCAGTTGCTAGATGAAGGTTCTATGGTAATATTTAAGATATTCATCAGTCTGACTACGGGGCAAGGCCAGTTCGGGTACCCTCTCCTCTATTGCTTAGGGTCTTAGCTGGCGTCATCCTTGTGGATTCCTGGGAACTTCTCTAGCCCCATAATGGCTCTCTCAACCAAGATATCTCTTTCCTTGCTCTCATCTATGTCCTTCTCCATCTTGATTATCCCATTCTTCCAAGTTCTCCTCGCCCCTTCCCTTCTCCCCTCTTCTTCTCCTTTCACCCTCTCTTCTCCCATCCCTATATTCCCAATTTTGTCAGGTGATCTTGTTTATTTTGACTTTTCAGGTGGACCTATATATGTTTTCTTAGAGTTCACCTTGTTATTTAGCTTTTCTAGGATCATGAACAATAGGCTCAATATCCTTTGTTTATAGTTAGTATCCACTTATGAGTGAGTACATACCATGTTCATCTTTTTGGGGTCTGGGTTACCTCACTCAGGATAGTTCCATCCATTTGCATGCAAATTTAAAGATGTCATTGTGTTTTACTGCTAATTGTAATTTATTGTAATTGTGTTTTATTTACTAATGTATTGGCACAGGAGACCACTTCCTAAATATAACCCCAGTAGCACAGACCCTGAGAGAAACAATAAATAAATGAGACCTCCTGAAGCTGAGAAGCTTCTGTAAAGCAAAGGACACAATCAATAAGACAAAAAGGTAGCCTACTGAATGGGAAAAGATCTTCACCAACCCCACATCAGACAAAGGACTTATCTCCTAAATATATAAAGAACTCAAGAAATTAGACATCAAAATTCCACATAATCCAATTAAAAATGGGGTAAAGAACTAAACAGAAAATTCTCAACAGAAGAATCTCAGATGGTTGAAAGACACTTAAGGAAATGTTCAACATCACGGAAATGCAAATTAAAACAATTCTAAGATACCATCTTACACCTGCCAGAATGGCTAAGATCAAAAACACCAAGGATAGCTTATGCTGGAGAGGATGTGGAGTAAGGGGAACACTCATCCATTGCTGGTGGGAATGCAAACTTGTACAACCACTTTGGAAATCAGTATGATGGTTTCTCAGAATCAACCTACCTCAGGATCCAACAATACCACTCTTGGGCATATACCCCCAAAATGCCCAATTATTCTACAAAGACATTTGTTCAACTATATTCATAGCAGCATTATTTGTAATAGCCAGAACCTGGAAACAACCTAGATGCCCCTCAACCGAAGAATGGGTAAAAAAAAATGTGGCACATTTTGTTCAACTCTTTTGAAATTACTGAATTCTCATAGTACTAATGCTTTGTTTTGTGTTTGTTTTGAGATGGGCTCTTGTTATGTTCTCTAGGCTGAGCTTGAGTTCATGATCTTTGTGCCTAACCTTTCTTATGATGAGATTATAGGTGTGTGTCACCTATATCTTGCTTGTCTTATTAATGTACCTTCTCATAGTCAGTGTTTAGCTAATTCTTGCTCCCCAAAACTGCTGTTGGCATTGTCTTCTTTTTTATTTAAATTCTTTATTTTTTGAAATTTCATATATGAGTATGGTATTTGTATAATTTCCACCCCTCTCTATCCCCTCACAGCTCTTTCTATGCCACACTTCCCTCCCAAATTCATGGCCCCTTCTTAAATATTTTGAACACACACACCACAAACACACACACACATGTACATAATCTACTAAGACAACTTGATGTTGCTTGTATGTACATATGTTTAAAGCTGACCACTTGTATGTACATGTTTAGGGCTGACCACATGCTAAATATACACTACATGCATGCACACACACACACACACAAACACACACACACAGAGAGAGAGAGAGAGAGAGAGAGAGAGAGAGAGAGAGAGAGAGAGAGAGGATAATCTATCAAGAGCCATGAATTGCCTATGGGTTTTTGTCTAGGGATGAAACCTTGTGCAATTTCCTCTATCCACCCTGGCATATCAGCTGCTGTTTCATTGTTCACATGTTGTTTACACAAGTGTACATTGGTGCAGTTTCATTTGTAAGGCTTTCCTGTCATGTCTAGGAGACACTATCTTGCAGCAGGTGTCATAGCCCTGTCTCAGTACCTTCATGACATCCAACAAATGACAAAGAATGCTGGTGCATAAAATATGAAGGAACAAAGATCTCTTTGTGGTATGTTTACTTAACCTACAGTTAATCCCCAAGATTCCCCAAGGAAACTTCAAGGTCTTTGCTCATAGTTAGAATATAGCTCCACAATTCTTGAGCTAAGGGCTATGGCTTTGGATTAGTAGGCAAAATCTGTTCATTACTTGCACTTGAGTTGGGCAAAATTACCTGTTGTGAATATATTTGAAAAGCATCATGAAGATGTTGTTGATGGGGCCTTTGTGTTTGGCATGGCAGATTGAAGAAGGTCAGGGCAACCAGGTTAACTCAGCTCAGTAGTTAAGATGTCAGACAGTGAGAAACAGAGCAGATGGGCTGCTTGGTGCTCTGTGTTCAGCTGGCAAGATGATGAGGAAAGCACCATCTTAACTAACAAAAGAACGCATGTGTGCACCCATGGTTCTTGATGCCAGGCATGGCGGCACACAGCTTTAATCCCAGCACTTGGGAAGCAGAGGCAAATGGATCCCTATGAGTTTGAGGTCAGCCAGATCTACAGTGAATCACAGGACATCAGGAGGACATAGAAAGAGCTGTCTCACCCACCCCATACTCTAAACACACACACACACACACACACACACACACACACACACACACACACACACACACGCGCGTGCCAGATGTTCTTGGGAGGACAAACGAAGAGATTTCTAGTTCTTATAAAGATAGATTTTCTCTTGATGTAGGAACCAGAAGATGACCACATTACTAAGTTCTGCCACTCTGACCTTAAAAGAATTGGCCAATCAGCCATTTGCCTTGTCCCAGCTGGCTCTAGTCAGCTGTGGGTTACGTGTGAAGCTCTGCTGACCTTGGCAGGGCTCTCACAGGTGATGCTGGAACACTGGTGTCTCTCGTACGTGGAGAGTCTTCCAGTGGGCTTCCTCAGATTTGTCTCCAGACCTAAGAAGGACTCCAAAAGAAAAGAAGAGGGGTGTCCAAGGCCTCCCGAGTCCTATTTTGGAGCGGGTACACTGTCACTTGTATTGCATTAAGTTAGTCAAAGCTCAGATTCAAAGTGTAGGGGGAGGGTACTCTTGTTTGTGGTAGGAACTGTAACATCACACAGCAAACGGCTTGAAGGCCCAGAGAGCATGAATTAGACCGTCAGTGTGTTCAGCTTACTGTATTTCCCAGGCAGAAACCGGGAGGAATCGCCATGAACTTCTGCATGGCAACAGTGGCTTTGGGGAAAGCAGAGGCTTTCCCAGAACAAACACAGCTCTGCTCAGAAGCCGACCTGAAAGCTCCCGCTTGTGTTCCTCCTGCCTGTCCTCCCCCAGTTCCTACTGTTGACATGGGGTCTTCGCTGTCATGGCTTGTAGTCTGTCTGAGCTAACTTCAGTGACAGTGTCATTGTGAGGGACAAGAGGACAACTGCAGTTGAATAAATTCACCTGGCTGTCTCTGAGAGGAAATATTGTACTAAGTCAATATGTGGTTTGAAATAGAATGCACAGATTCTCTCCGATTGCTGAGAATCTGCTATACACAATATGGTATAACTGACAGGTTAGGTCGGACTTTCCACTCTCATGGCACACGAGCATCTGACTCAACTGAATTTGGGTAGAAGGTGAGCATCAGTCTTCTTGAGTGTTCCCCAAGTGGCTCTCACCTGCATCCAAGATTTAGAGCCACAGATCATATTATTGATTGAACCTCTGGAAACCAATCTACTCAAGTGCTTTGTGGTTAGATTGTGGCAGCAAACTGAATTGCAAATATCCGTTATGTCAATCCTTCAGGGAACCTGACCAATGGCAGGGCCTCATGCTATGTGAAAAGTCATGGAAATCCTACATAGGATTATTGGAGTGGCAGTAAGGGGCTACGATAGTAAGATAAAGTAGGGATAATTGGGAGAAACACTGTCAAGGTTTAAAGAGCCGAGGGTGGTTTTTTTCTCAGACTGTAATGCATGTATGAATTGCCTGACCTTATTAAAGTGTGGCCCCTGATCCTGCAGGGCAGGACCCGAGACTTTGTAATTTTAAAAAGTTCCTAGCTGTTCTTGTTGCCACTGCCGCTGCTGCTTCTGTCTTTGGGGTCATAGCTATTATGCTGTCAAGAGTGCACCTTCATCTTCCAGAAAATGCTTTTCCCTGTGGAAACCATTTTCTTGATTTTACAGCATAGGTGAAGTATACGTTTGATCTTGCCCTGGTGTCGTTTGTTTAAAGTGTAATCCTGTCGCACGTACACCAGTCCACATGCATGTAGACTAAGGAGAATTACCGCAGAGATGAAGCCATTGCTTCCATCTGTTTTCCGCAGAGGCATTGAGGAGGGTGGAAGGAGCTGGAGGTTGAAGTCATGGCACCAGGTTCAAGTGTTTGCTCATTCTTCCCGGAGAGTAACTGAGCTTCAGTTTCTTTTTTTTCTCCTTTTTTTTTTAAAAAATTTATTTATTTATTAAAGATTTCTGCCTCCTCCTGGCCACCGCCTCCCATTTCCCTCCCCCTCCCCCAATCAAGTTCCCCTCCCTCATCAGCCCGAAGAGCAACCAGGGTTCCCTGACCTGTGGGAAGTCCAAGGACCACCTACCTCCATCCAGGTCTAGTAAGGTGAGCATCCCAATATCCAAGAGAGGCCCTATCATACAACAAAAGTATATGCTCAACTATGTTCACAGCAGCATTGTTTGTAATAGCCAGAACCTGGAAACAACCTAGATGTCCTTCAATGGAAGAATGGATGAAGAAAGTATGGAATATATACATATTAGAGTACTACTCAGCAGTAAAAAACAAGGACTTCTTGAATTTTGCATACAAATGGATGGAAATAGAAAACACTATCCTGAGTGAGGTAAGCCAGACCCAAAAAGAGGAACATGGGGTGTACTCACTCATATTTGGTTTCTAGCCATAAATAAAGGACATTGAGCCTATAATTCATGATCCTAGAGAAGCTAAATAAGAAGGTGAGCTTCAGTTTCTAATGAAAAAGCAAAATGCACAGTATGGAACTGAGCGGTGGTGGTGCACACCTTTAATCCCAGCACTTGGGAGGCAGAGGCAGGTGGATCTCTGTGAGTTCGAGGCCAGCCTGGTCTATAGAGTGAGTTCCAGGACAGCCAAGGCTACACAGAGAAACCCTATCTCAAAAAACCAAAAACCCAACCAAACAAACCAAAACAAAAATTGGGCACTATGGTCCTTCCTTATGTAAAGTGGCGGTGGGGTTGCTAACTACTTTTGGTAGCATCATACCTGTCGGAATTCAATGACACAGTGCCCTGGGTGACATAGGCTCGTATACAGTATTAGTCTTCTTTATGGTGGCATGCCAAGCCCTGTGACAGACAATGCCAGTAAGGCTAAGACTCTGCCTGAGATGTGGAAGGGAAGACTGGCAAGAAAGGTGTAGGCCCATCTGTGGGGACGCTGAACTGCAGCCTAGCAGTGTGCTCACGCTTGAAGACAAGGGGTCCTCTGTCTTCTCAGTGGCTTCTCATTGTTAGTGTAGCTCTCTTCTTTTCCAGACCAAAAAATAAAAAAAATCATTTCACTAATCTGTGATTCACTCTTGTTCCCCGATAGGATTTGAGCTGGAAGACCAGAAGGGTCTATTTTGGCTTTCTGGAAGATGCCATTCAAAACAGGAAGTGGTTTACAATGGATGCCTTGGGAGCAATTGATCTCTATTTAAAGGGATCAAGAAAATGCAGATCAAATCAGCCATGGTATTAGGGATTCTTTCTCATTGCTGTGGCACAGTTTATGACTCAAGCAACTTGAGGGAGGAAGAGCTGCTGTGGGTCACAGTTCATCGCAGCAGGAAGGTGTGGGGCCAGGAAAAGGGGGACTGGTTATGAATTACACCGTGCTCGCAGGCAGCAGGGAGAGATGATTTCTGGTACTCAGCTCACTTCATCTTTTTATCCTTTTCAGTCAATCTAGAATCCTAGGTCACAGGATGGCACTGCCCAGGTTCTGGTGGGAGGCTTTCCTTCCCAGTTGAAGCTCTGTGGAATGCCCTCATTGCCATGGCCAGAAGAGTGTTTCTTACTATTTCCAAATCCAGTCAAGTTGATAATGAAGGGTAATTGTCAAAATCATTCTACCAGGAAGGAAGAAAGCAAAGAAGGATGGAAGGAAAGGAGGAAGGGATGAAAGCACAGTTCCAGGAGGGGTTACGGAGCTTTTGAAATCTATTTCAAGGGAAACACTTTCTGGTTTCTGTATCTCTCCACATTCCAGTGTGAACTTAGTACTCAGAGCTCCAGAAATTGAACCCTGATTCTGTTTCCATAGTTACCGGGCCAGAGACAAACACTTTAGCTATCTTTGCTGCTGTTGGAAAGAGTTAACAAATTCACGCCTTGTTGGATAATTTGAGAAGAGCTGCTACAGAAATCGTCGCTTTGAAACAGTCAAGGGTGACATCAGAACACCAGCATATTGAGAAACTGGAGGATTCAACATGAAGGACCTGCCAACAGAAACACTGCGTTTTCTTTGAATGTTTGCTGCACGCATAATAATGCCTGTGGCCAGAACAAAACCACTGCCCCTGCAGCATCAGCCGTCCTGTGGCGGGTGCCAAAGGGCACTTCATAGGTAGAGTTTGTTCTTGCTAGGGCATATCAGGGTTGCTTCTCAGAACATCATGATGCCCCCAGGGATGATCTGTCTGCTTTCCCCCTCACCCGTTTCTTCCCCCCTGAATCCATCATCTACATTTCTGCCAGATGTATTTCTGGTTAGCACATCTTGGTTTACACCTTGTTTTAAAGCCCCCATGGGTCCCTGTTATCTGAAGATGCATTCCAAACTCCAGAAGGCCTTCATCACACTCCCTCCTCCAGCTGCTTCCAGTGCTCTCTTCCTGGAAGAGTCCCACGCATCTTTGGAAGGCAGTGCGTCCTCTGCCTGCATCTACCACCATCTCTTTGCCTGGAGGGTGCTGCTGTGTGGTCCAACACGCAGCGCAGGTGTCACGTCTTCTGGGGACCATGCCTTAGCTCTTTGAGGGTCAACGAATCTCCTCCGCTCTCTCTTTTGGCTTCTCAAAACCCTTGCACACAGTTCTTTCATTACATTTTTCTTGAGGGTTTTACATGATTTCTTTTTCATGTTTCCCACTCCAGACCTGGAATGGTGTACCTGCAACCAAGTAGGTCTCAAGGCAAGTGGTTCTCAACCTTTTTAATGCTGTGACCCTTTAATACAGTTCCTCATGTTGTGGTGAGCCCCAACCATAAAGTTATTTTTATTCCTACTTCATAACTGTAGTTTTGCTACTGTTGTGATTGTAATGTAAATAGTTTTCCAATGGTTTTAGGTGGCCCCCATTGAAGGGTTTTCCCACTTCCACCATAGGGATTATGACCCATAGTAGTTTGAGAACTGCGCCCTCAGGGTGATTGCTGATTTTAAATATACCTAATGGGAGCTGGCACTGCTCCAGTTTTCCAGATGCACTTCAGAAAGGCTTAGTATAGCTCTCTTGGTCTTATGCTGTTTGTTTCAAAGAGATGCTTTGACAACACTTGCATAGACACTTTGCCTATGATTTTACTGTTTTGTGAGTAAATTATCTATCAAGAAATTAGTGCTTTTTTATTTTAAAGCTTTGGGGGAAGATTCAAAAAATTCATCTAGTCTATATTTTGGGTCTAGTTTTGTACTTTTCTTTAAAACAATTTTTTGGAGTGTTATATCTTTATTTTTTTTGAGACTTATTATGTAGCTCAGGGTGACCTTTGACACATAATTCTCCTGTCCCAGCCTCCTGAGTTCTGGGATTGTAGGCTATCAGTCTATCTTGCCTTACTCTTGGAAGTCAGAATGAACTAATAGAGAAGTCAGGTAAGTTGTGTCTGAGAGCTAAGACAAGCTAAATGTCGACTGGAGTGTTTCAGAGCACACATCCCCCAAACTGAACACTTTGGTCTATTGAGCATTTTAAGTTGAAGGAATTAGAGGAGCAGCAAGTGCTAAGGACCTTCGAGTCTTCCATGAAGGAGGTCAGAGAGGGCTGTGAGAGCTGCCCTCTATGCTTGGAGGAGAGCCATGCCCTTATCACCAGAGATGGTCAGGGATCTGAATGGGCAGAACTTGCCCAGGTTTTCTGTTTTCTCCTTTTAGTGTACACCGTCTTTTGTTCTTTCCTATTTGTTGTTCTTTAGAAAAAACTAGTACAAAAGTGTGCAGATTGAACTGGTTCTTCAGATCTTGGCTTCCCATGAAGACTCTCGTGTTATTTGAAATACGAAATTAATTTGCGTGCTTTCCTCCTGTTCACTAACCTGTCTTTTGTGACAGGGGCCCAGACATCATCTTGAGGTAGACAAAGATTTCTCCTTTTCTGCATGGGTAAAGTGAAATAGCAAGGGTATGTAGTAGGCACTCAATAAAGACTGCTCACGGATGAAGTGTGGAGGCGTTATTAAGAGGGTTATTTGTTTACTTTGGAAATAACCCCACCCCTCTCCACAGTCAGGCCCTTCTGAGTCCTACAAAGAGAATATTAGGCTCTGATTTTGAAGAGTACACAAAAACTTGAAAAACTTCCAAGTCATTGCTGGCAGCGCCCAGTGTCAGCTTCATGGTGAGACGCTTCAGTTCTTTGAAGGCTATGAATCTAAATTTTTCATAGAATGGCTTCTTGAAGAGCTCAGAGAAGCCAGCTGTCTGCATCAAGGGCATTGCAGCTTTAGACAGTTTATTTGAATTTCTTGTGGAAACAGATGTGGGGCTGGTATTTTGTGTGTTTACTACTCAGGAGCAAGTTTCCCTAAAGGACTCATTGGCTCACCATGGAAGGTTTACACAGTCAGTTCTGAGAGAAAATGCAGAGAAGATTGTGTTAGAATACAAAACTTTCAGACATCAAAAGAGGTTCTTTCTAAGGGGTCCTTTGCTGCTTTTGAAAGTTTGGGCACTGTAGAAAAAGGCATGGGTTTGTTTTTTTGTGTACAGCTTTTCTTAAGCTCCTTTCATGGTCATTAGGCAGTACGGACATAAGGCAAACCAAAAAACAGACAAAAAACAAAGCAAAGAGGAACATTAGCATTGGGGACTGCTCTACCCTCTTTGCAGTCCAGACAGATTCTGTCTCCTCCTGGTGGCGGGCAAGTGTCTTTGGACTTGAAAATCCAGTGTGGAAAGCTATTGCCTCAAGACTACTGGAAATCATAGACAGCCCTAGGGGCAAGTGCTCACCACCTTCAAACAGGAACTCTATCCCAAACAAGGGTTCAAATCTATGTTTCTTTTCTTATCCTTTCTTTTCTTTTTTATTTTCGAGACAAGGTTTCTCCGTAGCTTTTTTGGTTCCTGTCCTGGAACTAGCTCTTCTAGACCAGGCTGGCCTTGAACTCACAGAGATCCTCCTGCCTCTGCCTCCCGAGTGCTGGAATTAAAGGCATGCGCCACCACTGCCCGGCTTCAAATCTATGTTTCTATGTTCAATTTATGGAGGCACAGCATAGGTTTCTTGGGTTCATGAGCACCCTCATGCCCCAGACACTTCCTGTTGGAGGAACATTTGGATGTGGGTTGCAGGTTCCTGAACATCCGCTAGGACCTGACTTCAGTGATAGAACTGTTTTTTGGACACAAGGATTGAATTTCTTTCATTCTTAAACAAGACATCTGGGTCTCTTCTCCCTAGGACACTCAAGCACTGTTTCTTTTTCTTATTTTGTCATGACCATAGATGGAGCTAAGACAGGTCTGGAGGTGTTCAGGGATGGAGAAGACTTTGATGACTTGCTCAGCTCTGCCTGAGACCTGTATGGGGGATGCTATCTCTCCCCTCTTTCTGGTAAAGCATTTCTTTGAATTTATCAACAGAGCAAGGAAATCCAGAAGTCTGAAGACTGGGATAAGGAAAGTGTCCTGGGGATGGGTCACCTGATTTTATTTTTTTTTAACATACTAATTTTATTCTTTGGAAATTTCATACATTTATATAATATATTGAGCCTATCCATCCACCATTACCTTCCTGCACTCCTCTGCCCCATTCCATGTATTCTTATTTTTTGTGGCTAATAATCCCTGAGTCTAATTAGTGCTACCCATCTGGACACGGGTGTGGGCCGACCTACCAGGGTGCGACAACCTACAAGTGATGGCCACAGTCCCCATGGAGAGTGACTCTTCTTTCGGAGTAGACATTAACTGTCAATACTGCCAATAGACCCTCCAGTACGGGTGTGGGCTCATGGCCCCTCCCCCACCAATTCTGGAATTTTGACTGGCTTCATCTTGTGTAGGTAATCACACAACCACAAGGTAAGCTTCACTGTGAGTTGACACATGCAATAGCCAGGCCATAACCAGAAGTCAGCAATTCAGAGCTCTCTCCATTGTCTATGGCTCCTCCAGAAGAGTTCTTTGTGTACTCTTGGTCTGGTCGAGCCTTCTGCGAATACCTCATATCTCCATTTCCCACCTCCTTCCATGCTTACATTTTTCTGCTCCTAACACTCCCCATCTCTACTTTGATTTTACCTATGTTTTACTATTTCTTCTCCTTTAAGCCATCCTCCTGGTGACCTGTTTCTAGTTTCCTGGCCCTACACTTAATTCAGGTTAAATACACAACACAAAAGAGTTAAATCTAGAATTCACATATGAGAAAGGACATGTGACATTTGTCTTTCTGTGTCTGAGTGACCTCACTCAGTATAACTTTTCCAGTTTTATTTATTTGCCTGAAAATTTCATGAGCTCACTTTTCTTTAAAGCTGAGTGATATCCTACTATGTATATATAGATCACATCATCTTATCCATGTATCAGTTGATGGACATCTTGATTGATTCCAGTTCCTAGCTTTTGTGCACTGAGTCATAATGGGCATGGATATACAAATATCTCTGTGATAGGGTACCTGCACAGCAGTGATTTAACTGGACTATATGGAAGTTGGTTTTTTTTTTTTTTTTGAGTTTTTGAGAAACATTCAGGTTGATTTTTTTTTTGAGTTTTTGAGAAACATTCAGATTGATTTTCACGTGTCTGCACTGGTTTGCACGCCTACCAACAGTGTGAAGGGTTTTCCTTTCCTCACACCCACACCGGTGTGTTGAAATTCTATTTCCTGATGATGGCCATTGAGACTGGGGTGACTTGGCATCTTAAAGTATTTTAGACCTGTATTCACCTTTTAGATAAGGATGTTGATCACTTTCAAAATGTTTATTTGTATCTCTTGTTTTGAGAACCTTTGGCTCAGTTCCACAGGTGGGTCTGCTTTGGGTTGGTGTTCCCAGAGTGCATGGCTCAGCCTCATTCACCCGGAGGCAGAAGCACAGAGGAAGACCATTTGTCATCAAGGGTATAGAATTCCACGCCACAGCTTAGCCAATATCATCATTTTGATACAGGGGCTCATGCAGGCCAGGCTGGCTTCAAACTCACTATGCAGTCCATGTGAGGGCTAATTTTGGTTGTCAACTTGGTAACATCTGGATGCAATTAAAACCCAAGAAGCTTGGTACAGCCATGAGGGATTTTCTCAATTGGATCACTTGAGGTGGGAAGATCCACACTAAATTTGGATCATTTGAAATGTGAAGACCATTCCAAATCTGGGTTACATCTTCTGGTGGCAGCCCCCACACAGGACATGGAAGAAGGAAGCTTTCTCCTTTTTGCCTGCTTGCACTCGCTCTCAGTGGCAAGTTCATCTATCCTGCTGTTGAGACATTCTTTTGCTTGGACTAGAGTCTACTTCTTTGGGATTCCAACATAGACAAGAAACCAGCTGGGACATCCAGTTTGAACCACTCTCGGACTCTTGGCCTTTACATCATGAGACAGTAATTGTTGGACCAATCCTGTGTGTGTGTGTGTGTATGTGTGTGTGTGTGTGTGTTAAAGCAGCCTACCAACTGAGCTTATCCCTTGTTCAGAGTTTGAATACAAACGTGAGCAGGAGGGTGGGAACTTAATGCTCTTATTCCACTGCAATTTAAACATTGTAGAGACAGTTGCCATCAATGCTCTAGAAAATGCAAAAAAATAAAAAACCCAAAAACCAAACCAACCAAACAAACAGAAGAACTCACTTGGGAATTACTAGATCACAATAGTCTCGTGAGCTGAGTCAGTTTCTAAGAGTCCTGAAGTCCTGTTTCATGGCTGCTGCGCTCAGGCCTCAGACTCAGGTGCACATCTTCCTTGTCACAAAATGTGTATTGAACCCTCACAGCGCAGCACACGGCTCCCTGGGAAGACTTATACAGGCCTCTTCTTCCATTTCTGTACGTGCTGCCCACTTTCTTACAACCACTCTGGATCATTTCCATCTTTCTCCAGCTCCCCAGCCACAAGGGCCCTCTCAAGGCAGCGAGGCAGGGGTTTTAAGAGAATGCCAAGTTGTTGTGCTTGTCTTTGGTTCAGTCAAGCTGAATGCTGGCTGCATCTTCAAAATGCCTGATATCATGTGTGTTCAGATGAATGTGCACATGCGTATACATGCAGAGGCCAGGGGACAGCAATTTCCATCCTTAGATGCCATTTCTCAGGGGGGCACCCTACCTTCCCTTCTCTCCTCCCTTCCTTCCTTTTTCCTTCCTTCCTTCCTTCCTTCCTTCCTTCCTTCCTTCCTTTTCCCTTCCTTCCTTTCTTTCCTTTCTCTCTCTTCCTTTCTCTCTCTCTTCCTCCCTCCCTTTCCCTCTCTTTCTTTTTTTCTTTCTTTCATTTATTTATTTAGACAGTCTCTCTCATGGGCCTTGGGCTGGACAGCCAGAGTCCTAGGGAATCTGCTAGTATCTTTGTCTCTGGCGCTGGGATTACAAGCATGCCACTATGCCCGGCCTTTGCACATGGGTTCTGGGGATCAAACTCACACCCTCATGTTTGCAAGGCAAGGACGCCATTGCTGAGTCATCTCTCCAGACCCAGGGTCATTGAAACTGATGGCTGAGTTCTAGTCTAGGCATCTGACCCCCAGAAGCTCATTCTCAGTGGATATAGGCACAGTGGGGGTTGAGAATGATCCATCTCAGCCCTCTCTTCTACTTTATTTGGTCAGAGGCCCCCCGAGGTGATGGTGTCATTGTCACTCTGTTGTACACGATTGGTTCTTGGGGCTCCTTCTGACTCTCTGAAGCCTCCCTAAGACTGGGTGGCCCCAACGATGTTCTCATCTCAGTTCACCACATGAGAGCAGGCTGGGGCGAGGTAGGCGTGTTTCTCTTCTCTTCTAGGGTGATCAGGTGCTGCCAGGACTCTGCCTGGTTGATCATCAACATGGGGTGTGGCAGGCTTCTTGAGGGGATCCAGGAAAGGATCCATGGGCCAAGAAATGATACCTAGGTGCTACGGCTGGCCAGAGGTGGTTTGAGTATAGGGGTGAGAGACTTGGGGGGGTTGGAAAAAGAAGTCTCTACTGTGTCTACAGCTTCCACGTGTGCAAGTTCAGCGGGATCATTTAAATTGTCAGCTGCTTCAAGGACTCGCCAACCCTAGAAACTGATTAAGTGTCCTCTATTAGCCTTATCCAGTGATCTTGGGGCAAATACTTGGGTTTAGAATGGCATTTATGCCCTCAAGAAAGAAGATCAAAGCTGGGCATGATGGCAAGCAATTGAAACTCCAGCCTGGGCTGCATGAAAACCTGCTCAAGGAAAAAAAATAAAGTAAGCCAGATCAAACAAAGAAGGAATTGTTTTATGCACATGTGTGTGGCTTGCAAAAATTATGAAACTTGGAAGTTATGGGTCTGATCTTGACCTTGGTGGATGAAGATTTGTCTGTCAATATTATCATCTGTAAAATGGGTGGCAATACAAGCTGCAGGTGTGGGATGAAATACCTGCTCTCCCCAGAAGGTGGCAGCACACACACGACATTGCAGTCACTGGTTTTTTTCTCTAGCTGGGACCCTTGGAGGGAGCTTGGGTATGCTCCCAGGTACTGTCCTCACTTCTTGCCCAGATATGAGGGCTACAAAGGGATCTGAAGGGACAAAATATAGGATGTGCCGACTGAAAGTTCTCCCTGAGGAAAAGGCTTTCGGCTTCACTAACCCTTTATTCACTCCTCCAGACCCAAGATGAGAAAATAAAACTGGAGGAATCGTGACCATTGGCCATTTCATATGTAATTTTGTTCTTTCCCAAGAAGAGAGTGTGAAAGATGCTTCTTGTTTTGCCTAAGTGTTCCAGGGTCTGACCAATTGCTGTGGACTGTTGGAAGTCAGTAATGGTAGTGACCACTGCAACACAGTCCAGATGACCCACAAGTGAATAAACAACCCCAGATCCAACTTGAGTCTGCCTTTACCCCCGTGTAGCCTGCATTCTAGCTCTCTGTCTCTCTGTCTCTGTCTCCCCTTCTTCCCCCTCTCTCCCAGGGTTTCACAATGATAGCTCTGGTTGAACTGGTCTAGCACTTGCTATGTAGACCAGGCTGGCCTTGAACACACAGAGACCCACCTGCTTCTGCCTTTTGCTTGCTGGGCTGCATTTCCTTTCCTTTCCTTTCTTTTTTTTCTTTTCTCCCCTGCCCATCCCCTGGACTGGGTTTCTCTGTAGCTTTGGAGCTTGTCCTGGAACTCACTCTGTAGACCAGGCTGGCCTCGAACTCACAGAGATAAGCCTTCCTCTGCCTCTTGAGTGCTGGGATTAAAGGCGTGCGCCACCGCCACCTGGCCTTCATTTTTACAAATTACAATTATTTTGTATTAGTTCACATGCTCATGGTGTGGTGCATTGTTGAGCTCAGAGAACACCTTGGTGGAGCTGGGTCTCTCTTCCCACCATGTGGATCCCTGAGTCAAACTCAGGTTGCCAGGTGTGGTGACAGGCACCCTTACCCACTGAGCAATCTTGTCTGCCCATGGACTGAATTAAAAATTCCAACTGTGGATTAGTGAATAGAGCACATTTTTTCTTTCTAACGATTTCATGATTGCTGCCTAGGATTGATTGCCAGCCCCAAGGAAACTAATGTACTAATGTTATAAACCAAGATCTGGCATGGGATGAGACGGTCAAAGTCTTTTCTGGCTCTCAATCTTTGCATAGTTGAACCATGTGTGGAAACTCTAAATTTGCAACTGGCTACATCTCACTTTAGGCCAATCAAGCCAACTGGCCTCACCCCAGACCAAAAAAGAAAAAAAAAAGAGTATTTTTTCATAACCTCCCTCATGATCCCAAGGGGTAGCAAGGCTTAAAACCATTAGTTTATCTTGTGGACAGAAATTTACATCCTCAGAGTTGCCAGCATCCTTCTCTTTCCCATGAAAAGGGTACCTTGGGGGCTGTGTGCTTGACTACTAAGAGCCCAGGTGTAATAGCTTCCACTGTGTGAGAGAATTGATGGGGCTGAACCACAGCCGGCACGCAGAGACCGGACCGTTAGGGAGGGCTGGTGCTTCTCTGTGCTGACTGAGTCACTGTGTCTCCTTTGATCATAACAAGGAAGGTGTCCCTCTTCTGGGAACTTCCATGTTTTTACAAGGGGGCATCTTTGTTCCTTATCCGCAGATGAGAAAGGAGAAGCTGGGGGCAGGTAATCGACTGCTAAAAAAAGATTTGAGACAGGATTGTTTGGCAGAGCTCAGCATCGAAAGCGAGCAAAACTCCACAGGGAATGTTCAGAAAGAATTGACAGACAGGCTGCTTTCTGAAGCCCGGCTAGGAATGTGGCAGGATCAGGGCATGACTGGGGTGGTGATTCTCCCAGCCTCAACCAGTTTCCCAGTTAGGAGACAGCCACATGGTAGCCACATGTTCTGTCAGTGGTGGCTTCATTGGAGGTCCCTATCTGGTGGACTTGAGGCGATAGCAGAGAGGAAATGGTACGAGGAGTGAGCATTAGAAAGGGTCTCTCTGTTGACCACCGCAAAGGCTATCCACCTTGGGATTTAAGGCAGCGGCAGTCATATACAAATCCTGCATTCCCCATGCTTGCTAACGGTTGTGAAGTCAAAGAGCCACGTGTCTTAGAGGACCTCACAGGGGCAGGCTTCATTCTTAGCTTAATTGGTCAGAGCTCCGTGATTTAGAACTATGAAAGCCAGATTAGTAGGAGAAAACAAAGATGTTTTAATATGTGTATTGTGCATATGCACGGGAGCCCATGGGAATAATATTATATTAAATCCCATGTCTATTATATCAGGGAAAGAGCAATGACTTTTCGGAGAAGCGACTATGTTAGCTAGTAAGTGGAGCAGGTATCTGCACTGCTACTCCTTCAGGGTGTCCTTTCCTGTTTCTTCAGCTGAGGCTTTTTGGAGAGAGTTGAGCATGCCCCAAAGGGTTCCTATGCTGTTTCAACCCTTTAAACACAGGTTCCAAGCCCTCAAAATATATGCCTGCTACTTTTTCCTTTTGAACTAATATCTGAAACTGAGCATGCTCAGGGCCTTTCTAATGACCGTATAGGATCCTCTAGCAAAAGTCCCATGCTTCGTTTAGAACAAGATGAAGGAAAATGGCTTTGAGCTTCATGAGCACCAACTTGGGGGAAGGCAACCATGTGGGAACTCACGACAAATAGGGGCTAGTTGGCAAGGTTTGCCGTGTAGACAGACAAGGTTTGCCGTGTAGACCCTGCTGGGGCCATATCCGTACTGATGACAGTCTAGCATCATTTCTGGTCATTGTGTCTGTCTGCTTTTAGTCAAAGTTTTCTTTTTCTAAAGTTCTCTCTCTCTCTCTCTCTCTCTCTCTCTCTCTCTCTCTCTCTCTCTCTCTCTCTAAGGCCAGAAGGAGGCGTTGGACCAGGAATTGCAGGAGGTTGTTAGCTATCTGAGTGCTGAGAAGCAAACTCAGGCTCTCTTCAAGAGCAATACTGAAGACAGTTTTTCTTATGCTGGTTTTTGTCAGTCTACTTCAGGTCAAAATAATCCCTATGTCAAAGTGTGTGTGTGTGTGTGTGTGTGTGTGTGTGTAGCTGTATATTTTACTATCTACTCAGCCTTAAGCTGAGTGCAGGTGAGACTCGAGTATTAAGTCACCAGTAGTCAGGATCCTGCTTAAGGACATTCAGGCCTAAGATGCCCAATGTCTCATAGATAGGATAGAATGGATTTCCCAGAATGCAAGTCTCTAGGCTAAGGACATAGGCTTCTAGGCGCTCTGCCCACTCTCTCTGGACAATATTCTTTTTCTTCTTTCCCAAGTGATAGACAGCTATATCCATGTTTTACAGATAAGAATGGGATTGTCTTATTTTACCATTTGCATCTCCTTCATATAAGCCTGGTTTGGAATAATCACTTTGAGCCAAGAGTGACGTTTTTCATCCTTAACCATGACATAAAGGTTAACTGCAGGCTTTTGTCTTTCTTAAGTTCCCTGCAGCTCCCAAAGGACCAAGCTCTTTTGAGGGATGTCTGGAGATGGCAGCAATAATCATGAGAATCCACCAATATATAGGGCTTCTTAAAGACTGATTTCAGAGTTCAGAGGACAGAATAGCTATAGAGATTGGTGTGATGGCCAGAAAAGAGGTTTTGGAGCTAAATACAAAGTAAGTCTGTTGAGGGAATTGGCTGGCTGGGAAAATGGCTGTGGGCAAAATGACTTTCACTCAGCCAGACCTTGACTCCTCAGCCCCTGTTTAGTTGGCAAGGAGTTGAATGGCCATCTTGCAGGCCATATGTTAGAGGGAACTGTGGTTACAAGACTCAGGGAATGGTTTCTTCCCATTAGAAGGCCTCTAGCTCCCTTTCCATCTTAAAAGGATTTGTCACCAGCTATGATGCTAGCTCTGTGGCTTTTTATAGCACACTTTTATTGCTTCTAAGATGAGAATAATGCTCACATAGCAGGACCTGGTAGATTAAATGCATTAGTAGGTATAATGTAAATGTTTAGGAAGAGAGTTTGCATAGAATTAAGTGGTCAATTAAATAACTATTATTGCTGTGGTCATTGTTAGATCATGTCATTGAATTATCTCAAAACCTAAAAAAATAGAAATGGTTTATTTCTGGCGAGGCATTGTTTTCAGAAAGTTAAAATAATTCTTACATGAGCATAAAATGAATGCACAACAAGGTTTTAGTTTACTGTATTATTAATAAAAACTATTACAATGGTAACACTGATTCAGAAACCACTTGAGGAAATAGATAGTTTGTAGGTGATAGAAGGGTGAAATATAAAACCGGGTAATGTGAATAGGGCATAACTTACAGTCTTTATGCCAGTAGGCACTATAGGATGGAAAGTGTTGGAAACCCCACTGAACAAAAGTTTACAATGACTTGGACTCTGCAGAGTTGAAAAATAGATGTAGCACAGCCTTGAAAATCCCCTTTCTTTCTTCAAATTTGTAAAGAAAGTTTATGGTTGTTAGGTCTCAGGCGGTTGCATAGGTCCAGCAATGACAGCCTCGGCTTAGCTCAGACTTGATTATTGAAGGATTTCTGGTAGTTAGATAAAAGCCAGCATTCCTCAGGAACTTATAAAATGGGTTTCTCATCTTCCAAAACAAATCACTTCCCTTGCCTCAGGCAGGAGGAACATGACTGTCCATTGATATACACCTATGTTTGCATATCAAAGTCCATGCTAGACTCCAGGCTCTTTCAGTTCCTATTTACAATTTATACCAATTTACATTGCACACCAGTTATACATTTTGCAGTTCATGTTAGCATTCTGGCCCCTCAGAACACCCACATCTACCCTAGACTCCCAGACTGCTGCAGTTACTAGGGCTTCCCTTCTCCCCAGATACCCATTTATTTTCTGTATAATGTCAAGTTTTCCCCCATCCTGCTACTGTTCCCTCACTTTTCTTGCAGTTAGCCCAGGACATGTTTATCTGGCTTCATTTTCTCTCTTCTCTAGACTCCTCCAGACACTTCTGGATGTTCCTTCTCTCCTCATCTACAATAAACATTCCTCCTAATAATGGGATGGTCATTTATAGTGGTTTATTTGCTGTGCCCTTGCATATATCTGTAGAAAACGAAAACTAATTTACAACAAGCCAAATATCTTGGGTAAGTCTCTATGACTAGAAACGGTACATGTGGAAACTAAACACCTACCAATCCATGTTCTTCTCTCAAGTGAGACCCCCTCCACTCAGTAGAATCCACTCCTTTAGGAGATGATCATAGAGACAGGAACTCCTTCCTGGTCTCAAAGAGAGGGAAAGAGAGAAGGAAACACTTAAGAAAACATACAAATTTCTCAGTTCCCAGATTGCAACTGGGTTTCCAATCTTCCCACCATTTGTAGGAACATGTCTCCTTTTGAGAAACTTACTAAATTTGAGATCACAGTAAGTGGTCCAAGTATGTGTGAAACCATGTACAGGTTCCTATGCTATTTCTGAATTGAAAAGATAAATTTATGGCTCATTTTATAACTCAATATACAATATTCTCCTTATACTAAGTTAATACAATTACTTTCAAGTGGAAATAATTAGTTTATTCTATTCAGAAAAAAATGTTTTCTAGTTTTTACAAACACCCCTTTCCTAGTCACGCAAGATTAAAAACTGTCATAAGATGAACTTGAAGTAGAGGCAGGTGGTTGCTTCGTTCTTTTTAGCTTTGTCAGAATTTGTCAAAGCATGATATAAAGCAAAAATTCACCAAGTGGTTTAGACTTATTTATGGTTCAAACCAAATGAAGCAGTAAACTAAAAATTGAACAAATCACATTAATTGGTTTTAAAAATAAAGCAAAACAAGCAGTTTCTTTTTTCCCCCAAACCAACAAATTCATTTAAACTATACTGGGTAGTATTGAGATAGGAAACTTATTATCTTAGCCACTGACACACAAAAAAGTAAGGAGAATACCGCCTTAATTTAAGGAAACTTACACAATCCATTCATGTTCAGGAGCTAAGGCCTGGGTGGTGTGGACTGAATGGAGCTCAGTCTTCACATGACCTCGGAGGGGTTGTTAAACAGTTTCTCACTACTCTTTTGCTTGGGATGGATCCTTATAGCTGAAGAAATTATCAATAGGAAGACAAATACAAGCTCATTAACAGACATATTTCATATTAACGTTGGAGATAGCCAGAATGTGATAGTTCTCAAACTGTGTCTTAGACCTCTTCAATAAAGGACAGTTCATTTTTAGAGAAATGTAAAGATGAAGGAAAAGACCTTTTCTCCAGGGATGGGAGCTTGTGGGGGACAGTACGCACAATGAGGCAGTTAGGTTTGTTCTGAAGGTTCGTGTGGTGGTGAATCTAGGCTGGTAAGGTCAACCGTGTCTTCAGTGATCACCCTTTGTCCTGGGGAAGTTCACTTGGAGACACAGCAGACTGGCATGTTGATTGTTCTGAATTAAAATCTCCTGAAGGTCAGTAAAGGCTAGAGCTAAGTTTTATTCTGATAGTCCTTTCCCTGCACCAAGACTGGATCACCAGAGGGAGCACAATTGCTTTCCCTTCCCGCTCCATTACTGAAAAGATGACTGAGACCCTAGCTAAATCTGGATGGAATTTGTCACATGCTAATGTCTGTCTTGAACGTTACTCAAATTTCAAAGAAAAAAATTAATTTGCCTCTTGCATTCATTCATTCTCTCTATTACTGTCGTTATGGAATGTTCTATGTAATGCTGTCTTAGGAAGTTGGAGTATTTTGTACATAGGAGATGTCTGGCAAACAGGATTGTAGTCACAGTTACATGTAACCTGTCTTGGTTATGGTCAAAATCTCTCCTCTCTGCTCTCTAGTGGGTAGCAGTTAGTACCAGGGACTGGGTATTTCTGTGACAGGTCTGACCATACGTTTTTTTTTTTTGGGGGGGGGGGAATATGGAAGACTTTGGACTAGAAACACAGTTGGAGGCTTTAAGCATGGCTTAATTGGCTATTTTAGTAGGAACATGGACATCAGTATTGAGGGTGATTTGAACTGTGGGGGCCCAGCTTAAGAAGTTTCAGAGGGGAAGAATATTAGCAGGTGGCCTAGAGACCATTCTTGTGATATTTTGGCAAAGAATGAGGCTGCTTTTTGTCCTTGTCCTAAAAAATCTGCCTGAGGCTAAATTGAAGAGTTTAGGATTAATGGTTTTGACAGAGAAGACTTCAAGACAGCTTAGCATTGACTCTGTCCTGTGATTATTAGTAATCACTCTTCTGCGACTCTATAATGAAAAGGAGCAAGCTGGGAAAAGAGAAAGAGAAAATGTACAGTTTGAGGAGAAAATGAGCACCAGGAAGTGTAATGGAGTCTGAAGAGTCCAAGAATAAGGACATAGAAATGTAACTTCCAAAAATAAGAATGTGGAAATAAAAATATATAAAGTTGTAAGCCTAGGAGAACGAGAGCAGGCTGTCAGAAGTTTAAGGATTAACTATTAGTAGTGGGTTACTCCGCTTTACACCCCACAGCTCTGTCTGCAAGGCTGACAGAGGCGCTCTGCAAACTGAGGGTCAGCTTTTAGACAACCAACCCCCTGGCCACTCATGACCAGCAATGGATGCAAGCTGGGTTAACTTTTAAATGCTGGGACGTACGTGGCTTTTCAATATGCATTGTCCCTGCTACACGAAACTGGCAGTATCAGGGGAAGCACAGAGCACCAGAGAAGAACAGTGAGTTAAATACAAACACCAGTGTAACTAAAAGACTGTTAATGGAAATGGGGAAGAAGGGCAATTTATATTTGAGTTTTACCGCGAAACTGTAAAAGTTCTTTTGTTCATGCCTAATACTTGTTGCTTCTTGCTATAGAAAGGGGGAATTCGGAAGCAGCCCATTGCCACAGCCTTACTAGTTCATCTCTGACTGTGGTCTCGGCTAGTTGATAAGTTTTTTTGTGCCCCATGGAGATATATGTTTTTAATTTTTAATTTTTTTTCCTGGAATAAAATTTGCTTCTGGTTTAAAAGATGTTGGGGGTCTGTCCCCCATCTATGCATGACTCCTGTGGCCCCAACAGAATCAAGTCTGGTGCTCAAGGAGATAAAAAGTTAAAAAAAGCCTGACGTGAAATGGAATAAAGAAAGTGGTGACCCCAGGGCAGGACCCCACCCAGCTAAGCTTACTACTGGGAAAAGGTATTAAAGGGGAGCCTCTGTGAAGGAAACCATCAACAACAGAAAGCAGATGCAGAGGTAAAGAGGGGACCACGTTCCAGCAAGCAGTAGAGCTTTGCCACACGGTTCGGGGTTTAGAGTCAAGGATACAAGAAAGGGGTTGTGGAATATTCCTCTATGATTAAGTCAGGTTTGTGTCGGAGGTGTCCCTGCGAGGAGGACGAGAGAGCCCATTGAATGAAGCTGTGAAGGTGAAGCCTGAATTGTGTTGGATACCCCAAGATGTTAGAGACGCCAGAGTCGTGGAATACCTGCTGAGGAAGACTGAAGACTGGGTGCCAGCCCAAGAGAGAGAAGTATGTTGGAGTCAACAAAGCTGAAAGGAGCTGGAGATATAAAGAATGCTTTGGTATTGGACATGGAGATGCAGAATTTGGAGTTTTCCCTGCTGGTTTTAGGTCTTGCTTTGGTCCAGTATTTCCTCATTATGCTCCTTTTCCTCTGGTTTGGAATGGTAATGTATTCTGTGCTATTTTATGTTGGAAGTATGTGATCTGCTTTTTGATTTGATTTACAGGAGGTTATAGTTAATAGGTGGCAATGAGTCTCAGAAATGACTTTGGCCTTTGGGCTTTTAAACAATGTTAATACTGATAGACTATGGGGACTTTTGATGTTGGACTAAATGCATTTTTGCATTATGGTATAGTTGAAAGCCTATGGGGACCAGAGAGTAGAAGGTAATAGTTTGAATACCATCTCTCATATAGGGTCATATTTCAATGCTTTGTCATTAGGGAGTGGGACTTTGACAGAATTAAAAGAATTAGGAGGGGTGGCCTTGTTGGAGGAAGTATGTCACTGGGGCAGGCTTTGAATTTTCAAAAACCAGTGCCAGCCCCAGTCTCTCTGTCTCTGCCTGAGGATGTAGCTTTCTTCTCCAACACCAGGCTGTCATGCACCCCACCATGATGATCATTGACTAAATCTCTTAAACTGTCAGCAAGTCCCCCATTAAATGCTTTCCTTTATAAAAGTTGCCTTCGTCCTGGTATCTCTTCGCAGCCATAGAACAAGCGACTATGACAATACCCTATAAAAAACAACCGCCACTAGCTCCCACTGCCCTAGAAGGAGCCCTAGGCACCCTGGCTCCTCACCCCCTGCTATGATGGACTATATCCTCCCAATCCAAGAGTCAAATAGAGCTTTCCTTCTTTAAATTAGTTGCTTTATTGTATTTTGATCATAGAAAGAAGAAAAGTAGCAAGTATTCTGTCTCGTCCACTTGCTTGCTTGCAGCCCCCGGTCCGTTCCCCATCTCATTTTTCCGAATGAAGAGTACAGAGCAGTGGAGCTCCACTGTGTAATCTTTGCTCCTGTTAACTCTGGCCCCTCTCAGAAGCTTCCAGAAGGGGATGGGGAGCTTCCTATAGTCACTCCCGGAAGAGGGAAGAAAGACACATTTTCTTGGTAAAATTATGTTGTTCTTTTAGGACCTAAAATTTAGGCAAATAGGAGGAGGCAGAAAACTTTCCTTGCTTTTAGTTCTCAGTTGTCATAGAAACATTATTTTGGTTCAAAAATAATCCTACATCTGCAAACTTTTAAAAAACACATTTATTTATTTACTTATTTATTTATTCAGTTGTTCATTTAGTGTGTTGTGTGTGTGGGCACATGTAACATGGCACTGGTGTGGTGGTCAGAGCTTGAGCTGGCTCTCTCCTTCCACCCTGTGAGTCCCGAGAATGGGGTGTAGGTGGTTGGGCTTGGTATTACTCTCTGGGTCACCCCACTGTCCACAGTATTCTAACTTTATGAGAAACTGTTATGCCCAAATCCCTGGGTCCCCACAAAAGCCAACAAAGAAGATCAAGTCCCATATGTAAAAGCAAAGAGCCTTTATTTTAATCAATTTTGCAAACTCCGTCTCTCCTCATGTCCAACGTATTGGAATATCCGGAGAGCCCTGAGCTCCATTAGAATTGGGTTTTTACAGTAGTAAAGGTGGGGCTGAGGGGGTCTCTGAGGTCCAGGACCTCTGATTGGCTGACATTTGTCTGGGGGGAGGGGGGCTGGTGAAGTGCTGGCAGGTGTTTCTATTAACAGCGCTTGAAATGCCAGGAATTTTCTTTGAATGGTCTGCTTTTGGGTAGGAGTTGGGTAATCTCAGCCTGCCAGGCATTGTCTCAGGGTAAACTATTGAGACTCTAGATTCAATTTAAATTTATCCATGGCCAGAGTCCCAGGTGATAATGGTTGGAGAAAGTAAAGAACTACCTTTCGGCCCAGATTTAGATTATCATGGCTGGCCCTCACCAAACCAGATCGCCAAGGAGGATCTTACATGGTTCACTGGGAATAAAATCCAGAAGGCAATCTGACAGACATCTACTGATTATGGGCTACCCATGCTGTCTACGGTGTTGGAAAAAGAAAACCATAACCCGCTCTTTTGCTGAGTCGTGTTTCTATTTCAGTTGCTAAGCTCACCAACTCTGTGAAAATCTCATTTTTGCTAACTGGCGCTGATCAACGAGCAACAATCTTGATAGGCATACGTAAGCGGGAACCAACTGGGAGCACACGTGCAAGCCTCATCTGCTCAGGTAGACCAGGGTGAGAACCTCGAGGTGTTTTCCCTATAAGTCAGCCACCCTGCTCCATGGAAGCACACTTTCGCTTTGTCCTGAGGTTTGCTCTCTCCCTAGTCTGCAAATGCATGGTGGGCCCACAAGTATTATACAGTAAATGGACTAACAGATCTGTTGGACTACACACAGGAAGTGTGTATGTACACTCCACCTGGAGTAACCCTTCTGTAGAAACCTCATGAAATCATGGCGTTTCTTTCTTCTTTAGTATACCAGCAGTGTATAAACCTGACTTTTCCTGTAGGCCAACTGGATCCCCTCCCCCCTTGTGAAAAGGATTCAGGCAAGCCTTTGTTCTCATAGCCAAAATCTACATAAAATAGTCCCCCACAAACTTTATTGACTGTAGTCACTGGTAAGAAAGGGGCCTCACACAGAAGGCAAGATGTCTGCTCTAACAGCAGACTCAGGAAGGTATAATGTGCTGGTCTTCTGCTCTGACTTAACAGGCTAAAGGCTATGTTCCCAGCCACAGGAAACATCACAGCCACACCCCTCTGAGAAGTAAGGTGCCTCCCCTTGCCAGATCCACTAGTTTCCTGTGACTCTGTGAAAACGCATGCTTGATACTATTGTTACCACCTATGGGACTGTTACCTTGTCTGTATGCCTATATAAACTGAAAGCTTTGTGGAGATCACTGCTCTTTTTTTGCCCTTATGCCTTATCCTCACCCTTATGCTTGCCGCCCTATCCTTAGCCTTGCCCTTCTACCTTATGTTTTATGCCTTATGCTCGTCTTCCCCCAAGGAATTAAGAAACCTGCAGGGAAACTGCGTCTGAGTCAGTTAGTTTGTCCTACCCCTCAGATCCCATCCCAAGCAGTTTTCGCTCGATGTAGAAGTCCAATTCTGAACCCTGAAGGAATGCTGAGTCTGGAACTCAGTAGCTCCCTGTACAAATGGATTCTTTCCTCTCTCCCAGTTGTCAGGCCGGGGAGGGACCTTCTGTTTCCCCCACTCTTAGTTCGCTAATGACTTGGGTGAGTGGAGCTTGTGTTTTTGGGGGTGTTGGCAAAGTTTCTTAGAGGAATTCAAGGAAAAAAATGATTAACATCTACATGTTGCACTAAGAGAATAGCAGGAGAGGGAGGCACATGAGAAGCAGAGGCACCAAGGAGCTGACATTTAAATTTTGGCAGTACAGACTCCTAGAGGATTGTAATTGGGAGAGAGAGACCCTGGAATAACCGTTCTAATAAAGAAAGGGTAAGATATTATCTCTTGGCATGTTGAATTATAGATGAACAAAGCAAATGTGGAACATCAAGGTATTCTCTGGGTTAAACCCATCACGCTGATGCCCGTCACCATTAGTACTGTATCAAGGATGCTTAGTTAAGAAACCTGACCTGGGTCTAAGTTGTCTGTAATTAAGTGTTATTCCTTTTATTCAATTTTCTAAAAGATGGTAGAGTCTGTTTTGACTCACCGCTCTTGTTCTTAGAACTGAGTGATAATGGAATAGCTGTCCACATGTAAGGGCTGATGTAGTAGCAACAGCTGATGCTTCTTGTCTGGCTGTCTGGAAGCCCAGAGATGATCAGGGATTGATATGCAGCTCCAGACTCATCCAGATTTCCGTATGTCACCGTCAGGAGGAACACTGGGAGGAAACAGTTCCAGAGCTGGGGTTACCCTTACTGACGCTCTGTTTCTCCCTCCCACCACCCAAAGAAGCCTCTAATCTTACTTTATTTCCTAAAGAGAACTTGTTTTTGGAACAAGGTTTTTCCACAGAGCCAAGGGTGACCTTGAACTTGAGATCTATGGGCCTTAGCTTCCTAAGTGCTGGCCTTTCTAGAGTGTATTTCTATTTTCTTTTCACTTGGGTAACATTTTCTTCTAACTCTCAATAGAAGCACCTCTCTCCTCTTCCCAAACCACAATTATATGTGGTTATAAACCTACTATTAATTTATACAAACACGTTTCTTGTAATCATTAAAACAATTGGTCATTGATGTTAAGCTAAAGGGTGTGATTGTGTGGTGCTTGGTGATCTGTGGCTGTGTCAATAAAGCCCAGACGTGGAGGCTTCCACAGTTCCACCCTGCAGGTCTGAGTGTCCATTCCTGACAGTTCCCAGGGCGTGCTCAGTAGTTGCTTCTGTGCCCAGATACCACCATTGGTTCCTGCTTTGCAAGTCCTTGGACCATTGAGTGGTTTTGTGTCTACAGTTGCTTCAACTAGAGAATCACCCTACTTTTTCTGAAGCTGACCTTGTCTTCCAAAATTATGTCACTCTTTTTAGCTCCACTTTTAGCATGCTTCCCTCCTGGCTTTTTTGGCAGCAGCAGAGGTGCAGAACAGGCTGCTACCCCCCCCTTTTGGAAATAGGCCCATCTGAGCTTTATCGTATTTAACTTGCATCTTCCTTTGGGCCTGATCTTTTTTTTTTTCTGTGCACCAAGCTGCTTCTAGCTATTGTCTCTTCATTTAGGATCTATCTGAAGTTTTCTTTTCTCTGACATACCCAATTCAATTTGTCTCATAGCTCGTGATAGGAGAGACGTATCAAAAGTCAGTAGATTCTGGGAGCACTGAAAGCCCTGTTCTCCAAATGCATCCTATGTGGGAAGATGTCGGCAGGATGGCTCACTCGAGGTTGTGAGAACTCTTCCCTTTATAAAAGGAACTAAAAAAAAATGGATTCACCTTGAGTGTCTATCATCAGACAAAGATATATCAAAAGATATAGAAAATGTGGTATGCATGCACAATGGAATTTTTTTCAGCCATAAAGAAGAGTAAAATTATGTAGCTGACAATAAAATCAGTGGAATTGGCATGGGATTGGAGATTGTATTAAGTGAAAAAAATAAGCAAGTCCTATGGTGACAGAAATCATGTTTCTTGTCATGTGCAGAAGCTGTGGAAGAAAGATAACATGAATCTAAAGGGGGGTGCTACTGGGAATAGAAAGTGAAGAAGAGTGAGTAGCGGTGGGACTTAGGAAAGTAACAGGAGGGTGAATGTGGTCACATATTGTGTGCATGCATGGACATATCCTAACAGAGCCCCTCACTGTGTATAGTAACATGTGCTGAAATACAAAACAAAGAAGGAATCACTGCCTCTGTACTTGAGTATCTGAGGCAGAATATCTCTGTGTAGTGTGGACGTGGTAATTAGGGAACACATATATACACAATGACCATAGAAACAAAGGGGCTACCTTAGTTTTTCTTTACTGTTACTCTACTATAATAAAACTCAAAATTTATTAGGCAAACAGGTTTTTCTAGCTTATAATTCTGGAGGTACAAGGCGCAGCAGTTATGCCAAGTAATGGGTTTCTCACTGGTAGATTCTGAGGTGATACATGGCAAAGTATAAGGCATGTACCTGTGTTCTTTGTTTCTGCACCTGTTCAGTTGTGGTGAACCACACGAATGACCTCATCTAAGTTTAAGTACTTTCCAAGGAGTACTTAATCCCACTGAACAAGAGTAGAGACCATTACTCCAATTCTTTGGTCAAAGTAAGCAAGTTCTATTTTCTGTCAGACAGGGCTATCTCCTTAAAGCAGGGTTTGAAAATATAGCATGGGACACAGGAAAGGGTATGGTTTCTAATAGTCCAAACCTGCAATGCTAGGGGTGTTTCAAGGTTGGGGGATTTCCAGAGGAATTTTGGCTGTGGAGGAACTTGATGAACATTTCAAAATTATTTGGCAGTATATCTTATCTTATCAGGGTACATTCAAGGTGTAAATCAA
Organism: Microtus pennsylvanicus; assembly: GCF_037038515.1. Lineage (NCBI taxonomy): Eukaryota > Metazoa > Chordata > Mammalia > Rodentia > Cricetidae > Microtus > Microtus pennsylvanicus. The sequence continues at coordinate 44,585,884 of NC_134584.1, forward strand.
ACTTCATAGTGCGGGAAGCATGTCAAAATCCAGAAACATGTTAAAGCATGGTGTAGGAGGTCCTTCTGTTTATGTGTTGCTTTCATTGGTTGAATAAAGAAACTGCCTTGGCCTTTTTGATAGGGTAGAACTTAGGGAGGCAGAGTAGACAGAACTGAATTCTGGGAGAAAGAAAGCAGGGTAAACAGCAATGAACTTGTTCCGAGCTTATAACAAAATGACTTCCATCCTTAAGATGGAGTCAGGCTGGTCCATCAGAGCTTGCCTTTAAAAACCATATTTGGGTCAGGTGTGGTGGTACATACCCTTAATTCAGCAATCAGGAGGTGAAGGGAGGTGGGTCTCTGTGAGTTCAAGGTCAGGCTGTTCTGCACAGAAATATAGGTCAGGTGGGGTTACATACTAAGATTCTGTCTCAACAACAGCAATTACAACAATAACAACAACAACAACAAACAAAACACTAGAAACTCAAAAAAAAACCAAACAAAACCCTAACTCCCACTAAACCAAGCCAACAAACAAAAACCATAGTTGGATTAGGTTTTCATGCTATGTATACTATTTACATATATGATTTTGGAGATGGAATCCATGTAGTAACAGTGCATATAACAGCTATCTTCTTATTTTTTTAGTTGAGTCTAATAACTAAGCAAGGAAGAATTTGCATGAAGAAAAAGGTCTGTCAAAGGTTCTCACTAATGCAATGGACACCTGAAGCATTATTGATGTGGGTTGGTGTAGGGATCCTGGATACACTCACAGCCCTGTGCTGTTGAAGGAACCCAGGCTGCTGAAGAAGGGGAAATAGAATAAAGAATGAGAAAGTGCCTACCCTAGGCTGTATCCTTTCATACTCTAGCTTTGTTTGAATAGCATCACCTTGAGACTGACCCTTAGACACCATCCTGGCTCTGTGAGTTGGAAAGTTGGCTCCACTCACCCACCCAAAGCCCTGAAGATCTGCAAGGTGCTATTTCTTCTTTGTTATAGACCCAAGAAGAAGCTGTGTATCCTTGCTAACCAACCTATAGTTTGGGGAATAGTGGGATAGCCCTCTGTGTGTGACTCTGCCTCATAGGAAATATCCGGGAGGACCATTTACCCACTTTTGGGTCCAGGAAACAACCAGACAGACTGCTAAGAGCATCTATCATTGCTTGCCTTGGGACAGTAAGGCATCTGTCCAGCCCTAGGACATAGATGTTTGTCTTGTCCAAGTAACCAGAGCAGCTCTGCCCTTGTACAGTCCTTGGAATCTGATAGGCATCCTATTTCTAAGTCAACCACTTCTCACTTGCCTGAGTCCATTAGGGTGATCCTATGCCTCACATAACTTATCTAAAATGGTAAGGACTTTGTACCTGAAGCTAAGATTGTGGTTCTCAGAACCTCTGGCAAACCTACCCTGTAAGAGAGCTGCATTCCAGTTAGCAGAGAGATCTTACTATTTTTCTGACTTTTAGGCCACTAAGACACCCACAAATATTCCCAAATTAATAATACTAGAAAAGCATCATAGCAACTATACTGCTGCACCTATATGGAATCAAAGCTAGCACAACCTAGGAGCCACCTTGAGGAGGGGGTGGTAAAAACCACTCTATAAAGTTGATAAAAACAGCTAATCTATCAAGAATGCAATGTTAATGCAGGAAAGCAAAATCATTGAGAGTAAACACAACATGATGCTTGCAACAGATTCAAATAAAAAGAATGAGACAACAACAAACAAACAACAACAAAAACCAAAATCAAAAGAATGATTTTAAGAAAACATAAATTATGAGAGACGACAAGCAAAAAATTCCACAAGATTCAGTCAGACAATTCATAATTGGAAAGAGAATTCAACAGAGAGAGAGAAGATAGCAAAGAACCGAACAGAATCTCGAGGCTGACAAATCAATAACTAAAGTCCAGCTGAGAGCCTCAGAAGCTGAGGAAGGAATGTCTGAACTGGAAATAGTCCCATCAGAACAAGAACAAAAAAGCTCATGAAGCTTACTGGAAGTCATTAAGTGGATAGATATTTGCACAATAGGGTTCTAGAAAGAGAAGGAAGAAAGCATACAGATTTAAATGAAAACTTTCCAAATCTTAAGAAATAAATAGACCAAAAGACAATGCATACATTTAACTCAAAAGATCTCCAGACAGCTGATTAGAGTAGAACTGTCAAGAGTCCAAGGTAAAGAGGAGGTTCTTCAAATGGCAAGAGAAAAAAAAATACACGGCACGTACAATGGAATATTCACTAGACCAGCAATGGATTTCTCAGCAGCATGATACAGCTCGGGGGAGAATAGGATGATTGTAGTTGCCATAGAATAAGAAAAATAGGCTCTTACATTCAGGAAAGCTCTCTTTATAAATGAGAGGAAACAAGGCCATCCCCAAATTAGAAAAACTAGAGTTGAGCACAACTAGATTTGTTTCGTTTGGAATGTTTGAGAGAGCCTAAGAGTGAAAGCAAATTAAGTGCAGTGGAACTTTGTGTGAGCATAAAATTTGTTAGTAGAAGGATACACAAAGCACAGAAGAATCCAACTTAGCAAATACAGAAACCCACTGAACCACAAAGACGAACAGTGAGAGAGGGAGGAAGAATCAGAGGATGAACAAAACAACGAAGAAAATTGTTCCCAGAAGACAGGAGCATCAGACCAACAAAACAAGTCCAACAAACTCCAAACCAAGCAAACACAACTGGAGGAAAAAAAATGTCAGTGTACTGATACCTAACTCTATTCTGCTATGCTCATAGATTGGTGCCTAACCCAATAGCCATCAGAGAGACTTCATCCAGCAACCGATGGAAACAGATGCACTTACCCACAGTCAAACGTGAGGCTGAGCTTGTGGAATCCTGCTGAAGAAGGGGAGGAAGGACACCACAAGAAAACCCACAGAATCGTCTGACCTGGGCTCACAAGGGATCAGAGAGACTGAATAAGGGAGCCTGCATGGGATTGACCTAGGCATTCTGCATATATGTTACAGCTGTGTAGCTTGGTCTTCTTGTAGGACTCATAATGGTGGGACTGTTATGAAACAGAAGGGGCTGTCTCTGACTTTTTACCAGCTTTTGGGACACTATTTCTCATACTGGATCACCTTGCCTAGCCTTAATACAAGGTGAGTTGCTTAGTCTTACTACAACTTGATAGGCCATTTTTGTCACATACATCAGAGGCCTGCCTTTTCCTGAATTTCTGAGTAGAAACAGAGGAGGAGTGTATAAATGGGTATGGGAGGCAAAGGGGAAGCAGGGGGCACTGGGAGAAGAGAAGGGAAGGGAAACTGTTGTCCAGGATGTAAAATAGATAGTAATAAAAAAAACAGAACAAAATAACCAAGAAATGCATTCCATAGATAGATACATACACTGTAAGGATGGAAAAAAGATAGATTACACCAGCACACACCCAAAGTGAGCAGAAATAGCTATACTTACAGATACGAACCAGAAGTAAACAGTTGCAACAGGAGACAAAGTCATACTATAATGATGAAAGAATCAGTTTCTACTAAAGGAAATAGTAAATACATATGTGTTCAATGTTGAAGCACCCCACTACATATAGCAAATGCTATCAAATTTAAAGGAAGAAATAGACTCCAATAAAATGATCAAAATTCCATTTTTGTTAGTATATCAGACATCCAGACTAAAAACAACAACAACAACAACATCAACAACACAATATTTTACAGAGCTGGAATCAAGTACAGGGTTCTGAGCATCTGAGACCAGTGCTCACCCACTGATTTATAGCATGTGCTCTTGTAATTGCATGTGAGTATCTTCTAGGCATTTTCTGTTGGTGGAGTAGAGCTAGTGGTCCATCATAGTCCTTAATCATTCTTTGTATTTTGGTAATACCGTGGTGTGGGAGAATTGTCTGTATTCTGTCAATCATGTTTTAAATAAATGCTGATTGGCCAGGCAGGAAGTATAGGTGGGTCAACCAGAGAAGAAGTAGAGGCAGGGCAATGAGAAAAGGAGAATGCTAGGAAGGAGGAAGTCTATTCCTCCCACTCCTGCCCAGACTCTGAAGAAGCAACATGTGAACTGCCCCACTGTGAAAGGTGCTGAGCCATATGGCTAACATAGATCAGAATAATGGGTTAATATAAGCTACAAGAGCTAATAAGAAGCCTGAGCTAAGGGGCCAATCAGTTTATAACCCATGTAGACCTGTGTGTGATTTTCTTTGGGGCTTGCTGGCTGTGGGGTACCGGGTGGGACAGAAACCTCAACAAGCAGGCTCCTCATGTTACAATACCGCTTGTCTCATTTTTCATCTCTGATTTTATTTAGTTGGGTATTTCTTTTCTCTGTTAATTTACCTAAAGTTTTGTCAATTCTATGTTTACAAAATATCATTTGATTTTGGCATTCCATTGTGATGAAAACCTAGAAAAAAATGGTATGGTAGGAGTGTGCCACAACATGAGAATGGCTATATGTGCAAACTCATAGCCAGCATCATACTATATCATACCAAGTGAGGGGAAGCTGAAATAATTTTTTTTCTGAAATCTACAAGATGGGGGCTGCCACTTTTAATACCTGCTAGCACAGCATGCAAAGGAGTAGCATGGATTCTTATTGGTCTTAATAATAAAAACCTGGAGTCACATATTGGGTTACATGTTGAAAGATCAGAGAAGTAAAGGGGCCAGCCACTAGAGAGACCTTTTACCTCTTCAGAATCCCCAAACCAAAGTGGAAAAGATCCTGTCTTCATGAATTCTCAGACTGAATGCAATGAGCTCCTGTCTCCTCCCACCTTACATTCCTCTCCCTCCCCAGTCATATCTCTTCCTGTCTCCATCTTCCTAGTGCTGGGATTAAAGGCGCAGGACTTCCAAGTATTGGGATTAAAGGTGTGAGCCATCACTGCCTGACCTCTATTGCTAACTAGTGGCTTAGTTCCACACTCTGAGCTTCAAGCAAGCTTTCTTTGTTAGATCACGAACAAAACATCACTACAGAAAGGCTGCCTTGCAGCAGCATCTGTTTCCTCCTAAGGACATTCCTCTCTTCAGTTCTCCATCCTCACATTTTCTTGATTTGCTTGTGCTCTCCCACTGTTCAATGCAAGAATTTTAGTTTTCGAGTCTGCGGACGAACTTACCTCCTTTGTCATTTTAGAGGGACTGGAGGCATCCACATACTTCAGTTATCTGACTGTTACTATAGTTCAAAGCCAAGCAAAAGCTCATTATCTCTATGAGGAGCATCCAGCTCTCAAGAATTTTCTCACTTATTCATTAGTACTTGACCAGCCTTCCTTGCTTTCATCTCTTATTGAGAAAAAGCCTGAAAGGTGGGGAGAAGGGTGAAGAGGACCAACAAGACAAGCTTCACTTACATGGTGATGTAGATGCTGGAGACTTAGCACTGTGGTAGCACAGAGCCATAACTGCAATACATGCTGTGATGTGTTGGGTTATAAATGTGTTTTAGTAGGTTTTTCTGTTTGTTTTCTTTTTTCTCCACCCACTTGTTATCTGCCTGTTCTTATTCATGGGGTCATCTTAGTAGGCTGTCTTTTCTTGGATCCGTAATCCCCACTTGATGGCTGAATTTTCTTCTCTTACCAGAGTTCAAACCACTTCCCCACATACTGGCTTTCCTCTGCTGCTTGCCTTGTGCCCCACAGTCTTTACTCAAGTATAATTTCATCCACCAGTTTGTACTCTGTATCTGCTGCTGTTCTCTGTATCCGTGGTGGTTCTTAGAGAACTCACCCACTTACTCGGTCTAAACATATCCTTTTAGATCTAGAAGAATTTTTACTCTTAAAAATGGGAGAACTTCTTAGCCTGTGCTAAGTGAAGTCCTCTTTCTCATGTAGTCCCCTCTAGGATATTAATAAACAAAGCTTTCCCCTGGATAGATAGGAGTCTCGATAACAGCTTGTCATGATCCAATTAACACAGTGAAGACTTGTCGGTTTCTTCCCTCCATGTGCAGCCAGATACTGAGAGAGATACAGGGCAGAGATGGTGGTTGTCATGGTGGCAGAAAGATGGCTTGATGTTGGCTTGTCATTCCCAAGAGGTGATTTTATGAATGGCCTGGTGTGAACTGTACTTACTTTGGGACTTTTTTATCCTTAAGTTCCCTGTTCTCCTCCCCAGTTCATGTTTTATCCTGCCCTGGAGAAGTGTTTTCATTTATATGGCCCAGCTGACTGTTAACACGCACTAATTGCATTAAATATAGCAGACTCTATCAATTCCTGTGTGCACAAAGAAACCTTGTAGAACATCCTTCATAAAGAGTTCAAAAGAGGGGCCTTTCTATCTCTGTATGGAATGGCATCAGGGGAAGACATTCCTGGTCAGACAAATCTCTCAGCCATGTATATACAATGAGGATGCCATCTGAGGCTACCCCTCTAGACCCAGATATCCCCTGGGGTAGGTTGGAATAGGAGTAAAGTGGAAGGGGTGGGGAAGTCTGTGAGTTATTAGTTCCAAATTTCTTCCATCCTTGAGCACACTGTGACTGCATCAGCTCTCGGGGTCCTATGTCTTCTGACACATCACTACCAGCAATCATAAGACACAGCTCCAGGGAATAATTTCTTTCTCTGCTTTGAGGTAAGTCCAACTGACAATGCCTTAGCTGCTATTTTGTTATTCTTTCTATTTAGTATCTTTTTAGACCAAAGTAAATTTCCCTTTAGAGTCAAACAAAACGAAGAAGCAGGAACTCTTTATGAAGCTCTATTGATTGGCATATATTGCTTCTATACTTTTCAGTCCTTTAGTGTATATTAAAGTAATTCATCAAACCAAATGGAAGTACAAGTTGAGGGGAGGCCTTGAGGAACCTTAAACTCTCTGTGTTTTTGGGAACTGGTCCGGAATGCATCTGCGGACCGAAAAGGGAACACGGCTGAACACCCTGCTAGCTGACGGGAAGGGCGGAGATGTAGGTCTTACTCAAGTTGACTACAACATAGTGCACATTCTTCTGGCCTGTCTGACCCAGCACAGCGCACAGGGAAGAGGTTTGAGGATACACCATATTTGCCTCTTGTCTGAGCATCTAGGGAGATCTCGTAGCTGGTCGCAAAGTTGTCCTGTTCTTACAGTGCCCCTGAAAAGGACAGCTCCTGATTTTGTCTGTCAGGGGACTCTTCTGTCACTTTGCTGGCATGCTGTTTTATAGCTGTTTTCTGGCAATTTCCTCCGACTTCTGCTTCCGTGCTGTGAGTTTCTTGAACTTAGCTCTTAGTAAAGGAAGGGAAGTTTTTAAATGACTTATGTTCTTCGAAAAAGCTGAATGTGAGGTTTTGCTATAATGTGAGCTGAAGCTTCATTTCCTCTGATCATTTGCATATTCTGTTCCCTTTATGTTTATATTGAGGTAAAGCTTGTTTAAAAGTTCCGAATTCCAAATATGGTTCTGCTGAATACATGAATATCTTCCTGTCTCTCCCCTCACACCATTCCTCTCTACTCCTCTCTGTATGTTCCCTCCTTACATCCTTTTCTTAAGTTTTATGCAAAAAGGTGTATAAGTAAGCTGATGACATTAGATACTTGACATTGCTGTGTTAAAGCCATCATACATCTTGATATAGAAAATATTTTCTAAAATTTGCATCTCTCTCTCTCTGGGTGTGCCACAGACTGTGTGGGTAAGTCAGAGGTAAGAAGACAGCTATAGGGAGTTGGGTTTTTTTATTTCTCCATGTGGGTTCCTGGAATGGAACTCAGTTTGTTAGGCTTGGTGGCGTCTTAACTGGCTGAAGGATCTTGCCAGATTAATAAAGAAAAATTTAAGTTCAATGATACCTTTACCCATAATCCTAATCATTCCTTATACATAAAAAGGAACAACTTCCTGTTTTAAAAAACAATATTTCTTAAAATATGAAATTCTAGAATTGGTTATAATTTTAAGAATTTCAAAATTATTTTCTTTGGCTGAAGGGTCTCACCCTAGAGAGTGGTTGATATACTTCATTGGAGAAAGCTGATTTTCCCATTTCCAGCAGGCCTCAGTTAAGAAACAGCTTCTTGGTTAGGGGTGGGGCTTTGTGTCTACTTCTTTTCAGTGCTGGAACTTTGTCTGGCTTGAACCTGTGCAGGTCAAACCTGTGTGTGACTTGAGTACTTAGCTTTAAGTGAGATATCTGCATCATTCCTTTTCTCTAAGGCTTAGGGAAGATCCTGGAAGAGGAGAAAGAAAACTTAAGAACCATATGGCAGGGAGGAATGTTGTGGTCTTCTGCATGTGAATGGCTGTTAAGGTCAAGAACTCATAGTATCTCTGGTTACCTGCACGAGACTTGCAGAAGCTCAAGTCGATAAAATCCCAGTATGGAGGCTGGAGGGACTCTTGAGGCTCTACCCTTAGCAGAGGAGCTATTGCGAATTGCTAGCTGAGGGGGAGGGAGAGTGGAGGCTCTATGCTAGCAGAAGAGCTCTTGGGAATTGATGGCTGCGGGAGGGAGAGTCTTTTTCTTTGGGCTTCTAGTCCTGGTTCATCACCTATGCTACAGTGGATGCCCCCCCCCAAGCATTTATTAGGCTAAGTTGATTATTAAAACAAAAGAAAAAAAGAAGAGGACATAAGATTGGGAAGAAGGACTGGACAGAATACGTGATAAAAAATGAATTGTATTCATGTGTGGAAATTAAAAGATTTATTTAGTGGCAAGAACAAAATTATATACAGATGTACACACACATGTACACACACAGGCATGCGCACAAACACACACATACAGGAACACACACACACACAGGCTTGTGCACACACACACACTCTAATGGATACAGCTTTAAAATGGTTACTAACGATCCCGTGAACCTCTTATTTTTCCCTTTCAGTTTTGATCTGCAAATAGTCATTCCGCTGCATTGCCCTTTAATGAGGTAAGTTGTCCATTCCCTTGATAATTTATTTCCATCAAAACACATCCATCTCCTGTCTCAGCCCATTAGGACCCCGTTCTCTGTATCACAAGTTGATACATTTAGTAGAACAAAGGCATTCTTCATGGATAATGCCTTACTTCAATGTCCTCATCCGTGACATACTCGCATTTTAGTAGCTGCCTTCAGGGCTATAATTCACGGATGTTAGTAATGATGAGATCACAGGATGATGCCTGTGCAAGAGTTTCGTCATCAGAAAAACTTGCTCCATCATTCTTTAGGGCAACTGATGAAGGACTCCTTTGTCAAAGCTCAACATCACCCCTAATCATGAAGCAGTAGTTGCAAACTGGCATTGGTGAACCAGGAATTTGCTTGTCCTGGGGAGGTCAGGAGAAAAGAGGAAAGGCCTAAGGACAATAAAAGTGTCTAGAGCCATACTGTCCAATTTGGAAGCCATCACCCGCATATCTGGAATTCTGTAAGATTTTATTGACTGGTGTGTTGTTTTTGTTGCTGTTGTTTAACTCTTTCACTCTTTTTGAGGGGCCCACCATCCGGCTCTCAAATAAATCACACACAGAGGCTTATTCTTAGTTATGAATGCCTGGCCTTAGCTTGGCTTATTTCTTGCCAGTTTTTCTTAAATTAATGCATTTACCTTTTGCCTCTGGGACTTTACCTTTCTCTTACTTCTGTAAATTTTACTTTCAATCTTACTCCATGCCTGGCTGGGTGGCTGAGTGGCTGTGTGGCTGGGTGGCTGGGTGGCTGAGTGGCTGTGTGGCTGGGTGGCTGTGTGGCTGAGTGGCTGGGTGGCTGAGTGGCTGAGTGGCTGTGTGGCTGGGTGGCTGGGTGGCTGAGTGGCTGGGTGGCTGAGTGGCTGGGTGGCTGGGTGGCTGTGTGGCTGAGTGGCTGGGTGGCTGTGTGGCTAAGTGGCTGGGTGGCTGGGTGGCTGAGTGGCTGGGTGGTTGTGTGGCTGGGTGGCTGGGTGGCTGGGTGGCTGGGTGGCTGGGTGGCTGAGTGGCTGAGTGGCTGGGTGGCTGGGTGGCTGAGTGGCTGGGTGGCTGGGTGGCTGAGTGGCTGGGTGGCTGGGTGGCTGGGTGGCTGGTCCCTGGTGTCCTCCTCTCCTTAGTCTCTTGTTGCTCCTCTTCTTTTTTGTTTTTCCTTCTATTTATCCTCTCTGTCTGCCAGCCCTGCCTATCTTGCTCCTCCCTTGCTATTGGCCATTCAGCTCTTTATTCGGACCATCAGGTGTTTTAGATAGGCAAAGAATCACAGTTTCACAGAGTCAAATAAATGCAGCATAAATAAAAGTCACACATCTTAAAATAATATTTCCCAACACGGATGCCCATTTAGCAAGTGACCACGGCTTTATTGGAAGGAATGTGATTCTTCCTAAGAAGATAGTTCCACTTGTCTGTGCTTGGGTCTACCTCATTGTCATAGACTTAAGGATTATGGCCTGAATTTTGAGTAGTAGAAAGAAAAGAGCAGATATCATATGATGACTCTTTGATCTAGGGAATTAGTTTTTATGAAGAGAGACTGCAACTCATGGTGATAGAGTGATAAAGATCGCCGTTATCACAAATTTAAAGACATAGATTCTCTTTAATGTACTTATCTTTAGAATAGCTGTATTATTTTGTTCCTTTTACAGATCTGTAAACTGATCTTTATGGAACCAAAGTGGCTTGCTTCCTTAAAAATGATTCAAAGGCTGCATAGTTGAAACCTCAAAACAAACCATCCAATCAGGTTCATTCTCATGTACTTGGTTATAGCATAGGCTCTGGGCAAGACACCGGATGAGCTAATGTGTCTCCTCAAGTGTCATTTCCTAAATGTGGCCCAGGAATAGTATTTTATGAAGAAAGATTCCCAGACCAATCAGTTTTAGCAAATATTAGTTTAAAGAAAATGCATAGAGAGCAGTAAGATGACTCAGTGGGTAAAAGTGCTTGTCACTAAGGCTGGTGTGAGTTCTGTCCACGGGAACCCACATGATAGAAGGGGGGAACCAACCTCTGACCTCCACAGGTATATATGTGCACACACACACACACACACACACACACACACACACACACACACACACTCACTGTTTTTCTTTATTGTTGTTAAGCAAATGAAACAGAACTTAGGAGGTTGAGGTAGGAAAATTGTGAATTCAAGGTCTTCTTTGGCTACCTAGTAAGAACCTATATGAGATGGGGCTGACACATCTTTGAGAAGATGCAAGAACTTCTCAAAGCCTTTAATGTATAATTATATATTGTCGATTTATAAGAAGAGAGATGACAGGTTGAGCTTCTACAGTTTGCTTGACCACAGAACCATCTCTTGTCTGATGAATATTCTCCAGGAGACTCTGGGAAGAGGGCTGGTGAGCCTCTGTGACATGGTTAATCACAGCAGAGAGTTTCGGGAAAGCGCTGCTTGTTGCTGGTGATAATCTCATAGTTGTTTGGTAACAGTAAGTGCTCAAAAAGTATTTTAAAATGAATCTTAAAAAAACAACAATGTAGAGTTGGTCAGCTTTTGTGCTTGGCTCAAGAATTGGAACAACAGGCTGCTCAGTCTGTGCAGTAGGCTGTATTTGTGGTAGTGGTTGAGGTGATGTGTGTGCGTGTGTGTGTGCGTGTGTGTGTATAGGTTCACACGTTCTCTTCAGAACAGCTGATGCCATCACTTATTTTTCTGAACAGTGCTTTGATGACGTCCACAGCCAAGCACCTCATGATAGGTGGAGCTGAATTTCAGATCCTCCCATAGTCCTTCAGAAAGAGCCCTACCAAAGACCCTGTGCGAAACAGAGGTCAGCGGGGTTCCTCTTTGTCAAAAACTGAGGCAAGCTACAGCAAATGTCCCATCAAGAGTGTTTATGGGAAAGAGAATATTTATATTTGTTATCTTCCTGCAGGGTTTCTGAGTCATGACCTGTTGCTCACACACATTACAGAGACCTCTGCTCTGAAGTGTCTTCAGATAGCTTGCTGGTAGGCAGAGAGGGAGGGGCAGCTGCTCTCCTCCTTAGTAGGCAGCTCTGAAAGAGAGGCAACTGCTAACAGTAGCTTATCTGTTCTTCATGGGTTCTGTGGTGATGTAGAAAGTTAGGCGGAGTAGCCACATGACCCAAACAATACAAAACAGGGCTTTGTGTTCATGTAGCTGCTGGTATCTCACACCAGCTCCCAGGCTCTGTGTTTACTTGGAGAGAAAGCAGGTGGACCACAACCTTTCGTGTAAAGTTTCCTTCAGAGAACTATGATCCTTCACATCCAGTCACTTCACACAGCTCATTTCTATTCATAAGAGGTACTGCCATCTTTCACAAAATTCCCTTGTCGCCGAAGGAGTCCATTGAGCGGGATGCGCCATTCTGTCTCCAGCTGAGCAGAGTTATGATCAAGCTCTCTGTGGGCAGTAATGTTTCCTCATTCTACTCTGGAGCCAATCCATAAGTATGGAAGATGCTGCAGTGCATTAGGCAATAGCTGGAAGCTAAACAAATAAACAGTCCCCTGGCAGGGACGCCATCAATTCATCTTTCTCAGTAGTAAGCTACAATTAGTTAGCATATAGCCAACAGAAATTTGTGCCTGTGTGCCCCAAACGTGTGTAAGCACACTCATAATAGTACGTGCGGAGCTAGCTCAGCCTTCTGCTGGATGAGCTGTGGCTTTTGCACACAGCAGAATATTACACAGCAGATATGGAGCTAACTAAAGCTGCAAGTAACAACAAGCTTCACTGCCAGATGTGCTGCGGAACAGGGGAAGCCAGATACAGAAGTCCACAATGCACGGTCCCATTTAGGGAAAGAAACATACAAGGAACAACACACGGCTGATCTCCAGTGTTTAGAGCCACCTTTGAAATGGTGACGGAGAGAAAGCATGGGGGATTTTCAGATGGGGTTGATGATAATTATTTGGCTCAGTTATGGTTTCACAGTACATGTTGGTTGAAATATGGACTCAGGTACTTTTCTCTCTGTGTGTAAAGGTTGAAGGTCTAGACTCTCTATGAAGAGCTTGTCTCCGGTCATTCTGGCAGTTTTAGGAGGTAAGGACAAGATGGCTGTCAGATACCCTTTCACCAGTTTATTTTAAAAAGATAGTAGATAGTACAGGCATTCCGTGGATATACTAGAGCTCTCTGGATGCCATTCTATTGGCTACAAACAGGGAACTCATCCTTTTGGTTAGATCTAGAAAATGAAAAAGAGCATACTCCTCTTTGAATTCTCCCATTTTATTTCAAAACATTTACTTGTCAAAGATTGACAATGAGGGATACAATGTGATAATTATATACATGTACATATTGCATATTAAATATATATGCTTACTATAATCAAATTAATTAACATGTCAGTCACCACTCATTTTGAATATTAGATCTTTATAAACGTTTATTTTGTCCCTGAACTGTTATTTTTTTATCTTTTGCATCCTTTGGCGTTTTACCTATGCCAGAATTACTGTAAGAGGGACCATGGGTGGTTATAAAATCAATTCTTATTTTGTGTCTTCCAGTTGTGATATGATTCATCCTTGCAGGATGTGTAATCACCAACTGCAAGTGATTTGTTGGGCATCTCGACTCAGTGGGATTCCCACCTGAAGTGGTTTTTCTCCCATTTCTTCCTTCCTTTAAATGTGCTGTTTTGAATTGCTTTTTATTTTTGTCTCCTTTAACACTGTCTCGGGCAGGTCCTGTAAGTCTGCAGTCATTTTTAGATACTGAAAACTCCAGGCCTATTCACTTTATTTTGAAACTTCAATCTCACAACCAATTGACCACTGATCTCCCTGCACCCGCAGACAGCTGAGCCTCAGGTGGAGGGATTTGTACAGGTGGTGAGCAGTCACATTCTTTCCATTCCTTTTTTGAGTTTTAGCTCTTCCTCACAGGTAACAGAGAGGGACTGTGGAAAAGAGCCACGGCTTTTTGACCTTTTTATTCCACCATTACTGCTGTGTTTCCTCCCCTGCCTGCCCATGATTGCTGTGTGGCTGGCAACCAAGTATAACTTCCCCTTAGTGTGTGTGAGGAGAAACCTTGGGAGCATAGGCAGGGACATCTTCAATGCAGAGTTCCTTGACCTGAGTACAGGAGGGGAGAGCAAAGCAGCTTTGTCCTGCTTCAGAAATTGTTGGCCTTTTATTCTTGTGGGCAAGTCGTTCTACATGCTGGCTGTGTATTGTAATCACTCAAAGATCTTTTATAAGAATACCTATGTCATAGAAAACCACGGGAATCCTGATTGTTTGGTTGGGCTCCAGTCTAAATGCTGGTAAAATATGTTGGAAAACTCAACACCTCATTCCGGCGTGCAGGCAAAGCTTGAGAAGTTGGCATGGTTTGCGGGGAGTTGAGGTATGGTGGGACCACTTGCTAGTGGCTGTTTCTTAGTGGCTTTGTGCTATATGATGCGGGCTATCACAAACATCATTGGCTTTCTGTTCTATGGGGGCTGAAATTCACAGTCAATGGGAAAGTCCCACCTGATGCCGTTTGAAGTCTTACTGGTTCGTGTGCTATCTTGGCGTTCGTCCGTGCACAGAGGAGGCTCACAGAAGAGCAACAGTTGCCTACACAGGCCGAGAGGCTCAGACAATACAGGCAAGTTCTATCAAGTTCTGTGCCACTGTTCTTAACTCTAGCAGTTTCTGAGGCGGTCTGGGGAGATCATGAGCTCATAACAACTTGCACATCTCCAACTAAGATTAATAAGTGTTTCCTCAAGAAAGCACAGACACATTGAAGTGACATTTTCTTTCCTCTTACTCCCATCTCCCCTTTCTCCAACGCATTTTACTGGCACCTTCAGTATTAAAATAGTATCTTTGGTTACTGAGGGTTTTTGTCAGTTCTTGCTACTTATGCTATCCACGAATTCATTATCCTTTGGTCTCTTGACATAACATAATTGTTTCCATAGCAACAGATTTTAATATGAGAAACTGAGATGATTTCAGGTGAAGAATAAATAATAAAAGCCAGCAAACTTAGAAGGAGGGACCAAGCACACCGCTCCAAGCTCCAAATGCAGTGAAAGCTGTGCTAAAAAGACATGGTTCAATATTGAAGCAGAATTATCCCTAAATAGAAATTCCAATTTTTCCCAGGAATCATCAGCAGTTCCTGCAGTTTTTGATATGAATACTACCAAAAAAGGGAAGAAATTGCCTGACAAAATTGTTTGTGGTTCAAGATGGGAGCATTTTGATCACTTAAAAGTATTTGCTTGTAGATATGTAAAGCGGAGGCCTTGCTGACAATTAGTGACATCATGTATATAGCATCATTTCCTTATTCTTAGACTCATCAGAGAACAATGGGTACTTAGAGGTGTTAATAGGTAATAATATGAAAATCCTTTTCTCTCCATCTTTCTTCTGAAGGGGATCAGGATGTGATTGTAGCAGGCTTTCTTGGACCACCAGCCCACAATTCATGACACAGAGACTTATTACTAATTATGAATGCTTGGCCTTATCTTAGGCTTGTTTCTAGCTAGCTTTTTTCCCCTTAAGTTAACCCATTTCTATTAATCTATGTGCTGCCCTGAGGCACGTTTGTCTCATTTACATACTGTCCAGCATGCTTTCCTGGTCCCTCCGTGTCTGTCTGTCTGGCCCCTTTCTGGCTAGCTGGCTCTCCTTTTCTTTAGACCTGACAATCCTGCCTATCTTTCCTCTGCCATTCAGCTTTTTATTAGACCAATCAGGTGCCTTAGGCAGGCAAGGTAAAACAGCAACACATCTTTACATAGCTAAATGACTATTCTGCAACACAAACAAATTAGCACATATTTACATAGTTAAACAAATATTCTATTACACAGCATGTGGTCCTTTGGCATATGGATTATTTTGAACTAAGTAATTGAGAAACAGTATATGGCAAGACCTCTGTGCCTTTCCTCCCATTTTTGCCTGAAGGGGGACATAAATATTTAGAGGGTAGTTTGGCAACTTGAATACTTAGCAAAACTATAGTATCCACAGCTTACATCCTCAAGGCCTGTGATGTTACCCCACCATGGTCTTTTGACTATGTTTACAGTGGCAGGAATGAATTCCCTCTGTAAAGCAGGCCTTATATATCGAATCGGAAAATAACTGGTTATACCCATAGAGAGTTCACCTTTCTTCACATCTTTGCCAGCATTTGCTGTCATTCGTTTTGTTGATGATAGCCATTCTGACTGGGGTAAGAGAGAATCTTATAGTAGTTTTAATTTGCATTTCCTTGGTGACTGGTGGTATTGAAACTTTTAAAATGTTTAATAAGGGACTAGAGAGAAGGCTCAGGGGTTAAGAGCACTGACTGCTCTTCCAGAGGTCCTGAGCTCAATTCCCAGCAATCACATGATGGCTCACAACTATCTGTAATGAGATCTGGTGCCCTCTTCTGGTGTGCTGGTGTATGTGCAGGCAGAACACCATATATGTAATAAATAAATTAGAAAATGTGTAATAACCTTTTCTATTTCTTCTTTAGAGAACTCTGTTCAGTTTTTTGATTGGGTAATTTGTTTTCTTGTTACTTACTCTTCTTTTTTGTATATTCTAGACAGTAATCTGTTGGAATGTTCCCATTCTGCAGACTGTCTCTTCACTCAACAAGCAGTTTCCTTTGCTGTGCGGAAGCTTACTTATTAGTTCCAGGAGATCTCATTTCTTGATTATGAGTTTTATTTCAAGAGTGTTCAGAGTCCTACTTAGTCCTTGCCTATGCCCGCATCTCCAAGTGTGTTCCCCACTTTTCCCTCAGGCAGTTTTGCTGCTGCAGGACTTACATTGATATTTGTGATCCATTTGGAGCTGATTTTCATGCGAGGTGAGGAACAAGAATCTAGTTTCGTTTCTCTCCTTATAAATGTCCAGTTTTCCTGGCAAATTTGTTGAAGATGCTGAATTTTTATTTTTTGCATCTTTGTTAAAAATCAGATTGCCATAAGTTGTGTGGCCATGTCTCTGGGTCCTTTATTCTATTCCATTGATCTATAAGTCTGTTTGTGTGTCAGTATTGTGCTATTTTTTTGTTACTATGGCTCTACAGTATAATTTGAAATCAGGTATGGTGATACCTCCAATGGTGTTCTTGTTGTTGAGGATTTATTTGACTATCCTGGGTCTTTTGTGCATACATATGAAGTTTAAGATTTGTCTTGTTATTTCTGTGAAGAATGTCACTATAATTTCTATTGGAATTACATTGAATTTGTGAAGCACAATTAATAAAAGCTCAGAAACAGATACTGGGGTTCAACCTGAAGATCAGAAAAGCAAAAACAGTCAGTCACTGTCTCTTACCATGATCTCAGCCCCAAAATGGCAATCTTGCCTCTAGGAATCTCAGAATGAGACTGTGTCTAAGAGCTGCCTCCTCCTGTCTTATATTCCTCTCTAGGGCTGGGATTAAAGGCGTGTACCACTGGGATTAAAAGCATGCACCACCCAGTTTCTGTGGCAAACTAGTGTGACTACTGGGATTAAAGGTGTGTGTTATCACCACCTGGTCCGTAAAACTGACCGACCAGTGGGGCTGTTTTACTCTCTGATCTTCAGGCCAGCTCTATTTATTAAAATACAAATGAAATGGCATTCTAAATTTGTAAATTACTTTTGTTAGGATATCCATTTTCAGAATGTTGGTTCTTCTGATCCTTGAGCATGGGAAGTCTAGTGTCTTCTTTAATTCTTTCTTCAGCATTTTAAAGTTTTTATTGTTGAGATATTTTACTCCAAGGAATCAATCAATTAATTAATTAGCTAATTAACTGATTAACTAATTAATTTTGAGACTGTTGTAACTGAAATAACAATTCCTTGATTTCTTTTTCAGTATGTTTTTTTACTGGTATATGATGGGGAAGCCTTGTTAACCAACTATCTTTAAGAGGTGGGACCAAGTTAGGGTGTGTCTTTCCGGGACCTGGAGAAAAATGGGAGCATGGCCCAGGTGCTCTCTCTCTCTCTCTCTCTCTCTCTCTCTCTCTCTCTCTCTCTCTCTCTCTCTCTCTGTGGTTCCCTCGCCGCACAGCTGAGCTTGGATTTCTCATTCCGATTTCCTGAGTTTTCCCTTTATAATAAATAAAATTATAATTGTTTATCTTTTAGCTAAGCTGGTTATTTCCTGAATTGAGTTAGCTTCTACAGTTGATGCTTGATTCCTGGGCTTGGGAATTCAGCAGCTCTATTCAGCCAATGTCAGCCTCCACACCATTCATTTAGGTATAGAATTCCCGCACAGCGGTCCTGAGTAGCCTCTAGATGCGGTACCTTAGGAAATACACTCATCCTTTGTTAGGGAAATGGTCAAAATGTGGGCTTCAAGCAACAAGACTAGATTAAGCTAATCTCAACGGTCCTAGAAAATGGACTGCAGTTGCTTTGGAGGTATTTTTGGAGAGAAAAAGCAAAAATTTTAGAGCAACAGGGAAAAGCAAAAGGACTAAATTGAGTTAAACAGTGGCCTCTAACAGAAGAAAAGCTGCAGGCTTTAGAGCAGCTGGTACAAGAGCAACTAGATGCTCACTGTATTGAAGAATACACCAGCCCTTGGAATTCTCCTGTTAAAAAGAAATCTGGAAAATGGAGAATGGTGACAGATCTTAGAGCTATCAACAAGGTTATTCAACCTATGGACCCTCTACAACCTGGAATTCCTCTGCCTTCTCTGTTACCAAAACAATGACCTCTCATAGTTATTGATTTATAGGATTATTTCTTCACTATAACTTTACAAGAAAAGATAGAGAAAAAGTTGCCTTCACAGTGCCTACTTATAATTCTCAGCCTACTAGGGGACAACAATGGACCATCCTCCCACAGGGAATGATCAATTGTTCCACCCTGTGCCAATACTTTGTCAGTCAGCCATTGTAAATAATTCATAAGCAACTTCCTAAGTCTATAATCTACATTGCATGGATGACATTTTGTGATCTGATTCAAATGTAGATATTTTAGAAAAATGTTTGAAGAAGTAAAGAAAGTTTTGCCTAAATGGGGATTACAAATTGCTTCTGAAAAGATTCAAAGAAGAGATTCTGTTAATTTCCTAGGTTACAGAATAGGTTTACAGAAAATTGGAACACAAAAGGCAAACATTAGGAGAGACCGGTTGTGGACTCTTAATGACTTTCAAAGATTGTTAGGAGACATTTCCAGTTTACAACTGGCTGTTGGGATAATAACTGATCTAGTAATTCTTTTAAACAAAACCTTAGGTGGCGATAAAGACTTGTTTAAAACCAGGGAATTAACAGCTAAAGCAGAAAAGGAATACACAGTTGTTGAAGAGAAATTACAGGAGGCACATGTGGATAGGGGGAATCCAAATCTTAATTGTATTTTAGTCATATTGCCTAAAATTAATTAATTAATTAATTAAACTCCCACAGGAGTTTTAACGCAGAGGGATGATATTGTCTTAGAATGGATCTTTTTACCACATAAACCTAGTAAAAAATTAAAAACTTATGTGGAAAATGTTTCTGAATTAATTATAAAAGGTAAATTGAGACTTTGTCATTTAGTAGGTATAGACTCAACAAAGATTATAGTGCCTTTTACTACTGATGAAATAAAAAAGTTATGGGAAGACAATGAACCATGGTAAAGAGCTTGTGCTAATTTTCTGGGAGAAATTAATAGCAATTATCCCCAAAGTGATAGGCTTAACCTTATAAAGAGAACTTGGATTCTTCCCTGAATTGTATATGATGCACCAAAACTGGAGCCCATACATTTTATACTGATGTAAATAAATCAGGGAAGGCAGGTTATAAATCAAAAGAATTAAGTAAGATGGAACAAAGCCCCTATAATTCTGTCCAGAAGGCAGAATTATATGCTATTTTTATGGTACTAAGGTATTTTAAAGAACCTTTAAACATAGTTACTGATTCACAATATGCAGAAAGAGTTGTTGTGCATTTTGAAACCACTGATTTTATACCAAGTGATAGAGAGTTGACTTTAATTATTCATTCAGATGCAAGACATAATCAGGAATGGGCTTTGTCCTATCATACATCTGATCCCATTTGGGTCTGCTGGGTCTTCTAGCACAAGGTAATGTAGAAATTAAGCAGTTATTGATGGGAAGTATGTTTCAGGCCTCAGAATTTCATAAAAAACATCATGTCAATAGCAAAGCTTTACAGAAAGAATTTCTTATTACATGGCAACAAGCTAAGGAGGTTATAAAGAGATATCCTACTTGCTCTTTCTATAACCAAACATTGTTGTCTGCAGGGAGTAACCCAAAGGGTACTCAAAGGAATGAGATCTGGCAGATGGATGTGTTCCTCTTTACAGAATTTGGAAAATTAAAATATGTGCACCACCCATAGACACTTATTCAGGTTTTCAATGGGCAACTGCCTTGAGCTCAGAAAATGCTGATTCAGTAATCATGTATTTATTAGAAGTTATGACCATCATCCTGTACAATAAAGACAGACAATGGTCCAGCATATATATCTAAGAAAATGAAGTGGTTTTCTGCTTATTATTATATAAAGCATATTACAGGTATACCAAATAATCCTACAGGTCAGGCAGTTATACAAATGTCAAATTGAACTATAAAGGATATACTAAACAAACAGAAAGGGATGGAAAATACCCCCAGAAATAGATCACATAATGCTTTATCAATCTTGAACTTTTTTAATGCTAATGAGAAAGGAACAACAGCAGCAGAAAGACATTGGATAATGGGGAAAAAAACTTCAGAATTATATCAACCAGTGTATTTCAAGGATGTGTTGACCTCACAATGGAAACCAGGAGATGTGCTACGTTGGAGAAAGGGGTTTGTTCTTGTTTCCACAGGAGAAGAAAATCTATGGATACCATCAAAATTAATAAAGATTTGTTTTGAAAAAGAGAAACCTCTTGAGAAAGAGAAATTATAGCTCATTCACAATGGTGACAACCATATAGATGGCAAGGAAACCATATAGGGTTGGGGCAGGGTTCTGTTCTTGTCTTTACAGGAAAATTTACATCTTCAAAAATTCAAGAGACCCTGGATCTGTGGATGCTGACAGAAAAAAATAACTATTCAATAAAGATCATCAAGAAAAAGGAATATGACTTATGAGGACAGCTGATCAAAACATATACATTTAAATATATATGAATATATAGAGCTGGCTTTGAAGTTGGAGAATGGCTCTGTACTTCTCTAAATCCAGGTGTGTTGTTAAAAGGAACATTCAGAGTTTCTGTCTCATGTCAGGAGCCATCTGGTAAGGGAAAGAAGGAAAACTTTAGGAAAAATTTTACTTTCTCCATGTCTATTTTGTATATATATTATTCTTCATTGAATGTATGTCTATATGAATAATGTTTAAGTTTTCCACAATGAATAATAGAATTTCCTACAGATTCTTTTCCTGCAGTAATCTTTGAAGTTTCCAGGAAGAAGATGGGGCCCCACAGCAACAACTCCACATGGTCTAGATGATATCATGATGCTGATAGTGCTGCTATAAGACCAGTTTTTGAGTACCAGCTGCTGACATGGTGCACCTTCTCATGACATTCTGGCCAGAACTTCAAATAAGAACTTTGGGAAAAAGACTTTTGACTGCTCAAAAATTATTTGCAACTATACTAGATAGTAATTTTGAAACTTAACCACCACTTTACTTTTGTAGGATCCCATAAAAAGAACATTGCCCCCATGACTGAAGGAAGCAATTCTAAAGGATGATGTCCCCTCTCCCAAAAAAGTTTGTCCTCAGGGTTGGGAGCACCATTTAGGGGCTGTTGATTATTACTTGTATCATGTAGAGGGTTGGGGTGGAAACTATGTAGGTTCAGAGATTTTAGAAAAAAGGATAATAATAGTGGGCAATAGAGTGAATACTTGTGAGCTATTATTTATGAATAATTTATACTGGTATAGTTTTTTGTATATTGGTATATGTTCAAATTATATTTGTTATTTCTGTTTACAATATTTGTACATCTCTGCAAAGTTATTTTGTCAGCTTATATACAAGCATGTTTCTACCTCTGTTCAGGACATTTTGTATATTTATACAACTTTTAGGATATATTTTCTTTTTTTTTTTGTTTTGTTTTGTTTTTGGTTTTTCGAGACAGGGTTTCTCTATGGTTTTGGAGCCTGTCCTGGAACTAGCTCTTGTAGACCAGGCTGGTCTCGAACTCACAGAGATCCTCCTGCCTCTGCCTCCTGAGTGCTGGGATTAAAGGCGTGCGCCACCACCGCCCGGCGGATATATTTTCATATTGCATTATATATTATTCCTACCTCTGATCAAGGTAGGAATCTGACGAGGTCATTGTTCTTATTTGCTACACATTTGTTTACAGATTATTTAATATTCTGACATGAAGTCTTAGTCTATAAGTTATACAGGTATTAAATATTATAGGTCAATAGTTGTTCATGTTTGTTATACATATTGTCAGATTAATTAGGTTCTTTAGATAAATAGAGATTGTATTCTGTCTAGATAGGTAATCTTCAACCACTTCAAGGATCTGTAGAATATGCCATTTAAATAACTTAGGGTTCTGTTGACATGAGACATGATTGCTTCTGACAGCACCCATCTATTCCCGAGAGAATGTTGAGCACTGAAGACACTCCACTCAGAGTTTGTTTTCTTCTTGGCACAATTGGCCTTTGGGCAAGGAACTGCCCATGCCTCAACCACTGACAAAGTACATAGTATCTGGACTAGGTAAGCAGCACACAAGGAAAAGGACTGACAAACCTTGTCAAGACAGGGTAAGATGGTTCTGAAAATTTTCCTGCCTCTGAAAATGGTCTGTCAGTTATGCTAGGCCTTAGCCAAAGTTGGTTGGAAATGAGACTTTGTGTGATTCAATTCCTCAGGTAGTCAGTTGTCTCCATCAAATACTGCTTGCTTTGGAAGATGCTTGATTGTACTTCCTGCCTACTCAAGTTATATTATCTCCCTTCTCAGGCCTTCACTGGGGTTGAACATTAAATAGTCATCATTACCTTCCTCTTATGATTTATCCAAGCTTATTTCTGATGCAAGACTTAGACTCTTTGGAATAGAATGTTTATTAAAGCATTTGTCATGTGTTTCTTGCTTAATATTATTTATATTGTTTGTAATGTTATACTTAATATCTGTTCCTATTGTATATTGTCTGGTATTGGGTTTAGATTGCTCTTGTTTAGACAAAAGAGGGAGGTGATGGGGAAGCCTTATTAACTAATTATCTTTAAGAGGTGGGACCAAGTTAGGGTGTGGCTTTCTGGGACCCAGAGAAAAACTGGAGCACGGCCCAGGAGCTCTCTCTCTCTCTGGTTCCTTTGTCACACAGCTGAGCTTGGACTTTTTATTCTGGTTTCATGAGTTTCCCCCTCATAATAAATAAACATAATTGTTTATCTTTTAGCTAGCCTGGTTATTTCCCAAATCGAGTTAGCTTCTATAGGTATATATGAAGGCTACTGATAACTTTTAAAGCTGTATTCTTCCAATTTGCTGAAGGCATTTATCAGTTCTAAAAGTTTTCTGGTTGAGTCTTTAGGGTCTCTTAGGTACCATATTATCTGAAAATAAAGATATTTTGACTTCTTTTTCCCTTTTGTATCTCTTTATTTGCTTCTTTTATCTTATTGCTCTAGATAAAACTCCCAGTGCTATATTGAATGAGGCTGGAGAAATTGAACCCACTTGTCATGTTCCTTCCCTCAGTAGAAATACTTTGAACTTTCCTTCATTTAATATAAAGTTGGCTATAGGATTGTTACACATAGCCTTTATCATGTTGAGTTCTTCAGGACTTTTAACAGAAAGATATACTGGGTTTTGTCAAAAGCTTTTCTGCACCTATCAAAATGACCATAGCATTTCTGTACTTGAATCTGTTAATTCGATTTATAACATTTGCTGTTTATAAATGTTGAATCATCACTGCTTCTCTGAAATAAAGCCAACTTGATCACAAAGAATTTTTTTTTTGCATTTGTGTTCTTCAGGGAAATGAAACTGTGATTTTCTTTCTTTTCCTGTCTTAATTTTTTAAAAAAGTTTTATCTCCATCTTTAAGCAGTCAGATAATAGTTGCTTTGTAAAAAGAACCTGATTGTAAATTACTACCACAAATGCATTGCTTGTTATGGATTGGCTTAAATTATTTATCACATCTTGATTTAATTTTGGTAGATCATATACCATATACATAGAAATTTATGTATTTCTTTTAGATTTCCCAATATACTATGTAATGTCTAATGATTTTCTAAATTTCACTGCTCTCTGTATTTCCTTTTTCATCTATAACTTATTTGAATATTCTCTCTTTTTCTTTTGAGCAGTTTAGTTAAATGTTTGCCAGTCTTGTTTATCTTTTCAAAGGATAAACTCTTGTTTATATTGATTCCTGATATTTTGCTGTTTTTATTTAGTTAATTTCACCCTGATTTGTTAAGGTCATCTTAACAAATCTTTCTTTCTTGATTTGGTGTTTGGGTTGTTCTTTGTCCATGGTCCTAAGATATATCATTAAGTTATTTATTTTAGGTTTCTCAACATAGGCACTCAAAACTAATTCCCTTCTTAAGACTGCTTTCATCATATCCTGCAGATTTTGATATGTTATGTTTTATTTTATTTAATTATAGGGATTCTGTAGAGCTGTCTTACAGTTTATAAATTCCTTCAGTCCTTTACCACCGCCAGGTTTTATGTTTCCTTTAATTATGACAGATAACTTTGCTGGGTATACTAGTCTGTGTTATCAGTTGTTGTCTTTCAGAACTTGAAATACACTCATCCAGGTTTACAAGGGCATATTTCTTTTAATCCCACTGAACAGTATAAAGACCAAATTCATTGGTAAGATTAAGCCAGCTTTGTTTTCTGTCAGGGTTATCTCCCAAAAGTGAAATTTGAGAAAATAGCATGGTACATAGGAAAAAGTGGGGTGAGACTAGAGAGTTTTCAGGGGTTAGGAGATTTCCAGAGGAATTTTTGTTATGTTGGAACTTGGATAAACATTTCAAAATTATGTGGCAGAACATCTTATCTTATCAAGGTATGTTCAATTTATGAGTCAAACTCCATAGGGTGGGCAGCATGTCAAAATCCAGAAACAGGTTAAAGCCCAGCTAAGCTTGAGTTTTATAGAAAACAGAAATGAACTTATTCTGACCTTATAACAAAATGGCTTCCATCCTTAAGATGAAATCAGGCTGGTCCATCACTTTCAACATACATTTTTGTTCTGTATACTTAATGTTCTAATTATAGTGTAATGGGGAATTTCCTTTCTGGTCTTGTCTTTTTGTCTCTTAAACACTTCCTGTATCTTTTAAAAATATTTTTTAAACGAAATCTGGTGGAAGTGAATTTTAGTAGAAAAAGCACAGGGCAAAGGCTCAATGGATATTGGTTCTTATTTATCCTCTGCTGCTAACTAGGTTAGTGAAGCCACAACCTCCTGGGACTCCACTTTCTTTGTTGCCAATTGAACTGGGCCAGGCAATGTCTGTGTTCTTCACAGCCTCATTGCTCTGTGATGCTCAGGTTTGGACTTAATGAGGGCTCAATGAGCGTCATGATCTAATTATTTTTTCTTCCTTTTCTTTACCACTTTCTTAACTTGTATCTTTTTGGTGAGCCCCATCAGTAGATGAAAATGGCATCTGCATAGATCAGTCTTAATATCAATTACCCATGATTTTTTAGAAGGATGGTTATTACTAAAAGCCTACACTTCCCATAGCATAGAGTTTATCAATATTTTTTTTGTACATAAGTGAAGTCTATGCCTAGAATCCATTGTAAAAACATAAGAGGGAGAGTGAGGTGGCACTCTTGTATCAAGGATAAGATTCTTTATGGAATCTTTCCCTTGTCTTTACTGGGTGTCAATACTCAGAACAGGCCTAGGATCTTAATTTAAGTGACTGAGATTCTGTCAGCTCGGGCTGGCTGCAGAGGGACTGTGTACAGCAAGAAAGGACATTCTCCAAGAGGATCTGATGCTTTGCCAATTGTGTTATGAATACCATGGCTTTATTTCTCATATTGCTACCTGATTGATGTGGGCTGGAATATTTTTTTCATTATGTTCTTCACAAACATGAAAGAAACTTTTTTTTAAAAAAAAATAAAAAGTGGAATTCCACTAAGATGATTTGGCTAGAATATACCAAAGAGCATATATCTTAGAAATTTTGTGTCTGAGTCTTAAAATTCAATGATTTGCTTTCTAGAGGTGTGATGCTAGATTTGCTGACATTGGTAAAGGTGTGGAGTGAGTGGGAATTAGGAAGTGGGAATATCTAATTCCCTTGCTTTGTACCAGGTGGGAACTGGATTGGGATGGCATCGGGGAGAACCATGGATATTAGAAACTAATAACCTAAACGAACCACACGAATCTGAGTCTATCACCCTTCACGGAACTGTGTAGACCTCATACTTTGCTTTTGTTTTCAATCCTCTCTTATGATACATGGCTGGCATCTGACTAATCTTGTTCTTCCTATCAACTGTGGCCTGTTGGAACCTGAACAGGATTTAATTTTACTCTGAAAAAAATAAAGAAAAGAAAGTGTTCTTGCATGGTGGGTACATGAAACAATTGGTACTAGTTACACATGGGCTCATTGATAATTCTGGTGGATTCTGTGTTGAGAGATGACTAATGCATGTGGTCGAAAGCTGTGCTTCACTCTGTTTTACTAGGCAGCTTAACTGTCTTACAGGCTAAGCAAATAATGTCACCTTTGCTTTGCGGCTTAGCTCAGAGTGTGTTACAGTCAAGATAAATGTGTAATGCTTCTATTGGTTTACTCCCTAACTCCCAGCCTCTTAAGTATGTGCTGTGGACTCCAGGCTTATCTAACATCAGCTCAAGAAAAACAGGGTCAGTAGAATAAATTGGCTGATACTACATGAAAACAAAGATTTTCACAGTGCTTGCTAAATCAGGTAAAAAAGTATCTTTTAATATGATTTGTATTTCTATGACCATTTTAGCTTGCCTAATTAGGCACTGACTATGCATAAAAACTTTACGTGCAAAGAATATTAGAAAACGGCGTGACCTAGGTGTTAAATACGAGAATAAAGGCTCTGAGATGCAGAACCCTTTAAGCAGATAGAATTGTTGGAAAAGGAAAGACATTAGACCAGAGGAAGGGAGACAAGAGGTCAGTGCTCATTAGAAGAAACAGAAAGTGGGAGCTCAGAGGATTTAGGTGCCATGATCTCATATAGAGAACAAAATTTAAAGAGTGAGTGTGTGTGTATGTGTGAGTGTGTGTGTTTGAGAGAGAGAGTAGAATAGTTTGTGTTCTTTTCACCACGATGGTGACTGGATGCCTGTGGCACATGGGGCACAGCACACATCTCAATGTCCTGCAGTACTGCTCATCAGCAAGTGTCCCTCTCACTTCCGGCAGCAGATTTATGACGGAGAGAGCAATGCTACATTACAGGAGTCAAAACTACTTAGGAGAAAAACAAACAAACCACAAAAAAAAAAAACTACTTAGGAGAAGTGCTGAATGTAGTTTATCTGACTCATCTTGGAGGAAGGTTGGGAGAAAGCAGTTAGGAAAGAATGGGTTATGAGCTATAGTGGGGGAAAATTTGGTTTTGGGAGATAGTAATATACTTTTTACCTTCTTAATTTGACATCTTTTAAATGACATATCAAAGCATAAAAATTGTATTTTCCCACTTCCCTTCTCCCCTTTTCTTTGGCCCTTCCCCCCCATTCCCAATTTTCTTGGGAGATCTTGTCTACTTGCTCTTCCCAGGGGGTTCCAA
This sequence comes from Microtus pennsylvanicus, assembly GCF_037038515.1. Classification (NCBI taxonomy): domain Eukaryota; kingdom Metazoa; phylum Chordata; class Mammalia; order Rodentia; family Cricetidae; genus Microtus; species Microtus pennsylvanicus. Next base: position 44,613,632 of record NC_134584.1, read on the forward strand.
GTATGTCTCTCTTAGAATTCTCTTTGTTGCCTAGTTTCTCATGGACTATAGGTTGGTTATCCTTTGCTTTATGTCTAATATTCACTTATAAGTGAGGACATACCATGTTTGTATATTTGGATCTGGGTTACCTCACTCAGGATATTTTTTTTTTCTAGATCCATCTATTTGCCTGCAAATTTCAAGATGTCATTTTTTTTTCCCTCTGAATAGTACTTCATTGTGTAAATGTACCACATTTTCTTTATCTATTCTTTGGTTGAGGGGCATCTAGGTTTGTTTCCAGATTCTGGTTATTATGAACAATGCTGCTATGAACAGAGCTGAGAAAATGTCCTTGTGGTATGAATGTGTATCCTTTTGGCATGTATCCTTGAGTGGGATTGCTGGGTCTTGAGGTGTATTGGTTCACACTTTTCTGAGAAACCACCATATTGATTTCCCCAGTGGCTGTACTAGCTTATACAGCAATAGAGGAGTATTCCTCTTACTCTGCATCCTCTCTAGAAGCCATAATGGGGAAACCCACAGAAACAGCTTAACTGAGTTAGTGGGAGCTCACTGTCTCTGGACTGACAGCAGGGGAACCTGCAGAGGACCAAACTAGGCCTTATGATTGTGGGTGACAGTTATGTGGCTTGGGCAGTCTGTGGGCACACTAGCAGTGGGACCAGGATTTATTCCTAGTGCTTAAACTGGCTTTTTGGAGTCCATTCTCTTTGGAAAAATACCTTGTTTAGCCTAGATATGGGAGGAGAGCCTTAATCCTGTCTCAGAGTGATGTACCAGACTTTGTTGACTCTCCATGTTTCTGAGGAGTGGATGAGGGATGGGGTGGGTGGATAGTCGGGGGGGAAAGGGTAGGGAAAGGGAACAGGGATTGGTATGTAAAATGAGAAAAGATTGTTTTAAAAAAATAAATAAGAAATTGTGCTTCCCTGTGGCATTGAACACATATTTAAGTATTTGTTATTTGTTCATGCTAAAACCATTCAAGGTCCTTTGTTCTAGCTTTTTGATGTGCTGAACCTGTGGTCATCTACAGTGACCTTGCTGTCTACTAGCATGTCAGAACCTCGGTCCTATCTAATCAGGACCTATAGATCTATAGATCACCTACTTCTCCCCATGACTCTCTTCTCTTGAGCGGTGGGAACGACTATTCTACTCCCAGTGTTTTCGTATTTTCCATAGGAGTGCGACAATGTGGTGCCTGTCCTTTGCTTGGTATGCAGAGGGCAGCAGCTGAACACCAGGAACTGCCTCTTCCTCTGACTCTTGTCATGTCAACACAGGGAACAAAGTATGTGGTGGCATATCTCCATAAACTCCTTTGCTTCAGCCCAGAAATTTTTATGGGGGAGAAGCTTTTGTTGGGTGTCTGGAGTTGGATGATATTCATAGCTGTCTAGAATTCTGTCTACATTGGTTCTTTTACTCATACCTCCTCCCCGTTGCCCTGGATACAGGGTGTTAGAAGACGCAATGAACATCTTGTGTTAGTTTTAAACATGTCAAGATGCCACCTTCACACATAACATAAGACCTAATCTTTGAATCCTAACAATACCATGAGTAGTATCAGGTGTATACCATGCGTGCAAAATCTCTTACTGGATGAATATATGACTGAATAAATAAATCCTTCATCTGAGATAAAAATAAATCCTTAATTTTATGTGCCTCTAGTGGGACAAATATCTATATCTATGTGTGGATGTAAAACTGACATTGTAAAAATGTATTCTTTAGATAAAATCATAGAGCTAACATCATTATCTCATAACAGCCGTTATCTCAGCAGAACATGAGACTAATTTTTTTTGCCTCTTGGAGGAAATTTTTAGAAAAGTTCTGTAGCTGATTTATTCACTGTTAGTTATAGTGTTTTGACCTTTTTGAGCACTCAGAACAAATCTCTGATCAGTGTGATGTCAGTTTTGCTCAGCACGTTGGATCAGGCATTTGAATAAAATTTCTTGACATTTCAGTAATTGGGGAAATGGGATTGGATAGTTGTGTTTTTCTACCTGGGCTTTGTGGTCTCCTTGCCTGTATACTAGGGATATGCCAACTGACATTTGAATTTGGAGCTTCCTGGCATTGAAGTGAGGGGCAGGAGAGGCGTCCCTTGATTGACAGAGCTAGGAACATTACTAACACACCAGGCTCATTGTATGGTCAGAGCTGCATCTCGGATTCTTTGGAGATGTCCTCTGTAATCAGCGGGGACTCTTGCACTTCCTTTCGTGTGACTCCCTGACTGGTTACTTAGTTCCTGTCCTGTGTCTCTGACAGTTCACCCTCAGCTTCTACTCTGAGAGTTTGCTGTGTTAGAATTAGGCCATCTTTTGGTAAGACCTTGACTGCATCCTTCCTCCTCTTTCATTCCTCTCCACATCCGATCCACATAAAATTTGGACAGTTTTACTCACCATTGGTGGTAATTTAGTTACTGTCCCAACGTAGTATTTTTGCCATTAACTCACATGCAGATAAATTCAGCTTCAGCCACTTCTCAGATGTGAATCTCACCCAAATCACTGTTTCCTAAACCCCAAGGCATGTGTGCACCCTCACTGACTGCCTTCCATGAAACCCTGCCTCTAAGCTTGATGTGAAGGCAAAGTCCCTATCATACCCATTTCCAGGCAGAGGACAATGAAAACCTTACAGTTGATGTACATAGATGACCTCTGATTTGCCTTTGTCTACCTCTCACCATTAGTTTGAGGGCCACAGACACCTCTGCAATCCTGTGGTCTACAGAATCCATTCTGAGATGTGAGGAGGGCTGGCTTTTTATCAGCTTGGGGTCACAATTAAAAGTAAGTTAAGTATTAGTTCCAGACGTGCCCATTCATGCTATAGACATGAAAAGTCATTCGTAGTACTTGATTCCTTGAAGCTATCCAAAAATGGGCCATTGATAGATGACATGCACAAGCAAATGTTGACTGTTTCGATCTCTAGAGTAGCAGATGGTGATTTTTAAAAGTGGTTCTTCACAGAGAGGTAGAGATAAACCTTAGTTTTTTCAGTACTCTATTTTTTGCTGGAGTGGAAATGCTCTTCTTGTACCCATGGGTGAGGTTTGGCTTCTTCAACTTTCTCCTCTCCCTTCTGAATGTATTTTTGGTAATATTTATATTATTAGTAAAAGAGGTAATTTCTAATGTCTAATGAATTAGGAGATCAAATCTATTTCTTCCATTTACACGATGAAGAAGTAATGATTTTCAGAACAGATTCATTGTGTATTTAAGTTACAGAGAATGGGTGATGTGAATCTGTAGCTTGGTACTCAGTGCTTAGAAGCCTTGCTCCAGTGTTTATGGATAATTCTGACTTTCAATAGCAATCTATTATGTGTAGATAGACCTGTTTCAGGTACAAGGAAAGGTTTTAATATTCTTAGAGGAAGGACACTAAACACGTCTCATCTGAACAAACAAATGCATGATCTGTGGATGTGGGTGAATTTGATTATAAAACTTGTACATCAAATAAATTGACTCCAGTAGATTCTTAATTTGATTTGTTAATTTAAAAAAATATGTACTGAAGGCCAGCAGACTGACCTATTAAATAAAGGTGTCTGCCCCACATACCTGGCAACCTCAACGCCACCTCTGAGACCTATGTAAAGGTAGAAGGTTAAAACAAAGCTGTAGCACACGCTGTCTACATACGTCACAGGCATGTGTGTGCATGTACACAAAATTTACAAAGGTATTTGAGGAATTTCTGCTCTGAGGTAGGCATTAGAGAGGGGTCTGTGAGCACAACAATGACAAGGACAGAGTCTCTCCAATGTTCAGACACCTGTGCATTGGTACATCTTCAGTTCTAGTCCAGAGGCTTCTCATCTCCAGCGAGGAAATCTTCGGGGATGTGTTTGAAAGGAGTATGGAGTTAATATGCACATTTCCTCTAAGTGAGAAAGTTGAAGCAGAAGGACAGAAACTGAGATTTGGTTTTATCTGTAACCAGTGTTGTCTCTTGGGGTCACCTTGCACACGCCTGCATCCAATGTTGACTCTCAGGGTCACCTTGCACACGCCTGCATCCAGTGTTAGCTCTCAGGGTCACCTTGCACACACCTGTATCCAGTGTTAGCTCTCAGGGTCACCTGCACACACCTGTATCCAGTGTTGACATTCACAGTCACCTTGCACAGCCTGTATCCAGTGTTAGCTCTCAGGGTCACCTGCACACACCTGTATCCAGTGTTGACATTCACAGTCACCTTACACACGCCTGTAACAGTGTTAGCTCTCAGGGTCACCTTGCATATGCTTATGTTCTCAAGGCCCCTTTCCCTTGGCGGCACAGTACCATGGAGACCGTACTTGTCTGCACGGTGTTTGGAAATCTTCAGAAGCAGACTGCTATAACTGTAAAATAATATTCAAAAATCAAAAGACTTTGAGACTCAGTGTTGGCTTCTCCCTTCCTAAGGCAAATACCTGTTGTTTTTCTCAGTGATCATAAGGAGACAATGGAACTTGTCAAATATTTATGATCCAATTTTTTTTTTTTTGCTTTGTGGTTTGGATCTTGTGGGCAGAATTTTGATTATTCATAATTGCTCACTTTCAGCAGGTGACCTGATTAGTTCTTCTATTTTACAATTGCTTGACAAGTATTATTTTAAAAAATAACACAAAATTTAGAGTCAGAGAAATACTATCCTCGTTAACTTGAAGTTCTAGCATGGTGTGTGTCACCCACAGCATCTGTTCCACGCATTCGTATTCCCATAAGACCTTGTACCCTTCTCTATGTCTATGAACTGTTGTTATGCATGCATCAGAAATATAGGGGCCTGAGCCGTGTCAGAAGCTCAACACAGTTTGTAATTGTTGCACGGTTGTATCTTCCTTAGGAAACGGCTGTCACCTCCTCTCTTTAACTAAACTGCACAGCTTCATTCTCCACCTCCATCCTCCAGCTGCTCACCCTTGGAAGAAGATCATATTAAACCTGCCGGAGTTGTTCTTAATGAAGTCCTTTTGGTTATTACCCAGCTCCTTCTTTCCCTTCAAAGAACACAGCACTTGCTTTTGTAATGAATGAAACTTGGATCTCTTGAAAAACAAGGATTTTTACCATCCATGCAACTGTGCCTTAGATGCCATTGTCGCTGACACTGCAGGTCCTGTGTTCCAGCAGGGTCAGTGTGTGTGCTGCGGGGAGGGACAGTGATGTCAGAACCACAAAGGAAACGGTTCGAAAAGAGTTTCTGTGACCCGATGTCTCGATCTCTGTTCCCTGTGATATAATTACAGAATTATTGCAGCATTGTCAGGAGTGTGGTCACTTAGGAGGAGTTGAGCATGTTCCATGAGACCAGCAATGATGAAATCCCATAACACACACAGGCAGGCAAGATGTATGTGTGAATGTGTATGCGCGCACACATGTGCACATTTAAGCAATTACTGAAATCTGTCTCTTATGGGTTGACTTCCGAATATTCTCGTAACTTTATGGGTAATACTCTTAATTATGCCTGTGTAACATTGATCTTGGTGGCCAAACAACTTGCCCTAGGTGAAAATGGCGTGGTAAACTGGCCGTATGTGTTATTTTGGAGAAAATAAATTGGCAAAGATCACAGCACTCTGAGGAACTCAGAGTGCATTCCACAGTATCAATGACTTTGCAGTTGGAAATATCAATGAGCCACAGGCCACAGAATGCAGATAAAGAGGTGCCAGTCACCTAGGGTTAAGTCCGAGTGATCTCAAAGAAAAGAATGAAAATGGTGTAAAACGCAGACCTTCTCGGAGAAGAATTGTTTTTTTTTTCTCATTTCTGGTAGAGGTGTGAGTTCAGAGAAGTATTTTTAACAGTGCAATAAAGATAACGTGACACTCCACAGCAACAGCGACCTAGAGACTCTAGGGCTGACGGAAGGACCATGTGCTAGATGTGTGTGTGTGTGTGTGTGTGTGTGTGTGTGTGTGTGTGTGTGTTTCTTGCCAGGTGCATGTTGGGCCACAACCTCTGCTGGCCTGGGGTCATTTGCAGGGTCTCTGGCTACCCGCTCATGTGCGGTTGGGGTTGCCACAGCGTTGGGTCATTTCTGGTGTTTTGAAGGACTTCTCTCTCTCGGCTCTTTTCTCTTTCCCTTGTTTTTCAACCCAGCATGCCTTCTCCTGAATTCGTGCACAGTGGAGGTGCGAGGGGATCCACCACTCTAATACTTTAGGGTTCCTCCACTCTCCTTCCTTAGGCTGTGTTATTGTGGTGTGTGATAGTTAGCCAGCAGTTTCCTGTATATCATTCTGCCGCAGGCAATCATAGCAGAAGATGACCCTCTGGTGTCAGCAATATTGGAACTGTATCCTTTTAAGGAAGGATGCAGAATATACAGAAAGAACAGAGTAAACAAAGATCCAGAAAGATAGCAAGGGGCCTGGCCTTCATAACAGAGACGTACTGTGGTACATTTTGTGGGATTAGAATGTGAAGTGATTTTGAAGTAGGAAGAGCTAGGACTGTAGCCCAAAGTAGGAATCAGTAACCATGCCAACCTCCTTGTCCACTGTGATGGACAGTCTAGTAAATACTGTTTGCTCATGGCCCTTGCTTAGAAAAACGGATCCTGATGGTTCTCTCAGTAGAAAGTGGCTTTATCATCTCATCTCCCCGGGTCATATTAACAGGTATGTTCCAGTCTCTGGCATCTATCTCTATCTACATATTGATGCCTTTGCTAATCATATCTCTGGGTTAAAATACTCTCTTGATGAGCTCCCATTCTATGCATTTAAACCCTTTATCTGTGTCTACCATCAGCTGCTGGAGGGCATCTTCTCTTGCACATCCCACAGGCAGCTTAAATTCAAAGTATTCCAACTAGAAATCGCCTCCTCTGGCTTGCTTTCCTTCCTTGGTTTCTTTATTCTTATTTACTCATTTATTTTTTTGTAGTTAACATGTAAAATTGTCCATTTTATTTTTGTCTCTTGGTGTATTTACATATCTGTGTATATGTTCATACGTGTACATGCTTATGAAGGCCAGAGATCAAGTCTGGAGTCTTTCTCAATTGCTTTTCATTTTTTCATTCTCTCTGTGAGCTTGAAGTTCTCTCATTCAACTAGCCGGGTGGGCCAGCGAGTGCCTGGGATCCTCCTGGCTTCATTTCCTCAGCCCTGGGTTCATGGACACCCGCTGCTGTGGCTGACTTTCTACACAGCTTCTGGAGGCTTGAACTTGGGCCCCCAGGCTTACTCACCAAGCATCAGCTGGGCCATCTCCTCAGCCCCATCTTTAAAAGATGAAAAACCAAAGCAGCAAAGCAGAAAGGTGCTTAACAGCTAAAGGGATTGCCATTTAACATGTAAGAATTCAAATTCAACTGGCTCCTTCTAAAGGAAACTAAAGCTTGAGGGCTCTGCCTGAACTTTTGCTTTTGTTTGTTTTTTCCTTTTATTAAAAATAGATTTTTTAAGATATAATATATCCTGATGACAGTTTCCCCTCCCTTTACACTTGCACACAGTGAGGATTCTCCAAGCTACAAAACACTCCCCTATCATCCTTACAAGGGGTTTATATTGTCTGGCCCTTTCTAGGCAGTGATAAAAACTTGGGATATGTGCTTTCCTAACTACCAGGTGTAAACAAACAGCCAAAGCAACCTCAGATCATTCCAGAAAGTTCACTGCAAAGGTAAATTCTTCAGGTTATCTTTTCCCCAGTAGGATCAGGGCCTTGAGCCTGGCTGTGATCCATTTCTGCAAGGCAGTTTGACTTTTCTCTTTCATATGGGGCCTTAAAGGGTTATTTTAGAAGTGAAATATTTCAGCCTAGAAGCTAGAGGAAGCATTGCAGGCTGTCAAGAGTTAGCTCCCAAGAAAGCTCAAGGCATTATTCTCTGAAATGTTTGTTCTGTTGAAGCCCTGTGTGCAGAACATCTTTATTGTTTTCAACTGGACCTGAGGTAGCCACTGCTTTTTGACAGAGGTAATTTTTTGAGACATCCAGATTTGAAAAGCAGAACTGTCCATCACTGGCAACTATGAGACAGAATAATGGTGCTTTTCCACACAGGAGGTGGTATGATGACAGATGATGGAGGTAACGTGTCTAGTCTGATGCCTGCCACACAGGAGGTGATGGAGGTAACGTGTCTAGTCTGATGCCTGCCACACAGGAGGTGAGGGAGGTAATGCATCTAGTCTGATGCCTGCCACACAGGAGGTGATGGAGGTAACGTGTCTAGTCTGATGCCTGCCACACAGGAGGTGAGGGAGGTAATGCATCTAGTCTGATGCCTGCCACACAGAAGGTGATGGAGGTAACATGTCTAGTCTGATGCCTGCCACACAGGAGGTGATGGAGGTAATGTGTCTAGTCTGATGCCTGCCACACAGGAGGTGATGGAGGTAACATGTCTAGTCTGATGCCTGCCACACAGGAGGTGATGGAGGTAACGTGTCTAGTCTGATGCCTGCCACACAGCAGGTGATGGAGGTAACGTGTCTAGTCTGATGCCTGCCACACAGGAGGTGATGGAGGTATCATGTCTAGTCTGATGCCTGCCACACAGGAGGTGATGGAGGTAACGTGTCTAGTCTGATGCCTGCCATACAGGAGGTGATGGAGGTAACATGTCTAGTCTGATGCCTGCCATACAGGAGGTGATGGAGACAATGTGCCTAGTCTGATGCCTGCCACACAGGAGGTGATGGAGGTAACATGTCTAGTCTGATGCCTGCCACACAGGAGGTGATGGAGGTAACGTGTCTAGTCTGATGCCTGCCACACAGGAGGTGATGGAGGTAACGTGTCTAGTCTGATGCCTGCCATACAGGAGGTGATGGAGACAATGTGCCTAGTCTGATGCCTGCCACACAGGAGGTCCTAGAGGCATGGCTCCTCCCATCACCACTGTTAACCTGTTTCACTTCCTCCCATCCTTGTTAAGAGCTATGATAAAGCCCAGGGAGAGGCACATGGCAGCCACAGTTTCTGCTCCCAGGGAAGACTAGTTGACTATGCAGTGTTTATGTTTATGGTATGCACAGGGTGGGTAGCATCCAGCCACAAAATTCTTGTATTAAGTCTTCTAGCATGAAATCACAGCCTTGGTTGGCATGGAGACAGGATTGGCCAGCAGTCCTGGTAGTGAAGGGTCGGGTTATTTTCTAGTGGATAGATCTGATTTGCTGCTCTAAATACTGCGTTAGTAGTCACTAAGGCACAATGTGACTGGATTTTTAAAAATAAATGTTGTTTTAGATTTATTTTTATGTGTATGAGTGTTTTGCCTGCTTGTATGTGTGTGTACCACGTGCATGCATGGTACTTGCAGAGACCAGAAGAAGGCGTCAGATCTTCTGGGACTGAAGTGATAGACAGTTGTGAGCCAACATGTGGATGCTGGGAACTGAGTCTGGGAGTCGCGAGGGGTCTTAACTGCAGAGCTCTCTCTCTCCAAACTTGTGACTGGTTTCTTATTTACTTCAGTTGCCTACAGTCTTTCCTTCTCTTACCAGTAGCCATGGTAAGCCAATGATTTCATCCCTGCTGAGGGTGGCCTGGTAGGGCTATACTCAGCTACCCTGACCTTTGTTAACTGAAAGGTGTGATTTGACACAAATGAGACCAATCGGATGCTCCTTGCCTGGAATATGAATTGTAACCAGAGTGTGCTTGGCATCCACGCATCCCACTGACGGGTAGGCCTTGGTTAAAGAGAACTCTGAGTTCCCAATTAGCCTCTGGAGCAGGCCAATTCGACTTCGATCCCGCTGATTTTGCTATCCCTTTTAATTCATGTACTTTTGTTGGTCCTTGGAAGCCAGTTTCTGCTGCCTGTAGTCAAGAAGTCTAACGACTACAGAGCCCTGCCCAGATGCTGTAGATCTGACACACGGGCTACACACTGAACTCTATCTTGACCCAGCAAGAAGAGAAGGGTCATAACATAGACACATGCTTTTCTCAAAGACCCCAACTCCAGAAATGAGAATAGCATGATTGTTTTTCATCTCTTAACCAAAGCTAATCTCATTTACAGCTTATACAATATTTTTTTTTAGTTTTAAATTTTTAAAAATGATTTCTTTTTGAGATGATAATTTCACAATTTCCCTCTTGCCTCTCCATTCCTCAAACCCTCTCCCCACCCCCTTGTTCTCTTTGGAATTCATAGCCCCTTTTTCTTTAATTGCTTTGATTGTTGTTGTTATGTGTGTTTCCCTAAATATATAAATACAACCTGCTCAGTCGGTATAATGTTACTTGTATGTATATGTTAACATGGCTGACCGTTTGGTATTGGATAACCAGTTGGTGTGCTCATCCCTGGGGAAGACAATTTCTCCTGTTCCTAGCATTTCTCAGTTGGCTGTAGATCTTTGTCTAGTGTGCTTGCCTCACGCGCTTACTCCTGACTCTGTTAGCAGGTTTATTGGTGTTGTTCTTGTCTGAGTCAGGTTTACTCAGCCATGCCAGTGAGGTTTCATGAGTGTAGCTTCTGAACTTTTAGGAGACAATCTCTTAGCAAACTCCTGGATCCTTTGGAACTTGCAATCTTTCTATCCCCACTTCCTAAATGGTCCCTGTGTCTCAGGTACAGGAGCTGTGTTGTAGATGTTGGGAAAGGCCTCTATAACTCTGAAGTTTTATGGGTTGTGGTTTTCTGTAATGGTGACCTCATGGCCCTTGGACGCCAATACGGCCCTGGTGACAGCCTAGACCCCAAACATCCACACAGCCTTTGATGATAACAGGAGCCATGGACATCAACTCAGACCCTGGTTGTAGTAGGCTTATCGAAAGGATAAATGTTGAGAATGTAGTTAGGGTTTGTGCTGGTTTAGCAAAGTGGTTGTAGGCTCTCCTCAAAGATCCATGACTTCACTAGCCCTGGGTAGTTGACTAGGTTTCCAGTACCAGGCACGATTTCCCTCTTGTTGAGAAAAATCTTAATTTCAATTACAGTGCGTTGGTTACTGCCAAGGTATGTGTGCCACTATTGCACTCTTAGGGCTATTGTGCCATGCTGGTCATATTTTAAAATATTCCAATTAGTCATTGCCCTGTTCCATAGCAATACAGTGACACATCCATACAATGAGCAGTCTATTAGTTGAATTGGGTTGTTGATGAGCAAGTCCTGATGCTGTAACTATTAACTGTGGAAACACAAGTTAATCCTGAATCCTGGCCTCACTTTACTCCTAAGTGATATCAGAATCATCCAATGGGCAGAGTGGCATACACCTATAATTTCAGTAGTTATAGAGTATATAGTAGAGACATAGGCAAATTGTGAATGAGTTTGAGTCTGGGTCTGTCTCAAAAATATTAGCATCATTATTTGTGCCTTATATACATATTAGAGTTAAAAGGTCAAAGTGGTACGGTGTGAGGAAAAGGACTTCATGTATGACAAAACAATGAGAAAGTATTAGAGAGGATGCTGTCTTTGGTCCAGCAGGGCCAAGTTCATTACTCTGCAGTTCTCATCCTAACTGATAGTTATACAGGCATTTATTTGACTTAAGCTTTTGAAGTTTGTGCTTGCTTCTAACTGTGTGATTCTGTAAGGGGAAAATTTACACCTATTTTGAATCGGGAAGTTGAAGTCACTCAGCTTTACTTGACTACTTTGGATTCACTCCTTAATTCAAGCTCCCATCAGCTCCGATGAGTCTGCTCCTTTAGGTCACATTTGCTGGTCTCTTCAGTGCATTGAAGATAAAGTTATGTAGTGGGGATATGGGAATTTTTTCTTTTTCTTTTTGATGGAGTCTTGCACTGTGTCTCACACCAGCCTGGAGCTCACTATGTAGCCTACTCTAACCTCAAACTCGAGTAATCCTGCCTCAACCTCCTGAGTGCTGAAATCACAGGTACATGCTTCCACGACCAGCTCGTGGTTACATTAAAAAAAAAAAAATGCTTGCTTCGTTTACACTTTCTCTAGTTCTGCAGTCCTGCCAAGCTGGCTTTCTGTTCCTGAGATGCCCTGGTCCTATTCCAGAGCCATCTGCATAATTTTCCTCATCTGTTACGGTTTGGATATTAACTGTCCACACAAAAGATTCCTGTAGCTGGTGGTGCTACTTTGGGAGTTTATGTTCTGGAGGAAGGATGGGCTGGAGTGTGTCTTGTTCCCAGCCTCTTCCTATTACACTCTCTGCTTCTTGTTGGCCATGAGGTGAATAGTTCTTATAGTTCTCATTCTCTAGGTTTCATACTTGAAGTCACTTCCTCAGAAAAGTCTCTCATGACTTCCTAGGCCTTGTCAGATTCCTGTTAGGCATGGTTGCATCACTCCATGTTCATCTTCCTCATTAAAAAAAAAATGTGTGCATTGCTACCTGGGTCATGGTGACATTCCGACCTGGCTGCTCATACTGAACAACAGAGCTCTGTTTATATTTTATGGGTCTAATGATTAGATGCATTTCCCTCTAGCTGAATTTCAGTTTTATATGGGGGTACATCTTTGGCCCTGCAGTGTCAGGCTCCAGTGCTGGGGAAGTTGCCTAGCAGCAGTGAGAATAGATTTCTTAGAGTGTTTTCTTACTCTGGACCCAGCCTGTAATAATTTAACTACATACAGGATTGACTATGAACCACATAAGCTCAATTCAATTAAGTTAAACTAAATGTATTTTTAATTTGACTTCCTCTTTTAGCTGGATCTCAAAATAACTGCAGCTACCACATCATCACCTTACTGCAGTCAGTGGACTAAGACTACTGTGTGTTTACATTCTAGCATCCACACGGCAAACCTACTGGAGTGGAAGCAATAAGGATCCTAATCGACCGGTTGCCGGCAAACTGTTTAAAGTGGGCATATTTTACAAAGCCCATGCTCCTTTGACGTTGCTGGCACACCAGTGGTCTTGTAAAGGCTGATGCCAGGGAAGGCTCTGAATATTTTGATTCTTAGTCTACAGGAGTCTGTGGCTCAACACTCCCCTGAGTCTCTCTAGTCCAAGCTCCTCTTCATTTTTTTTTTATGTTCTCAGTATTGACAAGAGAAAGAAAAATGGAGGGGGACATTTTGATTTAATATCCTCTCTCCTTTTCTAGAGCTCAGATGCATACCCAGTGTTAAAATGAAAACTAATGAAACTTCTTCCTACCTGTGTCCTTTGTAGTTTTTTTTTCTCTTTGGGGGCCAGGAACCCAGATCTTAAATAATCACATAGAGACTTATTCTTTCGTATGAATTCCTGGCCTTAGCTTAGATTATTTCTAGCCAACTTTTCTTAACTTAAATTTTCCCATCACTTTTTGCCTTTGGATTTTTACCGTTCTCTACTTCTGTATATCTCTTCTTTCCTTCTTATTCTGTGTCTGGCTGTGGGGCCGTGTGACTGGCCCCCAGCATCCTCCTCTCCTTGTCCTTTTCTTGTTGCTCTTCCCAGATTTCTCCTCCTATTTATTCTCTCTGCTTTCCAACCCCACCTATCCTTTCTCCTGCCTTGCTATTGGCCATTCAGTTCTTTATTAGACCAATCAGGTGTTTTAGGCAGGCAAAGAAACACAACTTCACAGAGTTAAACAAATGCAACATAAAAGAATGCAACACACATAAAAGAATATAAACACTTATTTAAGCTAATATTCTACAACAGTCCCTTTCTATGACCTGGAGAACATTGACAATGTGTAATTTAGAAGAAACTCTTAGTCTTTGGTGCCACCAGGACAGGTGGGTTCTTCGCCCACAGTCTTGGGTCCTTGAACATTTCCCTGCTGTGCTCCCAAGGTTCTCATAGCTGTGCTCCCAAGGTGCTCCTGGCACTTCGTGAAATCAGGGCTTCCAGAGGTTGGTGGATCATCACACAGGAGCGATTTTAGTGTAGGCTTGGTTTTCTTAGAACAATACAAGTCTCGATGAGCCTGATCTCCTTTGCTCTTTTTGTTTCTGACCTTGAAATTAGTCAGATAGGTTTTATTTAAATATCTACTACCTAAAACATGCCAGCTGCCTGAAAAGGGTGGAAGAAGTTTCCTTGCGAATATAAAGATTTGACATTCAGTACTGAATTCAGAGCTAAAGCACAGCCTTCTATTCTGCAGAAAGGCCCTTGTCAGACTTTAATTTCATGAATTATTTGAATACAGCTGCCTGAAAGCTTTGTAAAAATGCCTTAAGGATATTAGTACTTTACTCCAGAGTGGAAGACTTTATTTTAATGTTGCGATCGCATGTTTTGAAATTGAAAGTTTGATTCCATTCCCCCAATTATATTTCTCTAATTTCTGGCTTTGATTCGAAATAGATGATTTGTTTTTTTTTTGATGGAGAGAGATATTCAGAGCCAATTAGTCTCCTGTTAGAAAGACCTCTAAGAAGATTAGCACATTATATAACTTGGTTTTATAACATTTACAACAATACCCACATATTTACACATGCAAATTTAGCCGTTTTTATATTCACTTGGCCTGGGAGATTAGGATGTTGGCAGATGATAACTTTCATTGTAGCTCTGAGAGAAACAATAAAATGTTTCTCTCAGAATCAAACTCCTCTATTAGAGCTCATAGGTCCCATTCCTCAGTGTTTCACAATGCTTTTCGTAATTAGCTTCAAGTTTAATCACATAAAATTTGAGGGGCAAAAGGAATGGCTTATGTGAAAATTCGCAGATGAATACATTATAAACTGTTTGGCACAGACCTTTGATCATACACTAAGGCAGAGATGCTCAAAAGACAAAGTAAAGGTGTTTATAACTGTGGAATAGCTGAAGGATTACATTAGTCCCACATTCTCATTAATTTGAAACCCAGCAGGGTAAAGGTGTATGGGCGGACATTGAATTAGGTATCTTACTGCATACAAATTATTAGTATATTGAATATGTTTGTGAAGAGACAGCTTGTAATAGACAAAACACTAACTGAATTTATGTATGCATAAACCATAGTTACCCATCAGTGAGGCAGCTTTACTTGTCAACTTGACACAACCTTGAAAGAGACTCTCAGTGAGGGGTTATCTACATTGGGCTGGCCTGCATACGTATCTGGGTGATGGGTGAGGTTATCTTAAGCTAATTGATGCATGAAGACCCCGCCTCAGCACCATTCCCTAGGCAGGGTTTTAGAGCCACTTAAGAGTGGAGAAATCATTTTTTACTTATATAGATTAGTGTTCTCAGTGTTGTCTAGGTTCTCCTGAGTAAATTGTGAGCATGAGACTATGGGAGAGGTTTGAAGGGGAGGGGAGATAAAGGGAGGGGAGCAGAGAAAAAAAAATGTATAGCTCAATAAAATCAATAAAAAAAGAAAGAAAAAGAGTGGAGAAATCAAGCTGAACACAAGCAGGTGGGGAGGCAAACGAGCATGCATGCATGCATTTTAGCTTTCTCTGCTCCTGATTGTAGACATGGTATGACAAGCTGCCTTCCTGCAGGTTCCTGTATGGATGGACTGTATTTTTTCCACAAAGTTGCCTTTTGGCCAGGGTATCTTATTACAGCAACAGAAATGAAACTAAGATAGGTAGATATGAATGTTCTTTAAAAAGCAATAGATTTGGGGATGTGACTGTTTAAATATAAAGGAGAGATGTAGCGCTCGGTAAATACATAAAACATTTAATAGTCAACAATGGAGTTGTTAACAAAGCCAAATGTTCCTGCTACTTTTTTTTTTTTTTGGTTTTTCGAGACAGGGTTTCTCTGTGGTTTTGGAGCCTGTCCTGGAACTAGCTCTTGTAGACCAGGCTGGTCTCGAACTCACAGAGATCCGCCTGCCTCTGCCTCCCGAGTGCTGGGATTAAAGGCGTGCGCCACCACTGCCCGGCCCTGCTACTTTGTTGTTCAAGTGGAAGAGCGTGGTTGGATTGTTTTTCTCTCTTTGCTCTTAGCTCTTTGGGGGCCCGCCACCCAGCTCCCAAATAATCACATGGAAACTTATTCTTACTTATGAATGCTCAGGGTTAACTTGGCTTAGTTCTAGCCAGTTTTTCATAACTTAAGTTTCCCATCTACCTTTTGCCTCTGGGATTTTATCTTTCTCTATTCTGTATATCTTTCTTTACTTCTTATTCTGTGGCTTACTGCATAGCGGTGTGGCTGGTCCCTGATGTCCTCCTCTTCTCTTCTTCTCGCTTCTCTTTGTTCTCTCCCTTACATTCTTCTCTTTCTCTTTATTCTCTCTGCCTGGCAGCCCCATCTATTTCTCTCTCCTGAATCACTATTGGCCTTTCTTTCAGCTCTTTATTAGACCAATCAGGTGTTTTAGACAGGCAAAATAACAGCTTCACAGAGTCAAACAAACAAATGCAACCAAAGAATGCAACACATCTTTGCATCGTTAAACAAATATTTCACAGCATAAACAAATATAGCGCATCTTTAACTAATATTCCACCACAGAAGAGGCAAACAAACTGATAACATGCAACATTGGTGAAGAGTCTGAGAGCAAACATCCATGCAGTGAAGCTTGAGCAATCCCCAAGCAGGAACTCAGGGCAAGGTACAGCACATACAAAAGTTCTTTTAAGAGGTAAAACTGGACAATTGTGTCTTGGGTTGCTGGCTGAGAAAAACAAGGCAAAAATGAGAAAAAAAAAGACATAATCAAATATTTGAGAAAGAATATAGTCTGATATAGCTATTGCACTTCCAGGTTGATATCAAAGAAATAACAATAAAGTTAAGGAAAAATATTAGTAGTGGGTTTGGGAGCAACTAACAACTCTCATAAAGCATTCGTGTATCTGTGATGGCTTATATTGTCAACAGGATCTAGAATCACCTTGGAGATAAATCTCTGGGCACAGCTGTGAGGAATTTTCTAGATTAGGGCTCATTGAAGTGGAAAGACCTACATTAAATGTGGGCAGTGCCGTCCTATGGGGTTGGGTCACGGAGTACATAAAAAAGAGCAAGATAGTGGAGCACAAACATTCATCTTGGCTGCCTCTTGACAGGGATGGGATGTGAGCACCAGTCCCAAGGCCCTGCTACCTCGGCTTCTCTGCCATGATAGACTCTGTCCACAAACTTGGAGTCAAGTCCTCTCTCTTGAGCTGTTTTAACATTTTGTTGAAGCAAGAAGACAAGAGACAGAGTATTGTGCAACATTTAACAGCACCAAATATTAAGTATCTTAAGTGATTGGTAGCATCCTGCTAGAAGCGGATTCCTTGGGGTTTTTCATTCATTCTTGGAGATCTTTAATGCAGAAGTGCTGACTGACATAGTTCCAGACTGTCTTCATGGGGAAATCTGTATAGTGAGCAGCCTTGATGAGATAGTCTTTTTCCACAGCAAAGGACAGGCCTGCTCACCACTGGAAAGTACAGTTTCAGGATTTCCAGGATTAGAGCTCTACTCTAATATAACCAGGGTATATGCAGGTGTAGTCTGGCACTCTTTGCAAGCTGGGACTTCGGGAACAGTAATATAAGAGTATTATACCTGATGGATATGAGTACTAGCTATCTATTTCTGGTGTACGAGTCTGTCTTTTGTGTGTGGGGTGCTAGTGATCAGACCAAGGTCTTTGTATACACCGTGTAAGTGCTTTATTACTGAGCTCTAACTGAAGTTCAAGCTAATAGGAAGCTGGACTTGGTGAGGTGGTTAGCTCTGGAGTAGAGAGACCTTATTAACTGGGAGGGAAGGCCTCTCACAGCTCCTTAACTTCTTCTGCCAGGTGAGGACTCAGAGATCTGTTTCGGAAATCGGCAAGTAAACAATAACCAGACACTGACATTGCTAACCCATTGTACACATTGACGGGACTCACTGTAGGGCTCCATATATGTGCGTGTCACACTTAGATCATGTTCACCCTCATTTCTAGTCTTCTCCCCCTCTTCCCTGCCTTCTCCATTCCCATGACACTCGCTCTTTTAATTTCAAGTCATCTTTTTCTTTATTGGTTAGCTTTAGTTTCCGTACATGGAGAAATTATGTGATGCTTATCTTTCTCTGCCTGGCTTACTTTGCTTAGCACGGTCACCTCCGTTCTCCCCATTTTCCTGCAGATAATGGCCGTTGTGGAGAGCTTTGAGCTGTAAACCCTCTGTCCTCGTTATTCTGTTCTTCAAAGAAACTGGGGAAAAAATTGGCACGTCAAAATAAATTTCTTTAAAACTGGGCCAGACCTGGAGACAGAAGTGTTCTTGCCCTCTCTCTGCCTTTCCTGCAGAAGTGGAGCAATTTCACACAAGATGAAAGAAAACCCAGGGGTGCTGCATGTGTCACTCAGCTGTGAGGCAAGCGGTCAGTCTCTTCCTGAGCAAGTCTTGCTCCTCTGGGGCCAGACTTCAGCGTGGTTCTCCTCACTGGGATTCCTGGGACAATTTGAATTCTGTAGGGCACATTTGTTTTAGGTTCTCGTGACATGGTTCCAATCTCTAGGCTCTCTTGGTCATTTCTAAGTTTGAAGGGTTTGGGATGTTGTAGCATCTGCTAGACTGGCATGCAAAAGATCCTGAAAGATGCTGTGCCCAAAAGAAATATAAGCCGAATGTAATTTGGAACAAATGTTAGAAGACGTTTGGTTAGTGTTAGGAAGTCTTCTCTAGAGCCCTTTCTCCAGAATCTCTTGGCTTTAGTTATTTGGGGGAAGGGAGGGGAAACATGTTATTCCATTTTGCTGTTAGTTTGGGGGCAGGTTTCACATGTAGCCCAGGCTGGGTTCTAACTCATCATTTTTCTGCTTCAGCTTCTCAGGGTCTGACACCCAGGTGGCACCAATGTGTCCAACATCACAGGTGGCTCCTATGTTCCCACATCACAGGTGTGCATGAATGTGTCCAGCATCACAGGTAGGACCAATGTCCCCATTGTCACTCCACTTTGGTGATAACAATCTTCTCTCTTGTGTATAAATAGGTATAAACAGTTTTTTTTTTTTCAAAGCTGTTGCTGCTTAAGAATCTTTGGTTAAATTTGCTTTTGACTGATCCTCATCACTGGGCTTTCTCCTGGTTGGTTTGATGCTGTGTTAGTGGTAGGGGCAGGGATAGAGGGGCATGGCTGAAGGTCACAGCCCTTTGACTAAATTTAAACAGCTGAGAGGTCTAGAAGGAAGAAGGGCTCTGAAGCTGACTTTACCTAGAGTTTATTCTTTACGTTTTAAGACTGTGGAATTTTGGGTGAAGAGAATTCTTCTTTGGCAGTGGTGGAATCCCCCACCCCACTACATCCATTTATGCTTCTTTTTCAGCATTTATAAGTGGGGTGCTCTGTTTCTCTTTGAAGATCGACTTTACATTTAGCCTCTAGCGGCTCTTGTAGAACACTAACTTTGTAATTGAAAGAGACTTTTTCCTCTCTTCTGTAGTAGAGAGTGTTACAAATACCATCTATATAATAAAAGGCGTTATAAGGAAAATTAAAAATTACTACCAATAGTAGCAAATATTTAAGGAAAACCACTTCTTTGAAAAGTAAGTACCCATGAGAGTAATTTTTGTGAGTTTGGTCATAGATGAGAAAGATTAGAACTGTGGATGAGGGCCATGCCAATTTGGATGGTCTGTGCTGCCTCCTGGGGCCATGGTGACATCCTGGTCCAGGCTGCTGCTGAAGACCATGTCTGGGTCTGTGGTCTTACCATGGCTGGGGTCTGAGTTGATGTCCCTGGCCTATGATGCCACTGGGGGCCACATAGATGCCGAGGTTGTGACCATGTTGATGTCTGAGGTCTGTGCTGCCACTGGGGCCAAGCTGTTCTGGGTGGCCAGTGCTGTCACCTGGGACCATGGCATTGTCTGGGCCTGACCTGCTGCTGAGGGCCATGTCTGGGTCTGTGGCCCTGATGCAACCTGGGTCTGTGTAGACATCCATAACTCCTGAGACCATTGAAGGCCATGCCAGTGCTGGGGGTTTGGGCTGCCATCTGTAGCCGTGTTGGTTTCTGAAGGCCACACTGCCATGGGCCATGCCAATCCACACTGACATCTGGCACCATGGTGACATCCAGGCCTGGGCTGCTGCCAAGGGCTGTGTCTGGGTCTGTGGTCCTATCATAATCAGGGTCTGTATTGATATCCTTTGTTCATGTTGCCACCAAAGGTCACACAGATGTCCAGGTCTGGGCCATAACCTGTGACCAAGAGGGTGTCTGAGGGTCATGGTATCATCTGGGCCAGGGATGCTGCCAAGGGTCTGAACCACGGACAGGCCTGTTCCTGTTACCTATCTTCAATAACTGTATGGATGACAAGGTCTGGTAGGCACTTGAGACCATGTCAGAGTCTGAAGACCACACTACTGCTGGAGCCATATTGATCTGGATGGTAATGATGCCATCAGGGGCTGTGGAGGCATCCCAGCCCAGGGCATTGCTGAGTACTCATGTTTCATTTAGACCAAAAATTAAAACAAAGGCAGTGTTTTGGGTCAAGAAGATGAGTTGCTTAATGGAGAACCCACCAGTGTTATTGAGTGGCTGCATCTCTCCTATTTCATGGCTTTGAAGGTTTCAACTCCAAATGTCATGGAGTAGTCTGAGGTCTGGAATAACCAACTCTCATATGCACTACCCAAGGAGCTATTGGAATACTGCTAACTCTGAATTTGGTATGCGTCTGTATTTTTTAAATGTGCATTGGTGTTTGGCCTGCATATATATCTTTATGAGGATGTTGGATTCCTCAGAACTGGAGTTACAGACAGTTGTGAGCTGCCATGTAGGTGCTGGGTATTAAACCTAGGACCTCTGGAAAAGCAGACAATGCTCTTAACTACTGAGCCATCTCTCCAGCCCGGCTATGTCTTTTTGATGTGATTCCCTATGACATTATGTACATCATGGAGTCAGATGCCCCTGACTCCCTCACTAAGACCGTAGAGTAGTGCTTCTCAATCTGCAGGTCATGACTCCTTTGGGGAGGTTGAACAACCCTTTCACAGGGGTCACATATATGTCCTGCATATCAAATATTTAAATTATGATTTATATCAATAGCAAAACTACAGTTATGAAGTAGCAATGAAAACAGTTTTGTGGTTGGGGGTCACCACAGCATGAGGAACTGTATTAAAGGGTCGCAGCTTTAGGAAGGTTGAGAACCACTGGTGTAGAACCACCCAGAGTGAGTTGGAGGGAGAATTTGTGTCTTCTTTTCAGAGTCTAGGGGTCTCTTGAGTGACATAAATCACTTATGGGACTGACTTTTGCTGCAGTCACGCAATTTTTAGCCTTCATTAACCCAGTCATCACAGACAGTGACTAATAGACTAGCACACAAAATAACATTACAAACCAGTAAATCCAGAATGCCGCACTCTTCGATCTTAAAATGCCCATTCGGCTGCAATTGTCCTTGGGTCCCCAGATAGCACAGACTTAATATTTCCTTTACCCCCACAAATTATGGTGGAGGCCTCCCCTAAACAGATTCAAATTGAAATGCAAACAGGTAAGTTCCCCAAGAAGTCTCATTTTTATTCAATGGCCGAACATTGAAGCTAAGCAAAATGGCCACTCAAGCTTCAGACAGCAGGGATGGACTCGTCTCCTGGTAGCTAGTCCTGAAAAGTGACCCATGGTGAGTCCAAGCAATGGTCACTTCTCAAACACAGAGAAAAAGCTTAAATTCCAATCCGAAAATAATGCCACACCAAGCTATGCCGAAAATCAAATGAACATTTTGTCAGCTCATCTTCCCCTGTCATGTGACTGAACTAGTTCAGAAATGGTTCAACTGAACTTTCAAAATGGCAGACAATTCCAGTAGATGCAACTTCTTTCCAGACTTCTTTACAAATTGGTATCAACAGTGGAAAATAAAACAAGATTAGATCCATAGGTGTTTACCATGACTGTCCCAAACCATAAACTAGAGTACTCATCACAAGGAAGACAAGTTGAAAACCTCCTTCCCTTTGCCAGTCCCCTGAATCTACAGGCAACTGATGCCAAGACCCTGGGAGGAGAGGAATAAGCTTCCAGCAGCTGGAAATTCCTGCCACCCCAGCCACTGGAGTCCTTAGCCGCTGGCCTTCCTCCTTGTTGTTAGGCCCCAATTATTATCAGGTTTTTAGGCTCATAAACTCATCTCCTTACTTTCATCATATTTGAAAAGAAAACTGGAAACAAGTTGGCAAAGGAAAGTGAATTTGCCTACTTTTGACTAGAACTAGGGGGAGGAAACTGTATTCTCTCTCCACCTTTCCCAGAGTGATGTTATTATTATGACGTCATGAAATTAAACCCAGGAGGTGTGCATATGTTGGTTTAGCCCTGAAACAAGCTGCCAGAATTTCTTCCTGAGGGGAAAATTTTGCTTTCTCTGGTGACAGAGCTGTAGTCTATTTTCTTTCTTTCTTTCTTTCTTTCTTTCTTTCTTTCTTTCTTTCTTTCTTTCTTTTTCTTTCTTTCTTAACGTGATTACGTTCTTTATGGCTGAACAAAGCTCCATTGTGTATACAACCCACACTTTCTTTATCCCCTCCTTGTTTGTAGTCATCTAGGCTGACTCCACATTGGCTTATGTGTGGGGCTGCAGTAAACCTGGATGTGCAGGTGTCTCTTGATGCTAGCTTCATCTCCTTTAGATAACTACCCAGGAGTGATACAGTTGACTGCATGGTCACTGTATTTATTTATTTTTTTAACTTTTTCTACTGTTTTCCATGTTGACTTTACTCATTTACATCTATACCAACCACCTCTAAAAGATTCCTTTTCGTCTGCATTTTCCTCAGCTTTTTAAAATTTTTAACTGACAGCAGCCCTGGTTATAAGTTAGAATCTTAGTGTGTTTGACGCCTCCTTTCCAATGCATGCATTTGGCGCCCTTGTGGAAGCTAAGGTGGCTGTAGTGACATTGGTATATTTCCTAGCGAGGTCATTAATCCCATACAGAAAAGCTGTTGGCCTTTTGTTCTTAATTTTTGTGTTCAACAACTTCATTGCTGTCTGCCAGTTCTGAAAGGTGAAGCCTTCAGAGCATTCTAAGAACAGAGTTTAGCTGTCTGCAGAGAGGATTCATGGACCTTTCTTTCTGTATCTCTCCTACTTCTCCATCTTAAATCATCCTGGTGGCTTCTGTGAATGATAGACTGTAACCTTTAATCAATAGGTTCTTTCCTCCCAAGTTGGTTTTGTTCAGTGTTTTATCACAGCAGCAGAAAGTAAACTAGAACAGGGGCCAAGCAAAGACCTTCATTCATTTGATTCCTTCTCTATCACATTTATTTATTTATATTGTTATATTATATATAATTACATTTATATCATTTATATTCTCCACATTTATATCTTCCCTCACTATATTTACTGATCAGTTATATTTCTTGAGTAATCTCTTCGTGCCTCTGATGCTTTAAGTATGACAGCAGATCAATATCGGGAGCAGGAATAATTGGGTTTATAGTGATTTTTTTTTCACTAGAAACTTCCCCATTTGGGGTTAGCGAAGCGCTTCATCTTCTGTTTTATTGTGGGGTTCATTTGCTCATCTTATTGCTCATTTTCCAGTGGTGTGCGGATATGTGAGAGAGAGTAAGCAGATGTAAAGGAACGAGCCGCCAACTGATCAAATGAGTGTCACCGAGAATCACAGTGCAGCCTGATTCTTTGGCTGCCCAATTTGAAGAGAATGCACATGTGTGCCTTGGATGATTTACTGACTCAAAGGTAGCAGTAGAAGTGAAATTTCCCCTTAGCTAGCAATTCACACGGAAGTGCTCAGAGCCCTGAACCTTCTCACTTTCTCGTTAGCAGCTGTGGGATTACAGGGTTGCAGATGGCTGGTGTCATAGGGAGAGATTTTCTATTAGTGTTCTTTCATGTTTGCTATTCTCTTCATTAGGAAAAATGACCATCTCTGTTTCCGGGGATTTATTCATCTGTTCCTGTGTCTTGTCTGGTTGATGTTAACATTTCCCACTGACTTCTGTCACAACATTTTGGACACAGTTCTCCGGAAACACAGTTCTCCTTTCATCCCGGAGAAATTCCCAGTTGGGCAGGAGGCATGTTAATATATCCCAGAGAAGACTCCTAGTTCATGCTGGGGAAGTCAGTTAATTTGTTAACTCACAAATTATAGTGAGACTTTAAATGTGAACATTAAGGTCAACAGGACAGTTGATGGCATTTGGTCTCGTTCTGGCCTCTGAAAACCCTTGGCTGATTTAAAAATAAATCATAACAGACAGACCATTAAATTTTATGAACTATGAATGTGCTTAATAGCCCTGTTTAATAAAATAGCCTTAAGTTTTTCCATGGGCCGTTGCTTTTACCTGAGGCTATGTTCAGGTCTCAGATGTTGTTGACAATCTTAGATGCGGTTATTCCTCTCAGATGATAGTGTGGCCACTGCCTTTTCAGAGAATTTATCTGCATTTGACCTCATTGTCATGTGAGGCTACAAACTTTGATAGTATTACCAAGAGTATTAAAACTAATGAAAACTTTTGCTTATGGTCAGTGTGTTATTAAAATCACCTCTGATTCTATAAAGACTGGTTTACAAAAATGATGATTAAAGGGGTTGGGCTTTTGTCAACAAGTTTCTAGAAATAGCAACTCAATGAAAAAATACTTTAAAATCTTATATTGTTATGCACAAAGTGTCATTGCTATAGCATAAAACCTGATTCTACATATTTTATGAAGAAAAAGAGTTTGTTTAACTCATAGTTTAGAAATGTAAAATCCAAGATTGAGCACTTTGTGTATTCACCTTCTGGTGAGGGCCTGATGGTTATGGCGTCTCACTGAGAAAATGTGTAGAGCAGTCAGAGAGGCATGAAGTCTGTGACTCAGGGATCAGACTTGCTCTTTGGTCTTCTACTAGGCTCTCCCTCTTACAGGTTCTACAGCACTGCATGGAAGAGTTAACTTCCAACACATTAACCCCTGGGGAGTACAAGGCCAACCCAAGTCATGGCAGAGACACATCTCTGCCCCCACCCATGGTATTTTTAAAAAGGAAACGTTTATCATGGTGGTTAGTAAGTCAGTTTGTGTGTTTGTGTTCTGGCTCCACTCCTCTCCTTGCCTTTTTATTGAAAATTGATTCTTTTCTCATACAGTATATCCTGGTAACAGTTTTCCCTCCCTTTACTCCTCCTAGTTCCTCCTCACCTCCTCTTCCATCCAGATCCCTTTCTATCTCTCATTGGCAAAGAACGGGCTTCCAAGAGATAACAACAAAACATGACAAAATGAAGGTTGAACAAGGCAAACACAACAGAAGGGAAAGAGCACAAGAGAAAGCACAAGAATCAGAGAATCAGTGACCCACTTGTTCTCTCTCTCTCTCTCTCTCTCTCTCTCTCTCTCTCTCTCTCTCTCTGTGTGTGTGTGTGTGTAATGATTGACTGAAGTTTCCTCTTGTAGCGGTGGGGCGGGGGAATGACACAAATACAGGGACCCACAGCCAGGCATTAAGCAGAAAAGAGAGGGAGAGAGAGAGAGAGAGAGAGAGAGAGAGAGAGAGAGAGAGAGAGAGAGTCCACTCTTAAAGCTGCTTGGTACCGCTTCAAATAGGAAAATGCCACAAAGGTAATCTTTGTGTGTGCGCACATGTGGACCTATTGCTGCTACTCTTTGCATTGGTATGTATATAGCATCTGCTACTTGCTTATAGTATCCAACACCTGAGAAAAGTGTGGACTACCTAGACATCAAATAATTTTATTAAGATCTTTAGTATTGTTTTTCTATTCACTGGAAACATCACAGATGAGGAAGCCACAGGGCTAAGATGTGTATGTTGGTGTTGGCACAGAAGTCCATTTTCTCTTTTCTGGGTCTCTCATCCTTCCTAACCTTTGCTCTAAAATGTTCACTTTACAGACACACTCTCTTTGTAAAGACTCAGCACAGCCGGACATGGTGGTCTATCTATGCTTATAAAACCAGCATATGGAGAGTAGAGGCAGAAGGATTATGAGTTTGAGGACAACCTATGCTGGATAGCAAGGTCTTTTCTAAAACACCCAGTGATACATACCAAAGGAACTCTATGACCTTTCTAAATAACACACTGACCAAAGATCATCAGAATAATTACAAAACATGTAAGTTACATTTAAAAATGTGCTTCATTAAGGGATAGTGAACCCCAGCATCTCTCAAAGGAAGTTAAGGAAGGGTGTTGCAAAGGATTGGGGGACAGATTGGCCTTATTGGGGCTTGACCATAGTTTGTAAGCCACATGATTGGGTGGAGTTCCTCTGTGTCTCAGCAACTGTTCCCAAATAACCAGGCTGACTCTTATTATTAATTAAAAATGTTTGGCCGATAGCTTATGCTTATTCCTAACTAGCCCTTATAACTTAAATTAATCCATATTTTTTATCTACCCTCTACCACATGGCGATACCTTCTTTTAACATGACATGTTCAACTCCTGCATGTCTTGGGTCCGACTGGGGACTCCTCAGACTCTTAGCTCCTTCTTCTCAGCACTCTTTCTGCCCTGAAAATCCTGCCTAGTTATAGGTCAAACAGTTTTTTTATTAACTATAAGAGCAATACATATTTACAATGTACAAAGATTGTTCTACAGCAATATGAGTCTTATCTTGAATATACAAGTCTGGTTGAGCTTCTGCTAAGGACTATGAGCCTAAGGTATCTTCCTTGGATGCTATAGTTTGGTACATTTTGTCCACGGAGTCATGGATCCATTTGGCAAACAATGAGTTCTGTCTCAGTGCTCAGTTACCATCTTCTGGTCATTTGTCACTGTGACCTGAAG
The DNA here is from genome assembly GCF_037038515.1 of Microtus pennsylvanicus. Taxonomy (NCBI): domain Eukaryota; kingdom Metazoa; phylum Chordata; class Mammalia; order Rodentia; family Cricetidae; genus Microtus; species Microtus pennsylvanicus. The sequence continues at coordinate 44,640,321 of NC_134584.1, forward strand.
GGATAGATCATTATTTCTTGGACATGATTCATCCAGCCCTACTCTATTATCTGGAGCCTGCTGAACAGAAGGTTGCTCGAGGATGTCATCTATAGTTAGTGAGGGCCTTCTGTTTCCCTGGTTGCAGGAGGACCTGTGAAATTGATGTCACAGCAGCAGCACTTTAAGACTCTAATATCTAGGACAACAAATGTTAAGCAGGCTTGAAGTGATACCTTGTATTCCATAATCTATTTTGATGTCTCTTTAAGTTTTTTTTTTTTATTTCTTGACTTGACCACCATCTGACTTACTTCTGCAATGAGGGTTTGTTGGGAGCAGGGTTCTTGAGGCCACTGGCATAGGAGATTCTTCTGTTTATGTGTTGTTTTCATTGGTTAATCAATAAAGAAACTGCTTGTCCTGGTAGGGCAGAACTTAGGTAGGCAGAGGAGTCAGAACTGAATTCTGGGAGGAAGAAAGCAGAGTCAGAGAGAGCCACCATGGAGCTGCCAGGTCAGACATGCTGAATCTTTCCTGGTAAGCCACGACCTTGTGGTGATATACAGATTATTAGAAATGGGTTAAATCATGATGTGAGAATTAGCCAATAAGAGGTTAGAGCTAATGGTCCAGGCAGTGTTTTAATTAATACGGTTTCTGAGTGGTTATTTTGTGTGTAAGCTAGCCAGGCTGCTGGGATAGACAAGGGGTCCCGCTCTCTGTAACAGGCCACTGTGACAGACAGAGGAGGTGTACAGAGTTTGCCACCTGAAACCAGCAGGTGTGGAACTCTGGGAAGCAGTACTTGGCCCTCAGCGGCTGCTGCTCCTCAGAAGGTTTGGTGCACATTATTTTTCTGTAGTATGAATAGTCCTAGGTAACTACACTCTCGTGCTGAGGTGCTTTGGGTGCTCTTCTAGAAGATTTGGTTCCAGATCCTAAATGTAAGACAAACACAGAAACCTTTTTGTATGATACGTGAAATGATTCTGGCCAATGTGTTACAGCTAACAATGTAAAAGAAGAGGGAATTCTAATTAATAATAGGGATTTATTTTACAAGGACTTCATCACAGGCTTTCTTGTAATTAGGGCATAGTTAGAGCTGTAAAGGTCTTGACAGCTTGCTAGGCCTTAAGTTTATCCCCAGATTATACAGTGAATATGCCAGCTGACAAGTACATTTTAACTAGAGGCAAAATTCTCTGGTCGCCTTCACACAATAGCCTTGAAATAGTTTGAGTGTGTCACCCAAGATCTCAATATCTTGAAATTCCAATCCAACTCTGGCATAAGAAAGTGAAAGCCCAAACCGACTCTGATATTTAGAGGTGGAGCCTCTGAATGGGAATTTTTATAGAAGTGAAAAACACGTGATCCCATGTACAAACTTGTTAGCCTTTTATGCGAACGTAAATCTGTTTCAATCTGAAAGGTATATGATTTTTGGAATGTATTCATGTTAATTCATTTTATTGCATATGTTCTTGGAAGGCTCGATTTTCTTTCAATTTATCTCTCACAAAGAAAGTAAAGTTTATTTCCTTCAAATATTCTCAAGAAAAAAAGTTCTTGAGACAACAGTGCAACCAGTTTAAGAATAGTTGGATGCTGCTGCATAAAGGCAGACTGTGTTCCGAGAAAACTCTCAAGTTTCACTGAAGCTGTTCCTTACATGTCTTAATTGGTAAGGAAACTCCCTAAATACTCTCACGAGCTTTGTAAATGTCATTCCCATTCAGGAGTGACAATTATATCCAGGTTACTTTTTAATTTAAAAGGCGAATATTTAGACGACTTGATAAATATTTGTCAATTAAAAAGAAATACTAGCCCAAAGTCACATTCTGTTGATATGTCTGAGTCGAGACCTCATGTCTTGATCCCAATAGTTTCAAAGTCGAATGTGAGTTCTGTGATTTTTTTTCTCTTCTTTATTTGCCCTCCCAGTCCCAATTTTTGTTATTTGCTACCCAAGTGACAAGCTTAGCAGAATGTAAAGTTTTGTTCTTGTCATTGCATGGGACCATTTCAGAGACAGCTTTGTTTCATCCTGGCATTTCTTTGACAATGGGAGACCATATTTGTAGAGCAGGCTTACATCTGTCTAAATTATCTTCTAATTAACCTGACATATGCTTTCACAGGCATAATTCCCTTTCCACCATTGGTCTTCCAGCTTCCAAATTGTGCCTCCCATCAGCAGGAACACTTTGAAACCGTCTCTTTGAAAAATGTGTGCATATCACATTTTCTTTCAAATTGTATACATGTAGTAATGTTGCTCAGTTAAGACATATTAAGAGAGTCTAATTCCTGATTTTTGAGATAAAATAAAATTGGAAATCCTATTATTTTAAAACATGTTCTCTGGTGTATGTTCTTAACTTTGGAAACTGGAGTCCTATGTTTATTATTCTGATTGATTTTCAGGGTCTAATATTTCATGGGCTACATATCACTTTTGTCATTTTAATGCCCCAAGGCAGTGACTCATCAACAAACATCTAAGGGCAGATGCCAGGAACTATACTTTGGGAAAGGCCATCGGCCGTCCTCATTTAACTCCCTGGAAGATAAACAGCCTACCCTGTTTTTTTTTTTTTTTTTTTTTAAGATAGAGTCTGGTAATAAATTTTTTTTTCATCTAAGTCATAAAGCAGCACTTTTGTTTTGCATGTAGCTTGTATTTAGACTGATCACAGACTGAGAGTAAAGCAATATGTGATATTATGTTATAAATTACATAACTTTTTATGCGGTTTACAGTCATGTTTGTTCAAAATGTTGTCACCCTGCAATGCTATATGCAATAATATCTTACACACACACACACACACACACACACACACACACACACACACACACACACACACACATATTGAAGCCGTACTAGAACAATGTACATCAGCATTTCCCAGAATGAATAAAAAAAACATCAGTTTTCCTATAAGTTAACATTTATGTAAAGGGTAGGCACTGGATTAAAATAAACTCAAAGTACCCTTTACCTTATGTCGACTGCCAGTCTTTAATGTTTTGAACAAATATATATGTGTGTGTGTGTTTTGTCTAAATGTATGTGTACCACGTGCATGCAGTTCTCATGGAGG